>NW_026943245.1:0-327643 GCF_024139115.2 Armigeres subalbatus | reverse complement strand
CTAACAGACTAACACTGTAAATAGCGCAATACGCACCCTGAGAAGCGTTCCTTTGTTATTTATGCTGGTAATCTTACTCTATTAGGGTAAAACGACCTATTATGGAGGGTTAAGCACCGTGTCAAACAAAATTCATTACAAAAATTCTTCAAAATTACCTGTTGGTCGATTTCCACATTGTAGTAGTTGAATAGGATGCTCGTTAACTATAGTTTCGTAAATATTACGTCAATTGTGCTGAACTTATGTTGTTTTGTTATCAATAAAATCAAACTACGCAACAATAGGACGCAGTTGCCTATCGGTGCGATATTTGTTGAAGGTCAGTCCCTGATGATTGCATGTAATTCTTATGGTGAGCGATACCGCAACAATAGGACCTTAGCATACCGCAATAATAGGCTCAAAGGATTCAAAATTTTA
Source organism: Armigeres subalbatus (assembly GCF_024139115.2). Taxonomy (NCBI): domain Eukaryota; kingdom Metazoa; phylum Arthropoda; class Insecta; order Diptera; family Culicidae; genus Armigeres; species Armigeres subalbatus. Next base: position 327,220 of record NW_026943245.1, on the reverse strand, counting down.
ACGAAAATGTTGATTTTCATCATTTTGAACGGAATTTTGTCAAACAAAAGCTGTTCTAGTTGTTAATCCGAAGAATTTTAGCGTACCCACAATTGTTTTCAATGGTATATATCCAGAATGGACTATTTTAACACTACCGCAACATTAGGGCATACCACAACGATAGGACGTATTACCCCAATTGCGATTTGCAATCAACACGCGTCCAACAAGCGAACAAATGGCACTTGAAACTTCGCGTTTGCGACTTGTTTTAAATTGTGTTATTTTAATTGCAAATCCTACTTTCCATTTCAACGGCCAAAAGCTTACTGTCAAATAAGCACGTGCCCCGGTAGACCGTTATTATAAAATAAAATGTCCATCAAAACAAGTACAGGGCTCGATTCCTTTGGTAATTCTGCACCTCTGGACCAATTTTAAAACTAAGAGGAATCTCGAGAAATCTTGATTTGAAGTTTTTAATTAAGAAATTTCATAAGAATCTATATTTTAATTCAATAATATCCCCAAAATACCTTCAAAGCCGTCCAAAAAGTGATCCAAGTTGTTTTCAACCAGTTTGCATTTGTCGCCATTACAATTATTAATTTTACAACTGATTAAGCTCACCAAACTGACTTAAATATTTTTTTGTATAGCTTGTGCCGATATCTTCAAGTATGCTACCTCTCTTCAGAAACATTCATGAATTCACGTGCAGGCTGCAGATTCTTTGTTGAATGCCATTCAGATTAAAGTTTGTATTTTTTATTGTATTCACAAATGTATTCGAGCATCAGAAGTAAAGATTGTAGTATGGAACAAATTGATGAAAAAAACAACAGCTTAAAGAGTGATGAGAGTGCTGTTAAGCAGCGGCACAAAGAGCACCATGCTGAGGTGTGCTTGATTCCTGGTGCCAGTCAGGCAATTTCGGATTGAAAATTGTCTCGACTTCCTGGGCATAGAAGTATCATCTTGCTAGCCTCATGATATATGAATGCGAAAATGGTAACTTGACTTAGAAACCTCGCGGTTAATAACTGTGGAAGTGTTTAATGAAACTAAGCTGCGAGGCGGCTCTGTTCCAGTGTGGGGATGTAATGCCAATAAGAAGAAGAAGAAGCTGTTAAGCATTATATAACATGTTAGATCTTCATCAGATGCTGTAACAATTGAATTGAGAGCTTTGTCATATTCTGAGATTTCCCAAAAGGATCATCGGACTGGTAATGACTCCAAAGATGGCGGTAAGGAAAAGCTACGATTTTCAAGAGTAAGCTCGGATATAGAATGAGATCTCGAGAACCAAGGAAAACATCAGAAAAATGCACAAGAGAAAGAAAAAAATTACAAGCTTTGGTATTGGTTTTTGGTTACGACGAAGATAAAATATTCAATTTTGAACTTAAAAACACGTTAATAAAGAAACAAATGAACCTCTGCTTATCTCCGTCACTACATCTAGTTCGGAATTGTTGATATGATTTTAAAGTTGCTCAAGAAGCGCCATGTTGCGTAAATTTATGGGTGAACCAAGACAGATGAGGCATCAACAAATTGCATAGAGTTCATTAGAATCCCTGATTATTCGGATTACGCATTCTGCTAAAACATTAACAATTTTCTAATTAATATTTCAATCAGCAAGTTCTGAAATTTCAAAAAGTGTACGCAAGATACAGCTCTTTGAAACCGAGCATGGTTTTGAGGCAGCAATTGATGACTTTTAGCAGCTGGAAAAAGCCGCAGCTTCCATTCACGTCAAAGAACCATATCTTGAATTATCATTTCTCAGAGTTCTGTAGAGGTACCGGAATAGGTTTTGGCTTACATATCAAAATGCTTTTCTAGTCCGTTGATTAGAACTTTGACGAGATCATCAAAGATCGGTTAATATGTGCAGTGATCGAGTATAAAGCTTCTAACTACTATTATTCTACACGAAATCTGGTCTATTTCTCCATTATGGACATAAACACTACATTCAAATTAATCTTTACCTTTCATTCTATTAAACATTGAAAGCAATCATTATACTAAACTCGAGCAAGTAGCTACACAAAACATACTTAAGTCAGTTTGATAAGATAAGTCAATTGTAAATATTTATAGTTCTAATAACGGCAACGCGTGCTTAGAACCATCTTTTGTTGTGCAAGAAAATGTGTGTGGCGGTGAAGGATGAAACAAGAGCTCGCCCAGCTCTACGGCGAACCCAGTACCCAGAAGGTAGTTAAAGCTGGAAGGGTACGATGGGCAGGGCATATTTCAAGAATGCCGGACAGCAAACCTGCAAAGCTGGTGGTTACTTCCGACCGGCAGTACAAGAAGAATTTAAGGACATCTACTAGGTGGATTAATCAGGGTTTATGGTGATATTTTGGATTCTTATATGGATTCTTTTGAAATTTCTTAACTACAAACTTCAAATCAAGATTTCTCGAGATTCCTTTAGGATTTTTTAAAAATTGGTCCAGAGGTGAGAATTACCACAGGAATCGAGCCCTGTACTTGGTTTTGATGGACATTTTATTTTATAATAACGGTCTACTGGGGCACCGTGATAAGAGATCAGGATAATAGAGGATAGCTGGGTCAATGGAAGTAGTGGAGGAAGAAGATGAAGAAGGAAGAAGGAATAAAAGAAGAAGAGAAGAAAAGAAAGAATAAGAAGAAAAGAAGGAAGAAAAAAGAAAGAAGAAATAAAAGAAGAAGGAAGAAGGAAGAAGGAAGAAGAAAGAAGAAGAAGGAAGAAGGAAGAAGGAAGAAGGAAGAAGGAAGAAGGAAGAAGGAAGAAGGAAGAAGGAAGAAGAAAGAAGAAAGAAGGAAGAAGGAAGAAAGAAGAAGGAAGAAGGTAGAAGGAAGAAGGAAAAGAAATAAGAAAAGGAAAAAGAGAAGAAAGAAAAAGAAGGAAGAAGGAAGAAGGAAGAAGAAGAAGGAAGAAGGAAGAAGGAAGAAGAAGAAGAAAGAAGGAAGAAGGAGAAGAAAGAAGAAAGATAAAGCAGAAAGAAGAAAAAGAAGGAAGAAGGAAAAAGAAAAAGGAAGAAGCAAGAAGGAAGAAGGAGAAGGAGAAGGAAGAAGGAAGAGGAAAGAAGGAAGAAGGAAGAAGGAAAAAAAAAAGGAGAAAGAAGGAAGAAGAAAGAAGGAAGAAGGAAGAAGGTAGAAGAAAGAGAATAAGGAAGAAGGAAGAAAGAAAGAAGAAGGAAGAAAACGAAGGAAGAAGAAAGAATAAAAAGAAGGAAGAAGAAAGAATAAAAAAGAGAAGAAGAAAGAATAAAAGAAGGAGGAAGAAAGAAGGTAAAAGGAAGAGGGAAGAAGAAAGAAGGAAGAAAAGAAAAAAAAGAAGGAAGGAGGAAAAAGGAATAAGGAAGAAGGAAAAGGAAGAAAGAAGAAGGAAGATTCAAGAAGGGAGAAGGATGAAGTGGTGAGATGAAGAAAGAACTTCTCATTTTTCACTTCTTGCTTCTTTTCTAATTGGCCACTATGCGGCCCAATGACCGTTCGGTCTAATGTCCATTCGGCCTAATGACCTTTGTCCAAATGGCCTTCGGCTTAACGGCTTTCGGCCCAATGGCCTGACACCGGATAATGAAATTCATATCCTCTAAACCCCTTTATTTCATTGATATCTCACGATGTGGATTTTGAATTCATGGTACTTACTTCTCACTTATCACTTTCTTCTTCTCACTTTCACTTACTTTTTTCTTTTTTCACTTTTCACTACTCACTTCTCATATAGCACTTTTCAATTCTCAATTCCACTTCCACTTCTTACTTTTTACTTCTTGTTTCACTTCTCATTCTTACTTTATACTTATTTCTTTCCCATTCTTATTTTCCTGTAGTTCACGTTCATTGTACATCGAATAGAAAATTAGACACGTATTGGCCAAATCATACCGTTACTAAAAATCAGTTCAATTTTCGCATATTGAGGCAAATAAAATTCAAAAATGTTTCGAATTGACGTATTTTACATTCAGTTCATAATCAATGTTTGTCTAAATTCATCAAAATACGATATTTTCTGTCTTTTCCATCTGAACATTTGTCGAGTAGTAGAGCCAGTAATAAATGATATCACACCCATCGAATATGTCATAAACAAGTAATCAGTTACTCATGATCTCTTTATTAGTTTTGATTCAATCATAGATGCTTTTCACGGCATTAAAACAAGCAGGCTCAGACGTGTAAAATTCAGTTTGAATCAAACATGTGTCGCACTACATTCGCACGTTGAACTAGACGATGCTTTACGGTCTCAACATAGCTTACTTTTGTAGTCTAACATGTGACGTTAAAATATGCGTCACTCTTGACGTCACTTTTCTTACGAGCCTACCTTGTTGTCTGTATACCGTGATGATTTTGATATGTCATATGACAGTCAAACAATTTTTTGTCGATCAGTTCGACAGCTTTTCCATGAGTTCACTTGAGATATTTAAAAAACGGAATAAACGTAAAGTAAAACGGAAAATGACAGTCTGGTGACGCATATTTTATGCCAATTTAGAGTACAAAAGTAGTCTGTTGAGACCGTAAAATCGTCTCAGTTCAGCTTGTCGAAGATAGTAGTGACGACACATGTTTACGTTCAAACTGAATGTTTACATACGTTGAGCCTGCCTTGTTTTTGAATGCCGTGAAAAGCATCCTATGATTGAATCAAAACTAATAAAGAGATCATGGTAAACCTGATTACTTGTTTATGGCTACATATTAATCTGATGGTGTGATATCATTTACATTGGCTCCATTTACTTACTCCGACCAAATACTGTGATTCAGGTAACCAACTCCATTGGAAAGAAAAGCCATGTTACCTAAAAATATTCCTTTATTTGCTTTTGATTTTTTTAATTTAAATTAAAATATATGCAATTTGATGAAATTATAACATGTAGAGAAAAGTACCGAATTTGAACACTTTTGACTATTTACTAAACTGCAATATCTCAACCCCAGAACAACATTTCTTGGATATTTATTTATGAAAAATACCTTATAAATAGCTCTTGTAGTATAAGTTTTTCTGCACGAGTAAAAATTATTTTTGTGTAAGGATGAAGTAATCTGAAAATTAGTCAAAAAAATATGTTATTTTCGATATTTAAAATGTTCTGCAGACTGTAAAACGAAAAAAAAACTAATTCATAGGAGAATAAGGGATCCACAGAAAATAAAAATATAAAACGAATGGGTGACCCTGAGAAAAAATTGTGAAAGGACCCAATATTTGATTTTTCACCTAAAAGCTCTATTTTCAAAAATCGATCTGCGCGACCCTAAACCATTTTTTGAAATTCGTTTGTTCTACAAAAATTATCCAGACAGGTAGGTATATCTTTCATCACAGGGTTGAGCACCATGCCTTTTCGAACATCGATTTTTTGGGACACCTAAGCGCTATACATCGCTTAGAATATTATCCTCACCAGTTGGGGCCTTTGCCCCTAGACTGGGACCCTAATTACGAGTATGCTCTTAGATCAATTTCGCATGAAAAGCAGTCGAAAGGAATTTGTGCTTTATTTTTAAAATTAAAATTTCAAATTATTTCAATAGATATATGCAAGGATTAATGAATAATCGATAAATTAATCATATTCCACCGAGTTGAAAGTGGTAATTAACACAAAAATATATTTCACACTTACTTGCTCTATCACAAAATAAATTTTTATGGAAATTGAAATGGTAAACATCTCTAATTGAAATTGAGAAATTGCAGCACTGATTCGGTATGACAGAAAAATTAGATCGCGCAAAAAAACTGAGTTTGCGTTTCTAAATGTAGGAACTTCTCATGAGACTAATATCATGCGCTCGAAATGCGTATCTGGCGTTAATTAGGAGACGATATTAGTCTTTCCGTCCCCAACGTCTGTGTTTGAGGGCTTTCAAATATTAAAACTGCTGTAAAACCAGATTTCTTGTGTGGGATCGTTTAAAAATGGCCACTTTTTCCATTCAACCGTACTAAGGATTGACCCAAATTTATTATGAATCAAAATTACGATCTATTAAGATCGAACGAGCAATTTATATTTACCTAATAAGATCAATATAAGGAGATCTTACTTAATCAGCTCTATACCAATAAAATCAGAAAGATAACGAATAATGTGTTACTATTGATTATTCACATCACATAGTGAGATTAACTCATCTGTGCATCATTCGTAGTAGCTGGTAGTTACTAATACAACATTTTCGTATTTTTCTTGAATGAACTCTGCACCATTATTAGAAGCTGCTTGAGGGGTGGATTACCATGCTTGAATGGCGTGCATGATATTCTCGTATTCTTCACTCTTATGAGCAAAAGCGTAAACCGCAAAGTGGCAGCCAAGAAAATTGGGCCTTCCAATTCAAAAAGCCGTGGAAAATTTCAAACCACTCCAGTCGACTAAGTACGGCTGACAACAACTGCTATTAATGCAGTAGTTCAACCGCAAGAAGAAAATGCCAATATTGAATTATTCGCGCGCAATCAGCCTCACATGTTCATAATCCGGTGAAGGCGCCCGGAAGATGCAAGAAAAAAACTCAACCATTTTCATTCATCACTTTTGCCCGGCCTGACAAGCCCGTTTGCGGTTTGCTGAATGGGACTTGACGGAAGATACCCACTCTCGATGATACGAGCCCGGGTTTCTGCATGTCTAATTCAAAGTAGGCTCGATTCCAACCGATTCGATTAAATGCCAAAGCCTTTCGAGCGTGGAGTACTCCGAAGCTGGCAAGTCAAGTGCCCAGGTATAGGAATTACGATGGTGAGTTATGGTGAGTGATGAGATGAGCCAGTTGGGTCAGTTACACGATGGTGCCGAATATGGGTCGAAGAGTCCAGGTAGGACTTTGGAGGGCTGAGCTGCAGCAAGCGCACATGACGAATGATTCACTGTTCACGGTTGATGGTTGCGTAGGTCGTTGCTCCTCTGATGCCTCTCCCGAGATTAGAATTAGGTGCGAATGGATTTAAATTTTCAACGCGCATTAATATCCGAAAATTTAATTAGTGATTTACGATCGGGATGCTGGTTACGAGTTTTGTTGTAACATTAATTGGTGGTTGCAATTAGTTATACAAGAAAATTAGAGAATTCATAAATAGATTCTTGTTTTACACGATTTATATTTTCTCAATTTTGCACTCATCCTAAATGTTTAACGCATATCAATTATCATGATTTTTCTTGATTTATCCTGGATTTTTGAAACATGTTGCGAAGAGTTTGGTGGTAAATTGAAGTCACACGATCAAAAAACACGAGCGAAAAAAATCTGTAAAAACAAAATCCTGTGTACTGACATACTCTCACCCAACCAACGAAATGTGTACAATGTTGTACAACTTACCAAAATCTGTGTAATAACTAGGTTTATGCGAAATTGCCTGATACTTATACAAAAAATGAAAGCATCTTATACAGGAATTACAAGAAAAGCTTGCACAAGTTTCGTTATATTCTAGCAGGTCCACATGCCTGTTGTTCTTTTTATCAATGAGATATGATCTGTCATAGTAATATAAAATTTCCACTAGTTGTGACCCTTGGCAAACTCTTCCTCGGCTATTTATATCTCACGGTTTCGCGATGCGCCAAACAGTCTGTCATCCACCCATTGTCAAACGATGTGTTACGCTTTTCCCTGAATGATGCGCTCTAGCGTTCGTTGGCGAACTGCCCATTCATACATCGTCCCATTCATGCTGAAACTGGAAGCCCAACTCTCTCGACTCAATCATCGTTCCGCCATCATCAACCTACGATCGCAGCCTCCTCATCCATTGCTCCGGCGATTGAGGAGGAAGATAGCCGCCTGCTTTAGATGTCGGGGATGATGGTCTGCCATAGTTCATTAATTTTGGTTAGTGTGCAGGAAGCATTGGGAAAGCCCGAATGGTGCAATTTGTCATTTCTCCCTAATTTTTGAACGCAAATTTTGCTACGGTACTGAGCCGGATGTTAGTTAGTTCTACCTACCGCCGGTCGACCAACCGAATGAAAGCTCCTCAGACTTTGGAATGGAACAGTGTGAGGAATGTTTGTAGATTTTACTCTTCCAAACCAGAAAGCTGCTGGAAAAAATGTAGCAGAAAAATGATAATAAGTTAGATCAGTTGCTAGACGGAGCTAATCAAATGAACGATGCTAATCGAAACTGTGTGGCTTCATAGCTGATGGATGAAGTACGAACCGAATTCCGAGTGTAGCTTAGAAGTGGTTCGACGTCTTAGCAATACGTAACCGAACTGGAAGCATACCGATATCAATTGGTCTGCATTAATTTAAATATTTTGTTAGAAAATAGCTGTTCGGATTATGATCTTATGATTCGAAATCCGTCCACCGTGGACGGATTTCGATTCAGAAGGTGTTAATTTTGTTCGTAATTTTAATATTTTTCATTACTTCCAATCAGGCTTGCCAAAAACTCCTCGCCGAGTAGAAAATGAGCAAGAGCAAGAGTTTTTTGAGGAGCAGAAATAAGCATCTAAACTCACAACATTATGCATCATTAAACCCGAGCTTGTGCGTCGCAAATCAAGAGTGAGTCTATCTGTTCATCTTTTTCTTGTGGTACGTCACTCACTCTCACTCACACTCAAAACAGCCTCCAAAATTTTTTCCACATACAAAGCGTCGCTCTGAGGGCTCAGTGAGCGTCCGACGCCTCACTCACATGTGTTTTTATTTTGCTTTTTCTCACTTTGTTTTTTTTTAATGATATACAGTGGCGCATACAAAAAATAGAGGCCCTCGTGCAGTTAGATCAATGACGAACATTCTATTTGCATTCGATTTGTATTTTCTAAGGACTTTTTCATATACTGAAGTGCTTAAATGTACGGATTTCGATGCACCACGGTAGTTAGAAATGAGAAGTGAGAAGTAAGAAGTGGAAAAGAAAAAAGCTTTTCTCTTCCTTATTCCCTCTTCCATTAATTTTTCTTTACCTTTTCTCTTATTTCTTTCCTCTTCCTTCTACTTTATTCCATCTTTCTCCGTCTTCCTTCATTAGAAAGAAGTGAGAAGTGAAAAGTGTGAATTGACAATTGAGAAGTGAGTAGTGAACAGTGAGAAGAAAGAAATGAAAAGTGAAAAGTGAGAAGTGAAAATTGAGAAATGAGAAATCCAAAGCGAGGCGCGAGAAATTAAAAGTAAAAGTGAGTAGAAGAAGGTGAGAAGTGAGAGATGAGATCTGAAAAGTGTGAGCTAGTGGAGGAGGTGAGAAGCTGAAAGTGACTGGTGACTGAAATTGGGAGATCAATCTCTATTCTTTCCAATTTCCTTCATACCTCTTTTGGCTCCCTTTTTCTTTCTCTAATAGGTAAAGAACTATTTTCTTCTTTTTTCTTTTTTATTCTCTCTTTATACTACTTCCTCCCTTCTTCCTTTTCCTTATTTCTTCTTCTTTCTTCCCTCTTCTTAGTTTTTCCTTCTTACATTTGCCTCCTTTCTTCTTTCTTATTCTTCCTGTCTTATATCTCACCACTCACTTCTCACTTCTTAACATCTCGCTTTTCACAAACCAATTATCATTCCTCACTTCTTCCCTCTTGATTCTGTTTCCTTCACTAATCACTTCCTACTTCTAACTTCACAACTATCGCATCTCACTTCTCGCTTTTCATTTCTCAGTGCTCATTCACATTTCTCAGTACTCACTTCTCACTACGCTGTATTCACTTCAGACATCTTGTTCCTCACTTCTCTGTTCTTACTTTTAACCCTCTAAGACCCGGGACGAACGGATTTTTTTCAAATGGCTCGCATTCAGCACCTGATCGTTGGAACTCCTCGCGGTTTCGTTTGTGCTCAATGGGAATAGCTATATTTTTGCTCTGATACATTTTCAAATAAAATTTTTTGTTCAGGTCCGAGTTATTGCTAAAAATAAGTGTGCGCGGGGGTGTTTTTTTCTATAATTCAAACATCTCTTCAATATTCTGGACGTGTTCATGCCCAAAATTTATCAAATCACCCATCAAACCAACCCAAAAAGATATTTGTAAAGATTTTTAGTCGATTCCGATGTTTTCACCATTTGAGTAGGGCAGGATTGACTGAATTCAGGGCCGCATTCAGGGGTTACAATGGTAGAGTATGGGCTAAAAATTCAATTACAATGAAATTTGCATGAGCATGTGGCTGCACAAATTTAAAAATCAGGAGTTTTAAATATTTAATTTTCAATTGAAAATGAGATTCTGAAATTCTTATCAGGGCCGGATTTAGGGGTCGAAATGGGGGTGACCAGGGGCCATATCACCAATTGCAAAGAAACTGGGCATGCGACTGCTCAAACTTCATGAAAACACATCAGGAGGTCAAAGAACTCTGTTTGAATTTGAAATTGACCTTCTGTAATTTTGACCAGGGCCGGCTTCAGGGGTCCAAACGGGGAGGGCAAGGGCCATATCACCAAAAGCAATGAAACTGGGCATGCGACTGCTCACACACCATGGAAACACATCAGGAGCTCAAAAAAATCTGTTTCAAATGGAAATTGATCTTCTGAAATTTCAACCAGGGCCGGATTTAGGAGTGAAAATGGGGAGGGCAGGGGCCATATCACCAATTGCAATGAAACAGGGCATGCGACTGCTCAAACTTCATGAAAACACATCAGGTGCTCAAAGAACTCTGTTTGAATTTGAAATTGACCTTCTGAAATTTTGACCAGGGCCGGATTCAGGGGTCTAAATGGGGAGAGCAAGGGCCATATCACCAATTGCAATGAAACTGGGCATGCGACTGCTCAAACTTCTTGAAAACACATCAGGAGCACAAAGAACTCTGTTTGAATTTGAAATTGACCTTCTGTAATTTTGACCAGGACCGGCTTCAGGGGTCCAAATGGGGAGAGCAAGGGCCATATCACCAAAAGCAATGAAACTGGGCATGCGACTGCTCAAACACCATGGAAACACATCAGGAGCTCAAAGAAATCTGTTTCAAATGGAAATTGATCTTCTGAAATTTCAACCAGGGCCGGATTTAGGAGTGAAAATGGGGAAGGCAGTGCCATATCACCAATTGCAATGAAACAGGGCATGCGACTGCTCAAACTTTATGAAAACACATCAGGAGCTCAAAGAATTCTGTTCGAACTTCAAATTGTCTTTCCAAAATTTTGATCAGGACCGGCTTCAGGGGTCCAAATGGGGAGAGCAAAGGCCATATCACCAATAGAAATAAAACTGGGCAGTGGGCATGCGACTGCTCAAACTTCATGAAAACACATCAGGATCTCAAAGAACTATGTTTGAATATGAAATTGACCTTCTGAAATTTGAACCAGGGCCGGATTCAGGGGTGAAAATATGGAGAGCGGGCTGCTCAAACATCATGAAAACACATCAGGAGCTCAAAGTATTCTGATTGAACTTAAAACTGCTCTGATACAAATTTCAGGAATTTCTCCGGAAAATACTCCAGGAATTCCTCTAGAAGTTCCTTCAGGAATTCCTCTAGAAGTTCCTCCGGGAATTCCTCCGGAAGTTCCTCCAGGAATTTCTCCGGCAGTTCCTCCAGGAATTCCTCCGGAAGTTCCTCCAGGAATTCCTCCGGAAGTTCCTCCAGGAATTCCTCCGGAAGTTCCTCCAGGAATTCCTCCGGAAGTTCCTCCAGGAATTCCTCCGGAAGTTCCTCCAGGAATTCCTCCGGAAGTTCCTCCAGGAATTCCTCCGGAAGTTCCTCCAGGAATTCCTCCGGAAGTTCCTCCAGGAATTCCTCCGGAAGCTCCTCCAGGAATTCCTCCGGAAGCTCCTCCAGGAATTCCTCCGGAAGTTCCTCCAGGAATTCCTCCGGAAGTTCCTCCAGGAATTCCTCCGGAAGTTCCTCCAGGAATTCCTCCGGAAGTTCCTCCGGAAGTTCCTCCAGGAATTCCTCCGGAAGTTCCTCCAGGAATTCCTCCGGAAATTCCTTCAGGAATTCCTCCGGAAATTCCTCCAGCAACTCTTCCGGAAGTTCTTTCAGGAATTCCTCCGGAAAATCCTCCAAGAATTTCTGCCGAAGTTCCTCCGGAAGTTCCTTCAGAAATTCCTTCGGAAATCCCTCCAGGAATTCATTCGGAAATTCCTCCAGGAATTCATTCGGAAGTTCCTCCAGGAAATCTTATAGTTCCTGGAGGAACTTCCGGAGGAATTCCTGGAGGAACTTCCGGAGGAATTCCTGGAGGAACTTCCGAAAAAAATCCTGGAGAACTTCCGGAGGAATTCCTGGAGGAACTTCCGGAGGAAGTCTTTGAGGAACTTCCGGAGGAATTCCTGGAGGAACTTCCGGAGGAATTCCTGGAGGAACTTCCGGAGGAACTCCTGAAGGAACTTCCGAAGGAATTCCTGGAGGAACTTCCGGAGGAATTCCTGGAGGAACTTCCGGAGGAATACCTGGAGGAACTTCCGGAGGAATACCTGGAGGAACTTCCGGAGGAATTCCTGGAGGAACTTCCGGAGGAATTCCTGGAGGAACTTGCGGAGGAATTCCTGGAGGAACTTCTGGAGGAATTCCTGGAGGAACTTCCGGAGGAAGTCTTTGAGGAACTTCCGGAGGAATTCCTGGAGGAACTTCCGGAGGAATTCCTGGAGGAACTTCCGGAGGAACTCCTGGAGGAACTTCCGGAGGAATTCCTGGTGGAACTTCCGAAGGATTTCCTGGTGGAACGTCCGAAGGAATTCCTGGAGGAACTTCCGAAAAAATTCCTGGAGGAACTTCCGAAGGAAGTCCTGGTGGAACTTCCGAAGGAAGTCCTGGTGGAACTTCCGAAGGAATTCCTGGAGGAACTTCCGGAGGAATTCCTGGAGGAACTTCCGGAGGAATTCCTGGAGGAATTCCTGGAGGAACTTCTGGAGGAATTCCTGGAGGAACTTCTGGAGGAATTCCTGGTGGAACTTCCGGAGAAATTCCTGGAGGAACTTCCGGAGGAATTCCTGGAGGAACTTCCGGAGGAATTCCTGGAGGAACTTCCGGAGGAATTCCTGGAGGAACTTCCGGAGGAATTCCTGGAGGAACTTCCGGAGGAATTCCTGGAGGAACTTCCGGAGGAATTCCTGGAGGAACTTCCGGAGGAATTCCTGGAGGAACTTCCGGAGGAATTCCTGGAGGAACTTCCGGAGGAATTCCTGGAGGAACTTCCGGAGGAATTCCTGGAGGAACTTCCGGAGGAATTCCTGGAGGAACTTCCGGAGGAATTCCTGGAGGAACTTCCGGAGGAATTTCTCGAGGAACTTCCGGAGGAACTTTCGGAGGAACTTCCGGAGGAATTACTGGAGGAACTTCCGGAGGAATTACTGGAGGAACTTCCGGAGGAATTCCTGGAGAAACTTACAGAGGAATTTCTGGAGGAAATTCCAAAGGAATTCCTGGAGGAACTTCCAGAGGAATACCTGGAGGAACTTCCGGAGGAATTCCTGAAGGAACTTCCGGAGAAATTCCCGGAGAAACTTCCGAATGTATTCCTGGAGGAATTTCCGAATGCATTCCTGGAGGGATTTCCGAAGGAATTTCTGAAGGAACTTCCGGAGGAACTTCGGCAGAAATTCTTGGAGGATTTTCCGGAGGATTTCCTGAAAGAACTTCCGGAGGAATTCCTGGAGGAACTTCCGGAGGAATTCCTGGAGGAACTTCCGGAGGAATTTCAAGAGGATCTTCCGGAGGAATTCCTGGAGGAACTTCCGGATGAATTCCTGGAGGAACTTCCGGAGGATTTCCTGGAGGAACTTCCGGAGGTATTCCTGGAGGAACTTCCGAAATTCTTGGAGGAACTTTTGGAGGAATTCCCGGAGGAACTTCTGGACGATTTCCGGGAGTATTTTCCGGAGAAATTTCTGAAATTTGTATCAGAGCAGTTTCAAGTTCAATCAGAATACTTTGAGCTCCTGATGTGTTTTCATGATGTTTAAGCAGTCCGCTCTCCATATTTTCACCCCTGAATCCGGCCCTGGTTGAAATTTCAGAAGGTCAATTTCAAATTCAAACAGAGTTCTTTGAGCACCTGATGTGTTTTCATGAAGTTTGAGCAGTCGCATGCCCTGTTTCATTGCAATTGGTGATATGGCCCCTGCCCTCCCCATTTTCACTCCTAAATCCGTCCCTGGTTGAAATTTCAGAAGATCAATTTCCATTTGAAACAGATTTTTTTGAGCTCCTGATGTGTTTCCATGGTGTTTGAGCAGTCGCATGCCCAGTTTCATTGCTTTTGGTGATATGGCCCTTGCCCTCCCCGTTTGGACCCCTGAAGCCGGCCCTGGTCAAAATTACAGAAGGTCAATTTCAAATTCAAACAGAGTTCTTTGACCTCCTGATGTGTTTTCATGAAGTTTGAGCAGTCGCATGCCCAGTTTCTTTGCAATTGGTGATATGGCCCTGGTCACCCCCATTTCGACCCTAAATCCGGCCCTGATAAGAATTTCAGAATCTCAATTTCCATTGAAAATTAAATATTTAAAACTCCTGATTTTTAAATTTGTGCAGCCACATGCTCATGCAAATTTCATTGTAATTGAATTTTTAGCCCATACTCTACCATTGTAACCCCTGAATGCGGCCCTGAATTCAGTCAATCCTGCCCTACTCAAATGGTGAAAACATCGGAATCGACTAAAAATCTTTACAAATATCTTTTGGGTTGGTTTGATGGGTGATTTCATAAATTTTGGGCATGAACACGTCCAGAATATTGAAGAGATGTTTGAATTATAGAAAAAACACCCCCGCGCACACTTATTTTTAGCAATAACTCGGACCTGAACAAAAAATTTTATTTGAAAATGTATCAGAGCAAAAATATAGCTATTCCCATTGAGCACAAACGAAACCGCGAGGAGTTCCAACGATCAGGTGCTGAATGCGAGCCATTTGAAAAAAATCCGTTCGTCCCGGGTCTTAGAGGGTTCTGTTCAATTCTAACATCTTACTTCTCCCTTCACCTTATAAGGAAACAAGTTCTGAATTAACATCTGCTGGCGGACCAAAAAAATTCGGCAAATTTTTTAAATATATTTTTAAAATTTTACTTTATTTTTCCAATTGCGTTCAAAAATTCATTATTTTACGTAACAGGTTTTTGGTTGAAAATTCAATGGGAAACATGAAATTGTTTAATAATAATCGCAGATTGTTTTCGCAATCGGTGTCCAAAATTCGTAAAAGGATTCAAAGTTTTTTACTGCTTCAATCCTTGAAATGTGCTGGGGTGAGATTTTATTTCTGAAATTCAGATTCGAGCTCGTCGTTGTATTGGAGGTAGATAATATCCATTTGAAACATTCCGGATACATCATAAAACGGTGTTGAGAAAATGGATAACGTGTAACTGTGTTCTTTAAAATCAACAAGATGAGGGAAATGTATCAGTTATCAGAAACAAACTGTGCCAAAATGCTTCGCGCCGATTTCGTCCCAATCTTCTGCAAACTAACTGGTGGCAAACTAATACTACTGAAGGAGACATTTTCCTTATAGGGCACACGATGCCGACAATAGTTGATGCGCATTCCTCGACAAGTTCTCCGTCCTAGAACAGCTTTATTCGCTTTGCCAAAATTTCACTAACAGCAAAACTGGCCCGTTTAGTGCTCTGATAATCCATTGTTCCACCAAAAAATTAATTTAAATTAAACGAGCACCTTATCTTTGAAGTTCCTTTAACATTTGGTATCTTCCTAGTTCAGTGTAAATATCGTATTTCGTAGGATGCTTGTTTTCGTAATGTCGTTTCAAATCAAATTCCTTCAATCCAAATCAATGCTTAGATTTCTCCAAAAATTTCTTTGGAAATTCCGTCAAGACTTTGTTCAGAAATTCCTCTGGGAATTTTTTCCTCAAATCTTCCGGTAAATACTGGGATATAAGTCTAGGAATAAAATAAATCTTGATATTCATCTAGATATTCCTTTAAAATAATCAAAAAAGAGATTCAAAGTCATATTTTAGATTTTTCCTCAGGGATCTCTTAAAAACTTCCTCCAGGAATTATTTCGGATATTCGTTTGGAATTTTTAGGAAATTTTTAAGGATTAATTTTTCTTTGAAATATCCTATAGAAATTCTTTTGAAATCCCCTCGGAAATACCTTCGTATGTACCTTCCGAAAATCCTTTGCAAATTTATATTTAAATATCTACAGAACATGTGTCAGCAGTTCTTTCGGGAATTGTTTAAGAATTCTTCTAAAAATCTTTCAGAAACCCATTTACGGATTCTTTCGGAACTTTCTTTAGGCTTCTGTAATTTGCTTGAGGATTTCTTCGGAAATGAATGAAAGATTTTTTTAGAAATTATTTCGGAAATTTTTTAGAACTTTAGGTAACTTGGTAACTGTAGGAAGAAATTCATGGACATTTCCCTCAAGAATTCCTTCAGAATATTCTCCATTTATTTTGAACTTTTTCGGGGATCTCTTCAGAAATGCAAGTGCTAATTAATGTTTGTTTTGTGGACTTAATTCTTAATTGTTTATGGAAATTTTTCAAATAATGTTGTGGAAATTTTATATTTATTTATTGCTCATACCCCATTTTTGAAGGAAAATTTCTAATTGCTCCTTTGCTCACTTGCATCATACACGAAAAAATGGTTTCCAGATGTGCCAATCGCCTACAAATTGACATTAGTGCAAGGAAAAATGCGAAGTGAGGGCTAAGACGTCCATTGTTACAGCCATTTTTGGACTCTCTCGTGATTATCCTTAAAATTGATTTTTTAACCCTCACCGGTCCACGCCATCGCCGCCAACGCCGATAAAAGCCAACGGTGCACCGCCTTATTAATTGCTAAATTTTAGATTAGTTATGGATCAAAAAACTATTCTTTATGGAATCTCCTGAACCATTTTATGGATTTATGGTAGCGTTTTATGGAACATTCAGATGTTATTTACGGATCGTTTTTTTTTTTCACTTTTTATGGATCCGTCTTTATTGTTTATTTGCAAAGTTAAGTTTTGCCGTTCTGATGTCGCAACTGACTCGCGAATATTGGACATCTATGCCTTAGCCGTGATTCATCATGCGCACTACAAGCGAAGTAATACGAGTTGTCGCCCGAGCTCACTTCGGTTTTCAACAGGAACTCAGTATTCTGTGGGAAAATCTTGTAAGTCTTCGTCAGTGTTTTAACTTCCTGTACTTACGCAAGTTATTGGGAATTCGAAAGGACCCTAAAATGAACAAATTTTGTAATCATTCAACTATTTTTTTAAAGAAAATTATTTAGCTGGAATGTATTTACTGTCATAAGACGAGTTTAGCACAATTACATTTAATTCCACCACCTCGTAATATTTTTACATATGGGGTCGTTCAACAATGATGTCACAGGTTTTAGGGGGGGAGGGGGTCTAAGATTTTGTGACACAGCATATACTAGGTATACAAAAAAGCGTGACAGAGGGGGGAAGGGGGGGTCTAGAAATCTCAAAAAGTAGTGGACGTCATATTTGAATCGTCCCTATACGTATTTCGACCTCAACTGTAAAGTCGTCTTTAGTGTCCCGTACTTGACTCGACGAAGTCGACCTTACAGTTGAGGTCGAAATACGTATATGTAAAAGTATTTACGAGGTGGTGGATATTTTTTAAAATTTGAATGATTTTTTTATTATTTAATAGGTTTGTTACTTTTCATTCTACTATTCTATAAAAAAAATTTCTTATTCCATAACTTTATATCTGTTCAGATCTACGTTCTTTTATCTCAACAGTAAGACTGGAAAAGACATAGCTATAAAGTTACAGGAGATCAAGTTTTGTTGAACAGTGAAAATTTTATAAGAATTTCATCAACTATTTTGCGGCATGCTTGAATAATATCCAATTGATCCTAATCTCTAATTTATATTTTGGAAAGGTTTACAAAAAAATATCGTTTGAACTCTCATTGGCTGAATTTAGGAGCATACATCTGATAAATCTATTATACTTGGACTTGGCATTATCAGTGCGACTTTTGGTGGAAAATTGTAGGATTATTGGCATTGTTTTCGGTATTGACGGTATTTGACGATATTCTGTGCAATTTAGGACTTGAGAAATCTTCTTAAATCATTATGATTTCTTTTATCACTGAGCACACATACTTACAATAAAATCTTACTAAATTGAAGATTAGAGTGATTCAAATTTTGACTTTTTCGTCCCCTGGTGCTTAAACGGTTGTATTTGCCTTTTTAACACGTACGTCCCCAACCCCCACTTTACGACAAAACTCAAAATTCAAATCCACGCAGCTCAGCCAATTTTTAACGGAATTCCTCCGGAAGTTCCTCCAGGAATTCCTCCGGAAGTTCCTCCAGGAATTCCTCCGGAAGTTCGTCCAGGAATTCCTCCGGAAGTTCGTCCAGGAATTCCACCGGAAGTTCCTCCAGGAATTCCTCCGGAAGTTCCTCCAGGAATTCCTCCGGAAGTTCCTCCAGGAATTCCTCCGGACGTTCCTCCAGGAATTCCTCCAGAAGTTCCTCCAGGAATTCCTCAGGAAGTTCCTCCAGGAATTCTTCTGGAAGTTCCTGCAGGAATTCCTCCGGAAGTTTCCCCAGTAATTCCTCCGGAAATTCCTTCAGTACTTCCTCCGGAAGTTTTTCCAGTATTCCTCCGGAAGTTCCTCCATGAATTCCTCCGGAAGCTCCTCCAGGAATTCCTCCGGAAGCTCTTCCAGGAATTCCTCTGGAAGTTCCTGCAGGAACTCCTCCGGAAATTCCTACAGTTATTCCTCCGGAAGTTCCTTCAGTAATTCCTCCGGAAATTCCTCCAGTACTTCCTCCAGAAGTTTTTCTAGTGATTCTTCCGGAAGTTCCTCTATGAATTCCTCCGGAAGCTCCTCCAGGAATTCCTCCGGAAATTCCTACAGTTATTCCTCCGGAAATTCCTCCAGTAATTCCTCCGGAAGTTCCTCCAGTACTTCCTCCGGAAGTTTTTCTAGTGATTACTCCGGAAGTTCCTCCGGAAATTTCTACCGGAATTCTTCCGGAAGTTCCTTCAGGAATTCCTGCCGAAGCTCCTCCGGGAATTCTTCCAGTAGTTTCTTCAGGATTTATCCAGTATGTTCCACCAGGAATTCCTTCGAAAGTTTCTCCAGAAATTCATCCGGAAAATCCTCCAGAAATTGCTGGAATTCCAGGTAGCCAATTCCAGTTTCCGGAGGAATTCCTTAAGGAACTTCCGGAAGAATTCATGGAGAAACTTCCGGATGAATTCTTGGAGAAACTTCCGGAGGAATTCCCGAATGAACCTCTAGACAAAATCCGGGAGGAGTTTCTGGAGGAACTTCCCAGAGGCACATACGGAGGAACGTCTAAAGGAATTTCTTGATGATCTTTTAAAAAAACTAGTGGAGGAACTTCTGGAAGAATTCCTTGACGAACTTCTGAAGAAATGTTGGCGCTTGAAACTGGTTCACGCCGATCCATGCCGTCGCTGATCACCGACGGTTTGACGCCGCCGCCGCTGCCTGAAAATGATCTATCACGCCACCGCCGGTGAAATTTCAATCAGCGCACAAGTCTACCTGGAAGTATCCTGGTGGCTAATTCGATCGAGAATCACCGAAATGTACTCCAGTGTACTTGTTTTGCAAAATCATGAAGTTTGACATGTCGCAAGTAGAGGGTCTTGTTCGGGAAATCCCGGGACAAAAATCCCGGGATATCCCGGGATGTAATGCATCCCGGATCCCGGGATTTTTCATGCAAATCCCGGGATTTCCCGAAAATAAAAAATACATGATAACAAAAATATTTAAGATAAATTAATGAATGTATGTTCTTCATAATTGCACCGATTCTAGTTTGTTAGCCCATCGGCTTTTATTTTCCCGCATGTCTTATGCACACCCATACATACAAACATACACAAACAAGCAATCACAGATATCTTCTCAATTCGTCGAGAGAGTGATGAGTAACAATATAGGTCTCCTAGCCTTCTGACTATTTTGTTTTTGGAGCGAACATACAGCTGATGAAAATATGGAATCAGCTTTCCAGATTTCACAATAATCGAAGCGCCATCCAATGTGCGATCAACTGCCGCTACGAAATTGTGTTCAATGTCACAACTCGTTAACAGCTATTCCACGGATTGCTTTATCTTCTCCGCCGGAAACGATCCGTAAAGCCGAAGTTGTCCCAAGTTGTCACACCTCGCTATTAATGACGTTCTTCATCGAAGTCCCCCAAGTCCAAGACGATTATGTCGGAATAAAAATGTTCAGATAATGATGACGACGATTGTTTCAACGACATCAATGGTAGTGAAAAATCAGATGACGAACTCAATTCGTTCTCATTTGGTAATATCTGAACTTATATTATATTGATTTTCTTAATCAATTGTTGAATTTAATTCAGATTATATAAAACCGATTTTGGAGAAACTTTCAAACGAATCCGAAACATTGTTCGAATTCCAGAGGAAGGATGAAACCCGGTTTAGGGAACAACTTCAACTCGTTCAGGATGTTCTGAAAACTAGTGAACTGTGAAATCGCTACATAAGAATAAAATTACGTACATAATCAAAAATTATCTGGATCTGGTTCAATCGATATTCGACGCTACCCAGCCTGTTGGGGTGATATCGGAGGCGCTGAAGGGTCGTGACGTAATGTTGTTGGCTAGACTTTTTGCTATCTGAACTGAATAGACAGCAAAACCCTTTCACTTCGAATTTGCACGATGCAATTCTAAAACGAGTAGATGAGCGTCGAGACATTAAGAGATGAGATGGCTTCAAAGTAAAGAAAGGTAATTTTCGAATTCTTCTGGGCTTTCGATCGCTTCCCGTCACCAGCTGATTAAGTTTGTTTAAGTTCCGATCCACACATCATTTTCTGAATCTGACGGGAACAAGGCTTCATCTCCATAGAAGAGTTGTAAGCTATGGACCAAAAACAGAGAAATGCGCCGTAGCTTGAATAATTTCATCAATAAGGAGCATGCTCTGTTTGAAGTAACTGATGAACTAGTATAGAGTCTGGAGAAGGTTTTCATGGCATTGAAGTCCATTAAAACTACTTCGATTGATATACCCAACCAGCGACTGTTAGATTTCCATACACTTCTGTATAGAACTTACCAAAACCTGTATAAGAACTGGGCATATGCAACATTGTTAGATTCTTATACAATATAAGATTACAAACAAAAATTGTAAGAAAAGCTTGCGAAATTGTAAGGTTCATATAATATTTATAAAAGAATCTAGCGTTTTCGCATATGCCCAGTTCTTATACAGGTTTTGGTAGGATCTTATACAGAATTGTTTGAAAATCTACCAATCACCGGTTGAGCGAGCGGGTGTTCTCTGATTTTAATTCTGAAGTAACTAATAAGAATTATTTATTGTCGGATTGAAGCATCAACGCTTTAACATTTATTAAACCGTATTACAAGCAGCCCGGTGGCATCCCGATCTCACACAGTAGGTTTGTTTTACAGCCAACATTGCGCGACCGTATCCCACCGACAGTTTTGTATCCTAAAGAGAATCATATGTGATGTTAGTAAACAAAACACATACTATCATGAATTTTACACTGAGATGTTGCAAATATGTAAAAACAAAAAAAAAACATGGCGTCGTGCCACCCACCGGATTGCAAGCGAGTAGACAAGGGGCGAGTCGTTAGTAAATTGACCTGATACATATTTTACCATTCTTAAAAATGTAATAAATATATGAAATTGAAATTTGCAAGTATTTTTATTTTTATCCCGGGATCCCGGGATATCCCGGGATAACGAGAAATTTAATCCCGGATCCCGGGATTTTTTATAGTCCGGGAAACAAGATCCTCTAGTCGCAAGATGGGTTCCAAGGTTGAACGAAAATTGGCCACATCCCCAAGGGAACCAGGCCCTGAAAGTACCCGGAGGGTGCCCAATTCGATCGAAAATAGCCGAAATGTACTTCAGTGTGCTTGTTTTGCAAAATCATGAAGTTTGACATGTCGCACGATGGATTTTGAAGCCGATCTGCCAGTGACCATTTTTCTCGGGAGGGAGGTAATCCCAGCCAAAAGTTTGCCGAAACAGAAACGGCTTCTTTCTAGTTTCATCGAAATATCATTGAACTCCTTTATCAAGAGATCGTGACCAAGCATATTATGGATCCAATTCAATTGTAGCAATATAAATGTAGCGAACGTGTTGCCAAAGTAGACAATCTTTAAAATAGCACCGGGATTTTCTTTATGTCTTATCTCGCCGATCTCGTGGCGGCGCATTTTTCAGTATGTGCTAAAGTTTGAGGGAAGAAATATTCCCTCAACACAGTGACCCTGAAAACTTGCCGCCGTATCCTGACGGATGTCGTTTGCTAGGTTAAATGTTTATAAAACTAGTAATAAATTTTTACTTCTGCTAAGACTATTTGCCAGATAAAGCATCTCAAATACAAATACAACTTTAATTATTATGCATTCGCTGTTTCCAGTGTCTTACATTCTTTCTGACGAAAGACGGCCACATTCACAGCAAGTCAAGCACATAAATATATTTCCAGTAGTATGTACTTTGACGACTGCTCTTAAATAACCATCATCCATAAACATCCATGATTAACGACCGCTTCCTCCCAAAATCCAGTCCCGACAATAAACGAGGAAGGAGACCAGTTTAGCGACTTCCCCCATTTGCTTGTTCAAACAAAGCACCGAATTTGCATGACTCGTTATAACCCGTCACGCAACGCACATCCAAATCAAATAAAAATGGCTGATTCCATCCAATTTTCGTCGCAGTCGCTTCTCCTGCCCGTCCTTATCCCGTTCAGCCAATAGGCACTCCATAAATCTCGCCCTGATATTTCCCATCGAATCCAATGAAACTCACCCCATAGAACAGTAACCCGCCACCAACGGCAAGCATGGCTGCGAACAAGATCCATAATAATCCCTAATCACCTCCTGTGCTCTTTGGCTGTCTCAGCTCGGCATCGGGAGGAGGGCACCTTCAGACACACGGTGCTGCTGCGGTGGTGACACTGTATCCGAATAGATTTGTACGGACGCGGCGCGAGTGAGCGTCTGTGACTTCACCAACAGAAGCCAACTGCCGAAAAATCAACGGAACATCGGAACGAATCGGCACCGTGCCGGCCGCCACACCAGAGCGAACCTTCTCTAATGCCACACACTCCGTTCTGGTTCCCGGGTGCAAAACGAAATAAAAAAGACAAACATCATTTATGAAATATTGATGACACACTAACGTGGCGTATAGGACACGGTTTTCTTTTCGGCCGGTCGGTCGATCGGCCGACACGCCAATGACGACGACGGCGGCGGCGGGAACTGGGACTGGGACACATCATCCGCTGTACAAAGCCTATCCCAATAATGCTATTTATTATCCTGTTTGGTAGCTGCTTCTCCCCTCCACCGCCCTGTCTGATTTAATCAGCGCTGCCCATAGAAAAGTTTTCCAGCTGCACTACGCTGGAAATTTGCACGCTTCACGGTGAATTTAATCAAACAAATCGAGGACTCTTTCGTGCGTCGACGACGACGACGACTGTCGAAAATTTACCCTAGGTTGGGAATTTAATTTGACGATGGGAATTGTAGCTGGAATCGCTGAATTGTTTCGTGAGATGGATTGATGGGATGCTGACCTGAATACAGTTTTTGTGAAAAAATTGTCGGCCATCAACATATATTCTGGATATGAACTATTACAAGCAATGCATGGTGTTCTGCGAGCGTGGTGCAGTATGACCTACAATTCGTAGTTGATTTCCCGTGATCGGTCGAAGCAATCAAAAATATGCAGGGAAACCACAAATAAGGCTTTTCGTCCTTATTCTTAGTGAACACGTTTCTAGTGATCTTTCATGAATGAAGTTTAAATTATTTCTGAATTGTTTATTGAGGATTCTTTTCAGAGTTCGAATATCCTATTTAAGGTCTTTTTTTTGTTCGGAACTAACCACTGAGTCCATTTCATTGATCTTTTGTAGTATACCCGTGTCATATGCATGTCTCTCTGCTCCATTTCTATTGAGAAGAAATGAAGTAGTCGTTTTTTATTCAGATATTTTCTCAAGCTTAATGTAAGGTCTCTTTAGATTAACCCTTAAGAGACTGGGACGACACTTTGACCATACTTTTGGTCATAGCTCATGACGCCGCGGGCCGATTTACGGAATTTATATAGTTTTACAAAGGGGAATAGCAGCACTTTCAAATGCCGTTACGAAATTCCGGTTCATAGATTCCCGTTCGGAGGAATAACCGGAAATGTAGGGGACACCTCGCATATTTCCATGAATCGAAGGTCAAATTTTAATTGTAGTCAATAGTATTCTAATAAAAAATAGCGCAAATTGGCAATTATATTAATATATGGTTGCCAGGAATCGATATCTGTGAATCAATAGACTTATATTGACAACTACGTCCATTATTCCGGGACCGAAATCACCGGTATGTGGTTCCGGAGGACCAAATCAAAATTTCAGAGAACCATACCATGCGACGCATCAAATTACACTGCCGCAACGAGATATGACCAACGAAAGTGCAATCGGACCGTTTTGGACATATGTGACCACTCTGGCACAGGTTCCGGTATGCCACTATCCGGTTCCGGAGGACCAAAGCAAAATTTCAGAGAACCATACCATGCAACACATCACATTACACTGTCGCAACGATATACGGCCAACAAAAGTGTAATCGGACCGTTTTGGTCACATGTGACCACCCTGGAACAGGTTCCGGTACGCCACTATCCGGTTCCAGAGGACCAAATCAAAATTTCAGAGAACCGCACCATGCGACACATCAAATTACACTGCCGCAACGATATACGGCCAACAAAAGTGTAATCGGACCGTTTTGGTCACATGTGACCACTCTGGCACAGGTTCTGGTAAGCCACTATTCGGTTCCAGAGGACCAAATCAAAATTTCAGAGAACCATACCATGCGACACATCAAATTACACTGCCGCGACGAGATACGGCCAACGAAAGTGTAATCGGACCGTTTTGGACACATGTGACCAATCTGGCACAGGTTCCAGTACGCCACTATCCGGTTCCGGAGGACCAAATCAAAATTTCAGAGAACCACACCATGCGACACATAAAATTACACTGCCGCAACGAGATATGACCAACAAAAGTGTAATCGGACCGTTTTGGTCACATGTGACCACTCTGGAACAGGTTCCGGTACGCCACTATCCGGTTCCGGAGAAACAAATCAAAATTTCAGAGAACCATACCATGCGACACATCAAATTACAATGCCGCGACAAGATATGACCAACGAAAGAGTAATCGGACTGTTTTGAGCACATGTGACCACTCCAGCACAGGTTCCCTTGCGCCCTGATACGGTTTCGGAGGACCAAATCAAAATTTTAGAGGACCAGACCATGCGACACATCAAATTACACTACCGCGACCAAATATGGCCAACGAAAGTGTAATCGGACTGTTTTGGACACATGTGACCACTCTGGCACAGGTTCCGGTACGCCACTATCCGGTTCCGGAGGACCAAATCAAAATTTCAGAGAACCATACCATGCCACACATCAAATTACACTGCCGCAGCAAGATATGGCCAACGAAATTGTAATCGGACCGTTTTGGACCCATGTGACCACTCTGGCACAGATTCCGGTATGTCACTATCCGGAGGACCAAATAAAAAATGCTTAGAACCATCGAATCGAAATTTCAGGAATTGCAATTGAAGCGTTTTGGGCTCATTTGCCCTTTCAATTTATCCAAAATGCACATACTAGCTCGAGATCTGGAAGACAATATCAAAATATGCATGAGCTGTAGTATTGAACCCACCAGATGGTAGTGTATCAAAGATACAGGGACAATGAAACAACATATCATGAGCATGAGCAGGGTAACCGTACATTTTGTAGCTGCTACTTAGTGAATGACTAGAACTTGAGAAATTGTATTGACCACCAAGTGAATAAAGCTTGAATTTTTAGCTATCCATGAACAAATTTTGGAATTTCAATGCATTGTGGTATTGATTTAGTAAGTCAGTGGCCGTTACAAATATTTAATAAGGTTAGGGAGATCATATTGTCAGGTTCAGTGTTCTACCGAGCCTGCCGATATGACCGAATTTACAGCGTTACGCACTACTTCAGAGTATCCATATCTCAGCGTAACGGGTGAATGTACATTTACCAGAACCGAGCTTGAAATTTAAACATCTTCGAACAAAATCAAAATCGGAGCCTCAAAAGGCTTTTCTAAAATCATGTGCAGGTTGCTTGTCGGTGTTTTACAGCTTTAGTCTTGATTTGATGAGGTTGTTATATGTTTATATTAAGCATATGCGGTATTTCGAAAAATTTCGTTTCAGGTGGTTCGAAACGAAATTCCGCGGAATTTCGCGAAATTTGAGCATGGCGAAATCTGATTTCTTAATTTCGTTTCGTTTCGTAAAATTACAAAAATTTCGCTAAAAAAAACTAGCTTCTAACGAAATTTAACGGAATTCCGCGGAATTTCGAAACAAATTTAAACTAATCCATACTTTATATTATAAAAAATTTTGGCTGCGCCACTGAACAAAATCGTTTAGTTGATTTCAAAACTTTAGTTCATACAAATTTTTCTATAAACGCTTACTATGTACATAACCCCAGTCGACATATACGTAAATAGTTTTCTTCTATAAAACGTCTTCAGTGTTTCCATGATATAAATTTTGTGATTTTTTTTACTATCTGCACAATATGAATGTGGAATCGATCGTGTTGCTGCTGGTCATGGGACGGCAGCTAGTCCGGGAAAACGCGAAGTGAAAAAATCTACCTCGCGTAGCCGAGATTTGTTTAACCAGTGTGCAATCGATCGTGTTGATGCTGATCACGCCAGCTAGTGTGGGAGAACGCGAAGTGATAAAACTAATGTCTGCACAAAATTATTTAGTGCGGAATCGATCGGGTTGTAGAAGATTATTAAACGAAGCACATTGATCTTGCGTTGGATTGATTTAAAACACAGTTTTCGTCTTCTTGTTTACAAAATAACCTCCTTTACAATAAATATTTTGTCGCTTACCAAGGGGTTTCACGTGAATTACTACGGGTCTGTGAAATTCAATCTGAAATACATATCTTTGTGCATTATATCAATATATCAATATCAATTCTTTTTCTGCGTATACGCCTGGCAGATGTGGATACATAATTAAGTATCCCACCAAATAAAACAATAAATATAAGCATTCTTTTTCAAATTTTGACTAAGTCAATACTTCAAAACGCTGACAAGATGATATGAAGTATGCTTCAGCATAATTACATAATTCTTAGGTGAACTAAGGTTTTAAACGAAATTTGAATCCGTATATGAAAAATGATATAAAATTGATTAGATTCTGGAGCACACGCTCCAAGATGAATTCCTTTGAAAGCGGCACAAATGCTGGGGTATTGCCTTATCGCCAATGGTATATGCGGCGAGAATGTGGCGATTTATCACAGATTGCCTTTTCTGTTATTATAACTCTTTTGGTCGCAAAACAGTTATTCGACTTCGAAAAAGTGAAATCAGAATTGCGTACATAATGTAAAACCAATTCAATAAAAATTCCGCGGAAAAAAAATCGTTTCGTTTCGAAAAACTTCGAATTAAATGAACCTTGATTTGGTATCGTTTCGAAGTCTCGAAAGAAATCTATATTTCGTTTCGTTTCGATCCGAATCAGCATAGACATTTTAAATTTCGTTTCGTTTCGTTTCGTCAGGAAAAAGTGTGTTATCGCATACCCTTAGTTTATATGTTTTTTTTTTGTTGAAAGTGAAAGTAATTGAAAGTGTAAAAGTTCATTCGAAATAATGGTTTTATTTATTTATTACCAAACTAAGGCCGGAGTAGCCTGAGCAGTACACAAAAGTCTTCTCCATTCAATTCGGTCCATGGCTGCACGTCGCCAACCGCGCAGTCTACGGAGGGTCCGCAAATCGTCCTCCACCTGATTGATCCACCTTGCCCGCTGTGCACCTCGCCTTCTTGTTCCCGTGGGATCGTTGAGGAGAACCATTTTCACCGGATTACTGCCCGACATTCTGGGTACGTGCCCGGCCCACCGAAGTCTTCAGATTTTCGCGGTGTGAACGATGGATGGTTCTCCCAACAGCTGATGCAATTCGTGGTTCGTTCGCCTCCTCCACATAGCGTCCGCCATCTGCACCCCACCATAGATGGTACGCAGCACTTTCTTTTCGAAAACTCCCAGTGCAGGTTGGTCCTCCACGAGCATCATCCAGGTCTCGTGTCCGTAGAGAACTACCGGTCTTATAAGCGTTTTGTAGACAGTCAATTTGATACGGCGGCGAACTCTATTCGATTGGAGCGTTTTGCGGAGTTCAAAGTACGTACGATTTTCTGCTATGATGCGTTTCCGAATTTCTCTGCTGGTATCGTTATCGGCGGTCACCAGTGAGACCAAGTACACGAATTCTTCAACCACCTCGATTTCGTCACCACCAATACAAACTCGTGGTGGGTGGCTTACATTGACCTCTCTTGAGCTTCTTCCTATCATGTACTTCGTCTTTGACGTGTTGATGACTAGTCCAATCCGTTTAGCCTCGCTTTTCAGTCTGATGTAGGCTTCCTCCATCCTCTCAAAGTTACGTGCCAATGCCGTCGGCGAAACCAAATAGCTGGACGGACTTCGTGAAAATCGTGCCACTCGTGTCAATCGCAGCCCTTCGTATTACTCCCTCCAAAGCGATGTTGAATAGCAGACACGAAAGACCATTACTTTGCCGTAACCCTCTGCGCGTTTCGAAGGGACTCGAGAATACCGCTGAAACTCGAACTACGCACATCACCCGATCCATCGTCGCCTTGACCAACTGTATCAGTTTATCCGGAAATGCGTGTTCGTGCATTAGCTGCCATAGCTGGTCCCGATCGATTGTATCATATGCGGCTTTGAAGTCGATGAATAGATGATGTGTGGGCACGTTGTATTCGCGGCATTTCTGCAGTACTTGGCGAATGGCGAGCACCTGATCAGAAAGATCGAGAAAAATCTGTCACTAGCGAAAAATACATGCACGCGCGATCACGGATTACTTCGATCTCCTGATCTCCTAGTGCTAGATAGAAGTGGTTTAAGCCCAAAACTAACCTGGTGCCTCCATATGGAAATTTATCGTTTCTTTTATTTAAGGTGTTTTTTCAATCTTAAAACTAGGTTCAACACTATAAGGAAGGGAATCAGAAGGCAGTAGGACTTATCCCCGAAACAAGGTGCTCGGGGGCCCGAGGAGGGAACCAAATTTCGAAATATAATCCTGCGTCTTTCAGGAAGCAAATGAAGGCTACGGTCGCAGCTTCGCCGTCAGCAAGTGCGTCCCTGGCGTATCCGGTTCGGAGCCTGGAAATAACTATTTCCTCTTTTCGGGAAGCCGAGTCACTCCAAGGACCTGTAGAGTCCTTGATTTTTCTTAGGGAAATTGAGTTCCTGGAGCTCCAAAGCGACCGAACTTTCTTTGTCCAGTTTTTCACGTCGGCCAGCGGAACGAAGTTAGTGTAACGTAGCCCTAGGTGTCCAGTATCAGCAGTGGTGTTCCCTCTGACGCCTTAATGGCCGGGGATCCAAGCGAACGTGATACCGTGTATCACGTCGGCAAGGATTCCTTGGGCCCACAGGTGGTTGGGATGCTCACTCTGGAAGGCGGCGACAACACTTGCAGAGTCGGTGAAGACGGCTTATCGGCTTATCGGCCGGGTGTGTGGAAGCAACAAAAACGGCTGTGTCTTCAGCTGAAAAGACATTACACTGGCGGGCTAAGCTATTAGATTTTGTTGGGTTGGTTCCGGAAACTCCAAAACCGTTCAAAGTTATAGGACTGATCTCCTTAGCTCTTCCGTGTTGTCTCCTGTTTTGAATTGGGTGGCGATGGTGTGGTCGATACTGGCGGGAGGCACTGGGGGAGATCGGTGCCAGCCTCGTCCCTTAGGATCCAATCAGCTTTATCGAGGAGAGAAATTTTGTGCTCTCCTGATATCACAGCAGTAAAGGAAGCGGCCTTGTAATAAATGGCTGTGAGGATCCTATGTCGGAATGAATGGGGTGATACCGGTGCCGATGTAATCAGCTTCTGTTGGGGTAGAAGGGAGGAATCCAGAGGCCAGTCGAACGTAATTGTTAAAGACGGGAGATAAAACGTTAATTAAGTTTGTCCGGGTGGAGCAGGTTAGCTCCAGGCTATAGAGCAGGCGCCTGTCTATAGTCACGTGGCCCACTCTTAATCTAGTGTGCCTGTTGTTTGTGCGGTGTTTTTGGCCAAGTTAATCAGGGCCTTACAGGTCACCTTAACAATCCGAAAATGTGGTAGGAAGGTGAGCCACCGATTGATATCCACTCCGAAAACATGGATAATTTTTCGGTTTGGAATGAGATGACGACCAAGCTTGATGGATGGGCCTACAAGTTGGCGGCCATGGCAGACGTGGCTTCGAATGCACTTTCCGGCGTTCATGACGAATCCGATGGCGGCAGCCCAGCGGCAGCGATAAATGGCACTGACCGCCGCCTGGCTTTTATTCTGATTCGGCTGGGAGTTCCTTTTACAACGACTAGGAGTATGCCGTTGGCATACACGAAAAGATGGACGTTTGCCGGTAGGACACATTCCAATAAAAAATAGAGGACTGCAAGAACCGACCCTTGAGGGACGCCAGTTTCCTCGGCGAATTCTCCGGATGCGGTGCCGCCAATTAGAACCGTAAAGGTCCGTCCGGTGAGAAAGTTTATGATAAAGGCAAGCATGTTGTCGGTGATGCCACATTCCTGAATTTGTTGAGGACCAGTGTTTTGGAAATTGATTGCATAGGAGCCAAATTAATAAATAAACTGTTCTCAATATTTGATCTGAATGAAATATTCTTTGCAAAATTTATTCGTACCTAGTTTGAATATTTTCATTACTATTTTTTTTTAACTTATTTTATTTGTTAACTATCTAATTTTTTTAACTTTATCAAGGTGTTTTTTTTATTTTAGATTAAGTTCAACACCGTATCTAATACATATATTTATCATTGAACTAGGTATTTTCTTAAAACTATCATCTTTATTTGCTGTGGTACATTTTTATTTATTATTAATACATTTCAATTACATCTGGCATTTAGGATTTTTCCTCTGGTTGAATTGAACCATGTAGTAATTACAATGTTTTAAACTTAAACAGCACTTAACCTAATTTTTACTAAGGGTACAGGGAGCGATTTTTGTCTAAAATTGGAAATTATTTCAAAAGACATTTGTTGCAATGTCTCAATATTAGAAATTCTATGAAGTTCATTGGTACTATACCACGGAGGCAACTTCAGAATCATTTCTTTAATTTTATTTTGAATCCTCTGACCCATATTGGCACAGCATACAACATAACTGGTCTAAAAATTTGTTTGTAAATCTTTTTTTTTTCTCAAGACAAAAATTTGATTTTCTGTTCAAAAGTGGATATAGCTTAGCTTAGCTTAGCTTAGCTTGATCGACTGTACCCATCGTAGTTGCTAGTCGTGATTGGCCGAGAAACAACAAATATGCACAGCTCACCAATTGAATAGTTTTCTTGGGACTTAAAAGCTATTCTCACTGTACATGCTTCGGAGTTTCTTTAATTCAAGACCAATAACGATGTCGGCCACGTCCTCAAAGTAAATAAGGATAAGGGAAGGAAAATAAGTTCGACACTAATTGCTACAAGAGACCGAGGGATCCTCTGCATCTCCATGAGTGCACTGGAAAGGAGTAGTATGCTAGTTGGCAAGGAAATATGTATATTGGAAAACGCCTTGGTAAGCGACTAATTATTTCTTTTGAACGACGATTCATGATGATACAAAAACGGAAAAGCAACGCGTATCTAACGTATTTTCTGGAAGACTGATTCGTCATCTTAACCACTTCGCGACAACCAAAACACGCACTGCACTCACTGCACTCGCTGCACTTTCTTGCTCGATGGTTACAGCAAACTATTCAAGATCGCGCTTGTTTCAAACGGAGAGAAGCGCAATACATGCGCGTGGGCCATCGAACACATGGTAGATATTTTATTATTTTTCCGACGATTAAAACACGCACTGCACTTACTTGCTCGATGGCTACTCATTTTCTGTTTATAAGTGGATATAGACGCTAAATATATTTGGTACAAAAAGTTAATTTTGATCTAGCAGAAGTCATCTACAATCAAAGATTTTTGACACCCTGGTGGTAAAACAGGTAAGTCAGAAGTAAAAATGTTGTACAATATAGGCCCCAGTATGCTGCCTCTGGGAACACCAGCTCATTGAGGTAATCTATCTGATTTCGAATAGTTTACCTGCAGTGAGCGACCTGATAAATAATTTTGGATCAGTTTAATAATGTACTTACTTGATACTTGATGGGCTACAGCTCTTCGATGAACCTATGCCGAATGGAGTATCCTTCTCCACTGGACTCGATTCTGGACCAATCGCTTCCAGTCGTCCTGAACATTGAGCGCCCTCAGGTCCTTTTCAACTGCAAAAAGCCATCGTGTACGCGGCCTTCCACGAAGCCTGCGACCTCTTCCAGGTTCTCTACTCAATATTATCTTCGCTTGACGTTCTTCAGACATACGAACAACGTGACCAGCTCACCGTAGTCTGCCGTGTTGTATAAGCTTAATAATATCCAACCCTTTATACACCTGGTACAATTCGTGATTCATGCGACGCCGCCAGATACCGTTCTCCTGTTTACCGCCGAGTATTGTCCGTAGCACCTTACGCTCAAACACTCCGAAAGCTCTCCGATCAGCCTCCTTTAACGTCCATGTCTCATGGCCGCATAAAGCCACCGGAAGAATCAGAGTAGTATACAGCGCGAGTTTTATTTTCGTTTGCAGACTACGGGACTTAAGCTAGTTACGAAGTCCGTAATAAGTCCTATTTGCAGCTGCAATACGCCTTTTCACCTCGCGAGTAACATCATTATCGCACGTCACTAATATCCCAAGATACACAAATTCTCCCACCACTTCAAATTTTTCACCATCCAGCACCATTTCGCTACCACCACCACTAATGAACCCACGTTGATTGTTATTGAGCTTTTTAGTGGAATGTCTTCACTTGTCATAAGACGAGTTTGTACAATTCCAAAGTCGAGTCAAGTACGAGACACTGAAGACGGCCTTACTGTTGAGGTCTAAATACGTATCTGTCAAGATACAATTAAGTAGTGGAATTCAATGGGATTGTACAAACTCGTCTTATGACAAGCCACGTTGATTGCCAGCGACCATATACTTCGTTTTGCTGGTATTGATCGTGAGTCCAATCCTCGCTGTCGCCCTCTTAAAAGGCACAAAAGCCTCTTTCACGGCACGGCGACCAATTCCGATAGTATCGATATCGTCCGCAAATCCCAGGAGCATATGCGATTTTGTGATAATGGTACCGCTTCTTTGCACACCAGCTCTCCTAATCGCTCCCTCGAGCGCTATATTGAACAGTAGATTCGAGAGTTCTTCACCCTGCTTTAATCAATCTAAGGTAACAAATGACGTCGATATTTCATCCGCAACCCTTACACTTGATTCCGATCCGTCCAACGTTATACGAATCAGCCGTATCAGTTTCACCGGAAAACCATGTTCAAGCATAATTTGCCATAATTCATTCCGCTTCACTGAATCTTACGCCGCCTTGAAATCAATAAACAGATGATGTGTCTGCAAGTTGTATTTTATCAAGGATTTGTCTCAGGGTAAACATTTGATCCGTTGTTGATCGGCCCTCACGAAAACCTGATTGGTATTCACCGACGAAGGACTCTTCAAGTGGTCTCAACCTGTTCTGTGAACAGAATACGGGACATAATTTTGTACGCCGAATTAAGGAGGGTTATTCCTCGATAATTGGCGCACTCCAGTCTGTGCCTTCTCTTAAATAGAGGGCAAATGAGGCCGTCCAACCAGCTAGCAGGCATTTCCTCGTCTTCCCACATTTTCGACATAATATGGTACAGAACTTCATAAAGCTACTCACTGTCGTGTTTGAGAAGTTCAGCTGGGAGCTGGTCCTTTCCCGCAGCCTTATTGTTTTTCAGCTCTTTAACAGCTTTTTTAACCTCATCTAGTGTATGTGACTCTACAGCTTGTCCATCATCGCTAATATTTATTCTGTTCATTATGTTGCACCGTCACTTCCTCCATTCAACAAAGTCTCGAAGTGTTGCTTCCACCTGGCAGCCATTTCAGTTTTATCTGTCAGCAAATTCCCTTGTTGGTCGTTGCACATGACGGGAGATGGTGCTGTCTTTCTCCGCACGCCATTGACAGACTCATAAAACCTCCGCATATCGTTCTGCTCCATTTTTTCCTGCGCCTCACTAACAACTTGTCCTTCGTACTCTTTTTTATTCCTGCGGTGGGTTCGTTTTTCGGCTGCTCTTGCTTCCTTGTACCGATCTCTATTCGATTGGGTACCCGACACCAACATCCGGCTTCTGGCAACGTTCTTCTCGTCTGTCACTCTCTGACACTTCACATCGAACCAATCCGTCCTGGGTCGCCTCTGTGCAGTGCCTACCATTTCTCGTGCTGTTGTGCTCACCGCTCCATGGATCGACTCCCATAGATCGTTGATGTTGTCGCTAACGTTGATTGCACTTATCCGTTCGTCGAGCTTCTGGCGGTACTCAGCCGATACTCCTTCCGCCGACAATCGCTGGATATTGTAACACATCGTTCGCTGTGATCTTTCGTTCGATACAGTTGATAACCGTAATCGAATTTTACTGACAACGAGGTAGTGATCAGAGGCAATGTTCGCACATCGATAACATCCGAAAAAATGGCGCCCATCCACCAGAACATGGTCTATCTGGTTGCAAGTTTCACCATTTGGGTGTCTCCAGGTGTGCTTTCGAATGTTCTTTCGTGCAAAGTAGGTGCTACTGATGACCATCCCTCTGGCAGCAGCAAAATTTACTAGCCGTAGGCCGTTGTCATTGATAGCGGAGTGAAGGCTCTCCCTACCGATTATGGGACGGAAAAAATCCTCTCTACCGACCTGAGCGTTAGCGTCTCCGATAACAATTTTCACGTCATGCTTTGGGCACTCTCCATATGCTTTATCAAGACATTCATGAAACGTGTCCTTCACGTCGTCGGATTTATCGTTTGTCGGTGCGTAAACCTTAATTAGGCTGTAATTGAAGAATTTGCCTCGTATCCTCAATACACAGATTCGTTCACTAATGGGTTTCCACCGTATCACTCGCTTCATCTGCTTGCCCATCACTACGAAACCAACTCTGCTCTGCTTTTCCACCGCCTGTGATAGATGTTATACTTGAATGCAGTATTGGTCGTGGGGTCCACGGCTCGGAATTCACGTTCGCAGGATCTGGGCCATCGGACTTCTTGAATAGCGGCCACGTTCACTCCAACCTTCTGCAGTTCGCGAGCCAGAAGGCTCACTCGTCCAGGTTAATTTAGGGTCCTGACATTCCAGGTACCGAGTTTCCAATCATAGTCCTTATTTCGTTGCCGGGTCGGTTGCCAAAATTAACGTTCTCTTTTTCTTCTATCTCCATTTTCGTGGTATTTGATGAAGCGGGCTTGGTAGTCATATGGCTACTGCTTCTGCCTCATACGCAGGAGGTCGTGGGTTCAATCCCAGGTCCGTTCCATTCACCTACTTTGTATCTTTCTCTTAATTTCTCATGTTCTAGCAAACGCAAAAACTGGAAATAGACTTTCCATACCGTTTCGATTACTATTCCTATACCTTCAATTTGAGTATTCTAACAGTAATCTGCTAGAATTGGAAATGAACTTATAGAGCTCGTTTCCTACATCCAATTAGAAATTCCATCAGTTACCTTCTCCCATCTATCACATTGCTGGCAGCTCATTAACCAAGACGAACCTCTGTCCCTTCAACCTAACCCAAAAATTGCAACAAATTCCGCATGTACTCGTGGCAAGTGCAGAGGTATATTCAGATTGCAGTGGGCGAGTAATTGCATCATCATTTCCTCCCCTTCCCTACATTGGCTTGCATTCTGACGTGGCAGGCGTCAGTATGACCTAACAAATGAGATCACCAGTACTTGTACATTGAAGATGTGTGCTAGTCCCAAGCAAACATCTGTTGGTTCCCTGTGCAATAACAGCTGATCTGGTCATAATGGAGTAGCAACTACGAGCAGTCAATCAAGCTCAAGCTCCATTTTCGTGGTATTTGAGAGGCTTCAGTAAGCTGCGATGATGGGGCTGCCACTTCAGGTATAGCTGACGCGATACAGCATTTCGTTAGTCAGCCGCTGGGTACCAGGCAGACGCTGTTTGAGCCGCACCTCCTGGTGAACAGACGCACGAGGCGTACCATTTCACTCTAGCTGATGTTAGAAGGACAACAGTGCCCAGGCTGCACTACCAGCTAAGAACACAACCCTTAGCTGGCGGTCTTTTGTCATCGGACGACCCGTGGAAGCGTGAGATAGGGACATGTGGGGACCAGAGCTCTGTTGGGCGCTCCTTCCTTGATGTCAACCCACCATTTTGCAGTAGATGTAAGAAATGTAAAAATGAGATTGTGATTTATTTTTTGCAAATCTTAAATGAAAATTAAAGTAAACATGTGGAAATATATGGGAATATTTGTAAATAAATTATAATTTTTAAAAATATTTTAAAATACATCAAAATAAATTAAGATATACGATTATTTTTGAACACATGAAATATTATGAAAATATCTGACGACATAAGAAATTATACGAATATATATATGACAGTATGAATAAGTGTTTGAAAATATTTCGGTATCAATATGGCAATGTAGGAATGCATTATCAAATGAGATCGGCTTACAATATTTGGGAATGCTTGACAATATATCAAAATGTGTGTTAGGACGTTAAAAAGTCAATGTTCAGAACATGGCAAATATTGAAAGAATGTATAAAAAGTAAATACTGGACAGCCACCTTAGTATCATTGTATACAAATGGAAAATATTCCTAGCAGATTTATGTGTAATATATTAGAAAAAAATGGAAGGTGTACTCACTTTTTAGTGTGACCTAAAGCGACCTACCTTCTTCTGCCATTAATTGACTTACTGTCATTATGACCTTGGCATTCTAGCTCCGAGGACATTCCCACTTCATGTAGTTTGGAGGATGTGCGGGCTTTGGATGCCTTCGAATGCAATAGGGTATGAGCAATAAATAAATATAAAATTTCCACAAATAAAACAATTTATCCATAAACAATTAAAAATTTTCCATAAAACAAAAATAAATAAGCACTTTTAAAAGCAAAAATTGCAATTATAAAAGAAGAATTTTCCATAAAAAAAATAAAATGTTCCACGAAAAAAAAATACAAAATTTCCATAAATAAATCAATATTAGCAATAAAAAATTACAAAATTTTCCACAAAATAAATATATTTTTTCCATAAAAAAATAATTTTTTTCCACAAAATGATCAATAAAGAGCAATAAAAAAATAAGAAAATTTCCATAAAGAAATATGATGAAAAAAAAAGATGACCCCTTCTTTAAAAGCGTTTAAAATTCATGTAAAATTTCATCAGCTTTATTGCTTTCTTGTATTTTTTAATGGAAATTTTCTTATTTTTTTATTGCTCTTTATTGATTATTTTGTGGAAAATTTTGTAATTGTTTATTGCTAATATTGATTTATTTATGGAAATTTTGTATTTTTTTCGTGGAACATTTTCATTTCTTTATGGTCGATCCAAAATAATAAATAAACTGTTCTTCACATTTGATGATAGAATATTTTTTGCAAAATTTGTTCCTAATTTGAATATTAAAGGTAGAACTGTTATCACTGATCAATTTACAGATTGAAATCAAACATTGATCTCAGAACTGAACATCAAAAGGGATTCGTATAACCATGTTTCACTGTGGATCGAGTGATGCGCGTAGTTGTGAGTTGTGGTTTCATGAATAAAATCAAGGTATTCAATGAATTGAGCCCTCGTTAGCCGTGCGGTAAGACGCGCGGCTATAAAGCAAGACCGTGCTGAGGGTGGCTGGGTTCGATTCCCGGTGCCAGTCTAGGAAATCGTCTCGACTTCCCTGGGCATAAAAGTATCATCGTGCTAGCCTCTTCTTCTTCTTCTTATTGGCATTACGTCCCCACACTGGGACAGAGCCGCCTCGCAGCTTAGTGTTCATTAAGCACTTCCACAGCTATTAACTGCGAGGTTTCTAAGCCAGGTTACCATTTTTGCATTCGTATATCATGAGGCTAACACGATGATACTTTTATATGCCCAGGGAAGTCGAGACAATTTCCAATCCGAAAATTGTCTAGACCGGCACCGGAAATCGAACCCAGCCACCCTCAGCATGGTCTTGCTTTGTAGCCGTGCGTCTTATCACACGGCTAAGGAGGGCCCCCATGATATACGAATGCAAAAATGGTAACCTGGCTTAGAAACCTCGCAGTTAATAACTGTGGAAGTGCTTAAGGTCTGAGGGAAGCTCTCTCGCGGTAGAGCGCTATTTTCGTACTAAAATGTCTATAACTCGGAATTGAGAACGTATTTCGCTTATCCCAACTGACAATCTCTTCGAAATTTATCAAGGAATGTTCCTACAAAATTTCATGGACCTACTATTTCCCAAATTTGAATTAAGGTCACTCCTGACGGAATCCAATTTTTAAAGTACTCGCGTTTTCAAGGGCACACCATTCGATACGGAAGCAACGCACAACTGTCATTTTTATTTTTTCAGCTTTGCTGCGTCACAGCATGCGTGAAATACTGAACTATTGTACAACTGAAATTTTCGCTTCTCAGTACCTCTCTCCGATGATTTGTGGAACAAAGGAACCGAATTTCGCAATGCATAATGATGAAATAATTTTGGCGACACTGGCAGCGTCATTCTGGCGGGCTGAATTGGGCAATTTTCTCTCTCAGAGAGTGCTACCACGTGCTTTTTTAACGGAAAACCCTTCCCTCAGACCTTAATGAACACTAAGTTAGTACTTAACTAACACTAAGGCGGCTCTGTCCCAGTGTGGGGATGTAATGCCAATAAGAAGAAGAAGAAGAAGATTCAATGAATTTAGATTTTCGGATTCATTTAAAAAATGTGAAGACGTTTCATGATGGAGGATCTTCCTTTGATCTCTGTGAAACTTCTCCTCGTCGTATGACGTTGTCTTTTACTATATAGAATGCTATTTCGACGACATTATTTGAGAGACTTTTAGCCCAGGGCCAGGACTGGTCGTACACTCTGTGTTGTCCGGAGCAAAAATTAGATTCGAAAGAGGCAAGAATAAATTAAGTGGCACATAATCAGCATTCAATTGTAATGTGGGCTGACAATGTTTGTAACTCCAGGGTCGCCTAGAGAACTCCCAATCCCGGTATATACTAAAAAGACAAATCGTAGAGCTACCACATAATCAAATCTTATTACAGCTTTGGTCAAGAATAATTATCAAGACCGGTAATAGTTTTCTCAACAAAAGATTTCAAATGCGATTTGAATTTCAGCACGTCGCTCTGCATCACTGAATGCTTCTCTTATCTCGCCATGAGGAGCTCATGGCTACACCTCAATTCTCAAAACTCAATTATCACACCCCGAGAAGTCCTCTGCACCGGGGTATCTGCCTTCCAGAAACCTCCCAAACGCTACTGATCGTCTTCCCTAGTGTCTACCTTCGTGTACAAAACATACTCATGCTACATTCAATTCGAGAAGATCCCATCGCAGCGGGAATAATTTATGCCAAAAATTAAACATTGGCACCGAAATGCACCGTAAAACCGAGAAAATTCATTAATTCCCACTAATGTCAGCTTCTCGTCGTACAGTTCGACACCAGACACAGACGGAGTGTAGAACGACAGCAAGGTCGTTCCTCTGCTTGTAGCGATGCCGTCGATAATTTGCCAACCACCCGGAGGGGGTTTCTCCGTAGTCAGAAGCAATTTGGCCACCCCCGTGCCGAGAGTGTTGAAATGTGTAACAATCCCGGATCGCAGTGTGAGACGATTCTGTTTGAGCTGCTTTCCTCCTCCTGGCTTCGATAGACAACGGCGAGAAGAGCGCACTGCAGTAATGAGCCATAAGCTCCACTGCAGGACGCTGGAAATGCAACAGTTAGTTGGTGCTTTCTCTGTCGTTCCTCCAGTACCAGTCGGTGATGTGATTGAGGAACGGCAAACAGATCGTCGTTCTTGAGTAAATATGCGTAGGAGCAGGAAAGTGTCCAGTGGCGATAACAAGGTTAAATAAACATTTTACAACCCGGACGGAGCTGAGCACCCTAATGTAGGTTCGAAACTTTATGGCCGGTATCGTAAATATGAGGAAAGTTCGAGCAACACATTTTCAAGAACTTGGAACTCAAACGCAATTTTTCAATGCGATTTCTTACGGAATTATTGGTCATAAATATCCTGCGAAAAAAAGATTTGTAGGAGTTGACGCATTTAGTGACACTCGCTTTCGAGGAAATTGCCCTTTTTCTCTGACAAACAGATGCTTATGATTTGAATTATCAAAATTATGCCCAATCATCGAGGAAACGTGTCGAAGCGAACAATTGCACGGATTGAGGTTTTATTGCGTCGATTCCTGAATGGGATCTGTGTTTATGATCTTTTGGCTTCGGTCTGAGGGGTAGCCATGGAAATTGATTGTGAGGCAGTGCAGTTTAGTGTCCACCACCAGGAAGGTGGACAAACCGTTTCACAAGTTCAGCTCAATACGTCCAGAGAAGAAAACTTCAACCGTTTTTGGACATGATCTTATGTTCCCG
Source organism: Armigeres subalbatus (assembly GCF_024139115.2). Taxonomy (NCBI): domain Eukaryota; kingdom Metazoa; phylum Arthropoda; class Insecta; order Diptera; family Culicidae; genus Armigeres; species Armigeres subalbatus. The sequence goes on along the minus strand of NW_026943245.1, from coordinate 286,393 downwards.
TTGTCGGGGTGACAATGAGTTACGTTGTAATATCTAGCGTAGAGCTCAAAAGTGGTTACTTTGATAAAGAACGAGTGTTTTTGCAAAAGGCTTTACAGTTCCGTGAAGTAAACCAGTTTTTGGCTTTGTTGCCTCTCGTTTATATAGAATATAAGATTGTCGACATTTGGCTTAAAACTATGAATCCAAATGGAGAAGGTCAAACCCTTGAAACCTTTCGTGTTCACAGTCGTGTTGCAAATCGAGGACACACAACTAGTATAGATTTGGTTTAATTATTGACTACATTTCGATTTTCATTATCAAACATTTAAACCTTCAACCAACAGTCAGCAACACTGCGGCGATTCGTTTCTTCAATCAAAACCAAATCCGTCCCATCATGCCATGGCAATTCATTTCATTACCTTGCGTTCGGCTACTGTTTTCCAATCCGGGGGAAATCAAATTCACCGCTACCATTCCGCAATTCGAGACGGTTTTTTCTAAATTTTGTTGTGAATCGAAATCCATCAAGCCCAGCACGGTCTGGGAAACAACGAACCGAAAATCAATCTCCAATATTAACCGATTCGGATAATTGGAAAAAAGAGCATTGATGGATGTGTTTTTTTTTTTTCATTTACCTCTCTGTTTCTATTATTCAAAGTAGCGAACGGTGGAGGTGCGATGACGGTTCGGAATTCGGCTACATTTGGACGATGTGACCAGTCGGTCGTCGGTTGCAGGTATTCGGTATAGGATTGGGAAATGTGCAACTCCTTCTCCTCCATCCGATGCGATGTTGTTGCTATTTTACTATTGTTTCCCAATCTCGAACCAACGCCACGGTCCGAATCGATGTGTTCCAAGTTGGTCACGGTCCTTTCTGGAAATGTTTCGCCTCCGCAATCAACAAACCTGGTGCTGGCGTTGGAGGTGGCGATATCAATGAAACTCGGAGACGTGAGTGGCCGTGACAGAATGAAACAATGATGAATCAAACGGGGGATGGTATGGTGGATCATCCAGGCCATCAATGGTCTAATGGTGGTTTGATTGATTTGCCAATCATAGGCTTTTGTAGACTCCAACTAAGCCGAATTCCGTTTTTGTACATTGATTCAAAAAGATGGAGTACGCCAAAAGAGGTTTTCATCCTCGATTGGTTTGATCGGAATTTGGATGAGACTTTTTGGGTGGGAGATGGAAAATATTGAATTTCCCATGTTGTTGGATTTGTCTGACTTAAAGAAAAATGGAATTCATTCATCCATGAGTTGGCAAAAAATCTTGTATCCGGTAGAACGATAAAACTTATAATTCCTTTTAAATATTTTCACGGGTGTAAACGTCTAATTCTTGTTATATTGGAACGCTGATCAATGGCTGTATATTTAGAGAGTTTCGCTATGGGCAGCAGGAATCCAAAAGGGAAAGGTATTCTCGGTTTCTAGTAAGGACAAGAGGCCCCTCAGAAGAAGAAAAACGCCGTTTGGGCTTTCGTGTAACCGTAACAAAACTAGACCAAAAATCATGTAGGTGAAGGTGAAAAAAGTGTCAAAATAATAGATGGTAAGGCATGAAAAACCGAATACTGAGACTAACCTACAATGTACTATGCGCTTTCACGCACTGCCCATAGGGGAACTGGGGGTAGGACGCCCACGTTAAGGAAAATGACATTTTAATCAATGAAAACCACCATTTCAGCCAGTTTTCATCAGCGCATACTGAAGAACAGCATATCTGCGACTGACTACCGATAACAGATATCTAATTGTCCATTTTATTGCACAGAAATTTGATTTTTAAAAAGCACCCGAAAAAAAATGATTTTGAAACCATGCGGGGTGAGATGCGCCAGTGGATGGGTTAAAACGCGCATGTGCTTATCGTACTGTTTTTCATTTTAATTGCCTACATTAAGGCAATTAACCGAATGTTTCAGCTGTTTCGGTCATACGAAATGAGCATGGGCGTAATGCCCCACACCGACCTCAGAAGTTTGAAGGCCCATAAAATCGTTTTAAAACCATTTTTGACGACGATTTCGTGCGGAACATAAAGAACACGAGTAAGCAGCATGGCTCATGGCTCAATTATTAATTTATCAATGTATAACAGCGACAGAAAGACTAAATTCCACCGAGCTTGAATTGCATCAAAACACGCAAAAATCGTTTTTTCGAGTTTTTCATGTATAACTAGAGAAAAATCATGAAATATATGTATCCAATGGCAATATTTTTCATTGCTTTATCGTATAGACTATTGAAAATAATCAAAATGGGGATATTTAACCTTATTCAGGGGTGGCGCGTTTTAACCCCTATGGGCGTGCTACCCCCACTTCCCCTACCAGAATGCTGATTCACCGACGCGTGGTGCAGTGTTCCATACGTGCTGCCAGCTAACAGGCGTTTCGCTTTATGAATTTTCCGGCAACAGAATATGCAGGTAATCGCTACTTTTTTTTAATATGAATTCAGTATAGTTTGAATTTTCTACAACTTTAAGAAGACATCAGCTTCATACAGAATGGCGAGTAAATAACGAGTTTTTAACATTACCGTCTTTGATTGGGATGGAATTTTGCACATCACAGACTGATCATTTTCCACTGATTTAAAAAATCGCTCCTTGAATTTTATGCCGATGTGGTGGTGATCTGACTGGAACTTGAAAAAGTTGTTCGAAGTGCTCGAACCAGCAGCGTTTCAGCTGATATAAAAAGGCGGTATGTGTTTTCCAATGAAATAGTTTTAAAAAAATGTCTCTAATAATTAAAAAAAAAAACTCTTAATTGTATGAAACTGTTAATTGTATGAAAAAAAAATGTTTGAGAACGAATTGTAGAGGACTAAAAGGCCTTTAAAATAATAGTTATGTGCCTCGACCTACATTTTTTTTTATTTCCGTGTTCAAGATTCTAACCAAAATGAAATTTTAAATCAAATGAAAAACTGAAAATCTAGTAGCAAACATAGGATGTTTTGTATTCGGTATCTTGTTTCACATTTATTTATTACTAGACTAAGCACGGAGTAGCCTATGCAATACATAAAAGTTTTCTCCATTTACCTCGGTCTATGGCTGCACTTCGCCAACCACACAGTCTGCGTAGGGTTTATAGATATTCAGTTTGGTACGACGACGAACTCTATTCGATCGAAGCGTTTTGCGGAGTGCAAAGTACATACGATTTCCTGCCATGATGCGTCTACGAATGTCTCTGCTGGTATCGTTATCGGCAGTCACCAGTGAGTCCAAGTACACGGATTCTTCAACCACCTCGATTTCTTCACCACCGATAGAAACACGTGGTGGGTGGTTTACATTGACCTCTCTTGAGCCTCTTCCTGTCATGTACTTTGTCTTCGACGTGTTGATGAGTAGTCCAATCCGCCTAGCTTCGCTTTTCAGTCTGATGTAGGCTTCCTCCATCCTCTCAAAGTTACGTGCCATGATATCAATGTCGTCGGCGAAACCAAATAACTGAACGGACTTCGTGAAAATCGTACCACTGGTGTCAATCCCTGCCCTTCGTATTACTCCCTCCAAAGCGATGCCCCTGAAACTCGAACGCATATCACCCGATCCATCGTCACCTTGATAAACCGTATCAGTTTATCCGGAAATCCGTTTTCGTCCATTAGCTGCCATAGCTGGTCCCGATCGATTGTATCATATGCGGCTTTGAAGTCGATAAATAGATTATGTGTGGGCACGTTGTATTCACGGCATTTCTGCAATACCTGACGTACGGCGAACACCTGGTCTGTGGTAGAGCGTTCACCCATAAATCCCGCCTGGCACTGCTCCACGAACTCTCTTGCAATTGGTGTTGTCAGCGGCATGAAATTTGTGAGAGTACCTTGTAGGCAGCGTTCAGCAATGTGATTGCGCGGTAGTTGCTGCAATCCAGCTCATCGCCCTTTTTGTAGATGGGACACACGACACCTTCAATCCACTCCCAGTGCAGCGCTCTAGCCAGTGCTTCACTACCGTGTTTAAACAGCTCTCCTGGTAGTTGGTCAACTTCATGAGCTTTGTTGTTTTCCAGCCGGCCAATCTCCTCCTGGATTTCTTGGAGATTCGGAGCCGGAAGTCGCATGTCCTTCGCGCGTGCTCCTAGGTTCATTACCATACCGTCACCATTGTCTGCCACATCGCCATTCAGGTGCTCTCTGTAGTGCTGCCACCACCTTTGAATCACCTCACGCTCGTTTGTAAGAAGGTTCCCGTTGATGTCCTTACACATGTCGGGATGTGGCACGTGGCCCTTACGTGAACGGTTTAACTTCTCATAGAACTTTCGTGCGTTATTAGAGTTAGAGTTTTGTCTGTTCCGCGCCCGTTTGTATCGTGCCTCGTTCGCCCTCGTGCGATGTTGCAGCAATGCTGCATTCTTCTTCTCAACTAACTTTTCACATTCGCCGTCATACCAGTCGTTTTTCTGATCCGGAGCCACAGTGCCTAGTGCAGCGGTTGCAGTGCTACCAATGGCGGATCGAATATCTCTCCAGCCATCTTCAAGAAATACCACACCTAGCTGCTCTTCCGTTGGGATTGCCACTTCCAGCTGCTGCGCGTAATCTTGAGCTTGTCTACCGTCTTGTAGCCTTGTTGAACACCGTCGAGAATTTTGAGCGCAGACATACTGCAACGAGGTAGTGGTCGGATTCATCTAATCAGTCTGATAAACGTCCGGAGAAACATGACATGAGAAACAGTGGATTGCGAGCTTCATGGGTTTTTCGAAGCAATAACCTTTTATATGTGACCGCCGATCGACTTTTTCGATTAAATGCCCAGTTCAGAAGAACGTCAGTTTTCGTCCATATGTCCTTTTCAACATAATTATATTTTTGGATTATTTTTGCCAAATCAAATTTGAAATATTATAAAAATAATAACGAAATCGAATCGAATCAGCATCTTGTCGAATTGGAGTCCAAATCGAATCGACATAGCATCGAAATCGAATCAAAATCGAAATGAATCAGAGTTTAAGTCTAATGGAAATAGCACCAGAATATTATTTAAATCGAATAGAAATCAATTCGAATCTAAATCAGATCGAAATTGAATCAAAATAAAATTGAAATCGAAATCGAATCGCAACGACTTCAAATCGAATTGGAATCAAAATGGAAATCTAATTAAAATCGAATCAAAATCGATTTGAAATTGAATCGATATCAAACTGAAATCGAGTTGAAATCAAATAGAAATTGTATAAAAATCACGTTGAAATTGAATCGAAATTGAATCCAAATCAAATCAAAATCGAATCGTAATTGAATCGAGAATCGGATTGAAAACAAAATCGCATCGAAATCGAGTCAAAATTCAATCTTAATCGAAACAAATCACAATCTAAATAAAATTGAATAAAAACCAAATCGAAGAAGAATCAAAATCGAATAGAAATATAGTCGTTATTGAATCGGAATCAAATCTCAATCCAAATGAAATTGAATTAAAATCGATTCAAAAACAAATGGAAACCAAATGAAAATCGAATAGAATTCGAATCAGAATCGATTCGAAAAAAAAATGTAATCCAATTCGAGCTTAGCTGGAAAAAAATGCAATCGAAATCAATACCAAATCGATTTGAAATCTAATCAAAATCCAATCAAAACATTTCAAAATTGAATTAACAACATGTTCAAACCGAATTGGAATCGAATGGAAATTAAATCAAATTCGTATCGAGTCAGTGTTGGGTCTAAATTGAATTTAAATCGAATATAAATTGAACCGAAATCGATATCGCTATGAAATCGAATAGAAATCAGGGGTGGCATTACGCACCTCGACTCGAAACGAGCAAACCATGCAAGCTGTCATACGAAAGAGCTGTCGAAAGGAAATGCGCAACGAGGCCCTAGGTTGAATCTAAATCGGATCGAAATCGAATCACAATTGAATCAAAACCAAATTGAATTTGAATCGAAATTGAATTGAAATCGAATCGTAATCGAATCAAAATCTATTCGAAATGGAATTAAAATCGAAATCTGATAAAAATCGAATCAAAATCGATTTGAAATTGAATTGATATCTAATCGAAATCGAATTGAGGTGAATTGAAAATCAAACTGAAATCAAGTAGAAATCATATCGGAATAAAAACAAAATATCATCGAAATCGAGTCAAAATTTAATATGAATCTAATGGAAACCGATTTGAATTTTAATAAAATTGACATCAAATCAAAATTGAATAAAAAATATGAGAAAGGCAGAATAGAAATATAATCATTATTGAACTGGAATTGAAACTGAATCCAATTGAAATCGAATAAAAATAGATTTAAAAAATGGAAACCACATTGAAATCGAAACAAAAAAAACAAAATTGAAATAAATTAGTGAACAAATCGATAAAAAATAAATTCTTATCAATTTTAAACAATTTAATCAAAATTGAATAAAAATCAAATCAAAATTCAACCAAAATCCAATCAAATTAAATCAAAATCGAAAGACAATTGAATCAAATTGGAGCTAATCTGAAATCAAATCGTGGATGGCTTCCATCATCCGTTAAACTGACATAGTCATCTCCCCCGCTGCCTTGACTTTCAGTGCCTGTACTCTCAGCGCCATTCAAATGTTCCGCGTAGTGCTGCTTCCACCTTTCGATCACCACACGTTCGTCCGTCAAGATGCTCCCATCCTTATCCCTGCACATTACGGCTTGCGGCACGAAGCCTTTGCGGGATGCGTTGAGCTTCTGGTAGAACTTGCGCGTTTCTTGAGAACGGCACAGCTGTTCCATCTCCTCGCACTCCGCTTCTTCCAGGCGGCGTTTCTTCTCCTGAAAAAGATGGGTCTGCTGTCTCCGCTTCCGTCTATAACGTTCCACGTTCTGCCGGGTACCTTGCTGCAGCGCGACCGCCCGCGCTGCGTCCTTCTCCTCCAGAATCTGTCTGCACTCTTTGTCGAACCAATCGTTCCGTCGACTTGGTCCCATATACCCGACGTTGTTCTACGCTGCGTCGTTAATGGCCGCTTTGACTGTATTCCACCAGTCGTCAAGAGGAGCCCCACCGAGCTCACCATCTTCCGGCAACGCTGCCTCGAGATGATGCGCGTATGCAGTGGCGACATCAGGTTGGTTTAGTCGCTCTAGGTCGTACCGCGGCGGTCATTGGTACCGAACATTGTTGATGATGGATAATTTTGGGCGCAGTTTAACCATCACCAGATACTGGTCAGAGTCGATGTTAGCGCCACGATATGTCCTAACGTCGATAATGTCGGAGAAGTGCCGTCCATCAATCAGAACGTGGTCGATTTGTGATTCTGTCTGCAGTGGTGATCTCCAGGTGTACCGATACGGAAGGCAGTGTTGGATGTAGGTGTTGCTAATGGCCATATTCTTGGAGGCGGCGAAATCAATTAGTCGTAGGCCGTTTTCGTTAATCAGCCGGTGAGCGCTGAACTTCCCAATAGTCGGTCTAAACTCCTCCTCTTGGCCAACCTGAGCGTTCAAATCTCTTATGATGATTTTGATGTCGTGGCTCACGTTCCAGCTGCGTGTAGAATGCGTCCTTATCATCATCAGTGCTTCCGGAGTGTGGGCTATGGACGTTGATTATGCTGAAGTTGAAGAACCGGCCTTTGATCCTCAACCTGCATATTCTTTCATTGATCGGCCACCACCCGATCACGCGCCTTTGCTTATCGCCCATCACATTGAAAGCTGTTCCCAGCTCGTGTGTGTTGCCGCAGCTCTGGTAGATGGTATGATTACCTCTAAACGTTCGCACCATTGATCCCTTCCATCAAACCTCCTGCAGCGCTACGATGCCGAATCCACGATCTTTGAGCACATCGGCGAGTATGCGTGTGCTCCCGATGAAGTTGAGAGATTTGCAGTTCCACGAACCGAGTTTCCAATCGCTAGTCCTTTTTCGTCGCAGTGGTCTTCGCTGATGGTTCCGGTCCGTAGTCTCTTGTTGGTTGTTCGTTGCTTATGTTTTTTTAAGGCTGGCTTGCAGGGCCTGACACCAAACCCCCTAAATTTCCGAAGGACCATGGTGCACAGTTTCACTTAGAGTCCCTCGCTGGAACACGGACGATGATCAGCCGCCCCTAACATGGGGAACAGGCGCTGTTGTGAGGCGATCCTGACTTGGAAAACAGACGCTTAGTAAGATTTGCACCTCCGGAGAGGAACAAACCCCCTATTCCCTATCAGCACACGACCATAGCTCCCACCGGGGTTGGTTACCCGATCTTCCCTAAGGTTGCTCGTATCCCAGCCAGCACCACGGTGAGGTAGGGATAAGAGTAGCTGGGTAAGAGGCCACCCGAGTAGCCCACTTGTCATATTTGTATTGCCTTACTGGAAGAAGTCATCCATACATCTGATGGTTGTATTAGTCCTTTATCGAAAAATTTGCGCTTTTTTTTGGAAAAGTGCCTCACAGGTACACAATAAATGTTCCGAATCTTCCGTGTCCCTTTCACAGAAACGACAGGTATCATCTTGAACTTAGGGACAAAAGGTCGAAAGACAAAACGTCGAAAGGACAAAAGGTCGAAAGACAAAACGTCGAAAGACAAAAGGTCTAAGGGACAAATGGTCGAAAAGGACAAAACGTCGAACGGGACAAAAGGTCGAATGGACAAAACGTCGATCAGGACAAAAGGTCGAAAGGACAAAACGGCGAACGGGACAAAAGGTCAAAAGGAACATAAGTTTGAAATTGACAAGAAAATGATACGGAGAGAATCAATCTCGCACTAGAGCCAGAGTTGACCTACACAGTTAGCAAAAACTCTGCTATTTTGTTTTTACAATTTTTAACAATTAAATAAAATTTATTCAATACGTATCACTAATAGATGGATGTTTGAGTTTTCTAAATGTCACTTGGATCAAATACACTGGCGTGTATTATACGACGGTGTATTTCCAATGCGTGCGCCTGCGTAGTATAGGACAACTCTGTCTCGCTAAATACAAGCTTTATTCATTTCTTATTAACAATCTTTTCAATCTATTTCAGATCTATCTAGATATTCATAATCAGAGTTAATAATTATTTGCGAGCGTCTTATTTAGGGGAAAATGTTACACGGTTTAATAAAAAAAAGTCTTCCTTTTACTTCCACTAATTCGTTTTTTGGTAACCAAATAACCAAGAAACGAATTAGTGGATGCAAAAGGAAGACAATTTTTTTTTAAACCGTGCATCATAATATTGTCTTATAGTAATTACTCCTTCTTAGAAAATTGCTCATTCTTCAACTTTGATTGATTAAATGAGTGCGTTATTTCTGCTTAAAGTTAAATGCATTTCGACGCATTAATTCATTTGGAATACACCCAACTTGTTATTAACTTGTTCTTGATAGACCTTTTGTCCCTTTAGACCTTTTGTCCTTTTCGACCTTTTGTCCCGTTCGACCTTCTGTGCCCTTCGATCCTTTGTCCTTTCGACCTTCTGTCCCTTTCGACGTTTTGTCCTTTCGACCTTTTGACCTTTTGTCATAGATTCTCTTGAACTTTACATAGTTGTTTCAAATAATATTTACTCGGGCAGTGTCCTGTTATTAAACCGCAGAAGGTATTTAAATCTTTTTTATATAGACTGAGCAGTTTTTGAGTAACAGTTTTGTTGGATAATATAAACCTTTTAGATTGTCTTGCTGTTATTGTTTTTTTTTTTTTCAGATTTCATCAATCACATTTTTTCCCAGTTTTTTAGTTCCATTTTGAGGGTACATTTTGAGGCCCCACAAAATGGTTCTGGTCCTAGGAAAGGTTTTGATGATCCAAGCCTTGCCAAACAATCTGCTTTTTCGTTACCTTCAATTCCACAGTACCCTGGTACCCAAAATAGACTTACTGAACTATTTGTTGTAGTAATTGAATGCATTCCCAAACCAGTTTAAAAGTACATGTAAAAGATTTCAGTGCTTCTAGGGCAGTTTGACTGTCACAAAATACACATATGTTTGCATTTCTATAGTAACGCTGTAAACAGACAGAGGCACATTCAATAATTGCTTGCATTTCTGCCTGCAATACAGTCGGATATCTACCCATAGATATTGATATGGTAACTCCAGGGCCTGTGACACTAGCTCCAACCCTGTCATTTATTTTGGAGCCATCTGTAAAAAAAATTACTAAACCTGGTCGGACAGTGGACACTCAGCATGACTTGGGAAAGTCACATTAAAGAGTCTTTTAAAATTATATCTCCTCTCCATCCAGTCTTCATGAGTGACTAAAGGATTGATTTTAAAATCTTTCAAAATACTAAGACACTTGTCATATACCAGTCACTGTGACTCATAAGTGACTAAATTCAGTCACATTGAAGTTGCTGCAACAAAATCGATCTGCATTGTGCTACTAGGGTAAGGACCGCGAGATGGGGTCTATTTTATTCCTTCAGGTACGCGAAGTACCAATGGTACGCTTTACCCAGCATTTGCCGTGCCCAACCTCCCAATAGTCAGCATTTATATCCCGCCGAATACTTGCGACAAGGATGTGATATCGGCACTCGATAGCATAATAGAGAGGACTGCGCCACCATTTGTTATAGGCGGCGACTTCAATGCTGGCCGTGTGGCCTGGGGTAGCACAAAAACTACTAAAAGAAGATGTCTGCTACTAGACTGGATCGTCAGCCACCAACTGATCGTACTAAACACTGGCGACCCTACTTTCATCAGCTCTGCTCACGGGACTACTTCGACAATAGATCTCACCGCAGTGTCAAGCAGCCTTGCAGCCAAGCTTCACTGGTTTATCCACGACGATACGTTCGGTAGAGATCATTTTCCTATCAGGATCACCACTGAACAAAACACACCCATCAATCCGTTATGTAAACGATGGCTTTACAAGGACGCCAACTGGTCTGTTTTCGAAAGCAATATATTGAAATCAAGGAATCAACATTCGAGCAACGCCTTACAATAGACCTTTTGTCATCAACAGAGTTTGTTACTGACAAACGCACCTCGCAACAAGCCTTAATCGGAAAGCGAAAACAATATGACAAGAATCATTTGCCTTGCATGCTGGTGGCAGTTTCCACAAGTTATAATTCAGAAATCATTGCAGTAACGAAATTTAAAGAATTCGAGCACGTGTGGGTGGAAGTTCAAATGGCAAATGAGAATCATATTTTCGCTTCGGTATACTTTCCTCCAAACAGAGCCAATAAAGATCTATATGATAAGTTTTTTTCTGTAGCTGATCAAATTTTGTCAGGCCAAACTCCTGAAACAAAAATTCACATTTTCGGTGATTTCAACCAACGCAATGTAGATTTCATACCAGATATTGATAATGAAAACATTTTGCTTCCAATAGTTGGAGAAAGTGAAATTCTGCACTTTATTTTTGACAAAATTTCAAGCTTGTGACTTAATCAGGTCAACCATGTGAAAAATCAACAGAACTGTCATTTGGACCTATTGCTAACTAATATTTATGATGACTTTAGTGTGAACGAATCACTCACACCATTATGGAGAAATGAAGTGTTTCACACGGCAATCGAATACTCTTTGTTTTTACACGATGTTTCCCCACCTAATGACTATCAAATTGAGGAAGTTCTGGATTATCAAGCAGCTAATTACGAGAACATTAGAAATAAATTAAACATTATTGATTGGCAAACAACTTTGAGGAATCAAGATAATATCGAAAATGCTGCTAATTTATTCTACAGTAAATTGTTCAAAATAATAAAAGAAGAAGTTCCAGTTAAAAGACGTAGACGCTCTTTTTCTACAAAAGAACCAATTTGGCTCAATAGGCAAATAAAGAACTTAAAAAATCGAAAGCAAAAAGCGCATAGAAATCACAAAAAAATAATAATTCAAGTAGTATGGAAAATTATTCGAACATTAATACGGCTATGCACACAGCATTTGATGAGTATAATGCAAAAACTGAAGCGGAAATTAAATCTTGTCCCAAAATATTTTTCCAATATGTAAACACCTAACTAAAGACTGACAATTTTCCCTCAATAATGTACATAGACAGCAAAGTGGGTACTAATTCTGATGAGATTTGCAATTTGTTTGCTGAGTATTTCCGTGAAATTTACTCTGAACACTCAGAGGAGGACCGTGATCGCGCGTTTTTTATTTCTATCCTGAGTTCTCAAACGATATAAGCGTCGACCAAATTAATGTTCTTGACATCTTGGACGCGTTAAAACAATTGGACGTAATAAAGAGTACCGGTCCAGATGGTGTTCCCCCCGTATTTTTGAAAACTATGGCAGCTGAGCTCACTGCAGCTTTGTTTTGGCTTTACAATATGTCATTAAAATCTGGAGAATTTCCTAAACCGTGTAAAACTTCCTTTCTGGTGCCGATTTTCAAGTCTGGCAAAAAATCCGACATCCGCAATTACCGCGGAATCACTCTTCTCTCCACCATTCCAAAATGATTCGAAGCAATTGTCAATGAGAAGATATTGAACGAAATAAAAAATAGGATTACTACAATGCAGTACGGATTTTTCAAAGGTCGTTCGACAGCTACGGACTTACCGGATTTTGCAAATTATTTTCTTGAAGCCATGGGCAGAGGAAATCCCGTTGATGTTTTATGTACGGATTTTAGTAAAGCGTTCGATAGAGTTGATATACCAATGCTTCTCTTTAAACTGCAAAAATGGGAATCCAGCCTGGACTCCTTAAATGGCTTGAAGCATATCTGACCAGTCGCAATCAAATAGTTAGGTTCAAAGGAAAGCAATCTGTAGCTATTCATACCACATCGGGAGTCCTGCAAGGCTCTCATTTAGGTCCGCTATTGTTTATTTTGTTTGTAAACGACTTGTCCTTCATTCTAAAACATCTAAAAGTATTGATTTACGCTAACGATATGAAACTTTTCATTGAGATCAAAGACGCTGAAGACACGAACACATTCAAACACGAGATCCAGATATTTCATAACTGGTGTATAAAAAGTTTGTTACAGCTCAATATAAAGAAATGCAACTTAATTACTATAAGCAGAAAACGAAGTATTCCAAATATGACAATCACTTTAGGTAGCCAAAAGGTAACAAGATGTGATAGAGTTAGGGATCTTGGCATAATTATAGACTCTAAGCTTACGTTCATTGACCATTATAATACTATTATAAACAAAGCTAATAATATGTTAGGATTCATAAAAAGGTTTGGCTACAACTTCCACGATCCATACACTATAAAAACATTATATATTGCTTATGTCAGATCGATACTTGAATATTGCAGCATAGTTTGGTCACCTTAACAGTCACGCATGGCACAAGAATTGAGTCGGTACAAAAGCAATTTTTATTATATGCACTACGCAAGTTGGGGTGGACTCAACTTCCACTCCCGTCTTATAAAGCACGATGCATGCTAATTAGTATACAAACATTGAAGGAACGACGGGAATATGCGATGCTATCTTTCATTAATGATGTTATCTCGAACAAGGTCGACTCAGAGGCAATATTATCTAAATTAAATTTTTATATCCCACAAAGACCTTTGCGAAATCAAACTTTATTTGCCTGTAGTAGTCATCGTACAAACTATGCGAAATTCGGACCCATAAATCAAATGATGGCTGCTTATAATAAACATTGGAATGCTATTGATTTCAATACATCTAAGACTAAATTGAAACAATACTCAGTAAATGCTTGGTGTGTATAATTTTCATATCGGATAAAAGTGTTTAGTAATTTTAAGTAACGGAGAACTATATTATAAGACTAAATCTGTATCAAACGGTCTACAAACATGATTGACGACAATAAATAAATAAACTTTGATATTTCCGTAAAAATAAAGCTATTTTTGTTATTACAGTTAGATACTCAAATATTTACATAAAAGCAGAAGCTACGATAGCATAAAAACGAAATTTGCTGTAGAGATAATGCAAAATAAAGGAATGAAAAGTTAGCAACAAAATTGTCTTCTTTTTTGATCCTGACAACAATTTTCGGATCTTTGTCATTATTATCTCCGACAAAAACAAAGCTTTGTCGTAGGTTCTCTTTTGTCGCTTGTTTCGCAGGCGCATCCAAGAAACATTGATTCCCTGATTGAAATCAATTTCATCGCAAGAAGATCTGAACGTTGACCGACTTGGTTTCCAAAAAAGCTCGATCGATTGCCAGGAGAACCATAGTGGAAGCAAAGCGAAAGTCCTGGGACAACTTCTGTGAAAGTTTTTACCCAAGTACTCCAGTTGACGTCATGTGGAGTAATTTTAAACGACTGATTGGGAAAAGACGAAATCTAGACTAACATTTGAAAGGGCGTATCAGCCAAAATGTATTCCTTTTGATTCCTCGTCTACATATACAGCTATATGGCTGTTACGCCCTTTTCAAATGTTGGTCTAGAAATAGTCCTCGTGGACTTCAAATCAACAACGCGTATACTCAAGATCCTGTATTAATCGCGGAACACTTTGTTGTTCCAACGGGCCTCTTCGAACAGCGGAATTGAAAAACAACCCACGGAGATGGCAGCTTTCGAACCAGATCGGAACGACACTGACAACCCTTAATTGGACACGGATTTCACCAGGTTTCCTACGGTGGCTGTCTCTCATCACAACGAGTACAGGAAAACGGAGTCCCTCAAGGCTCCGTCCTCGCAGTCACGCTGTTTTTGATTGCTATAGATCCGGTATTCCAAGTCATTCCTGAAGACATACGGATATTGGTTGATGCAGACGACATAGTCTTGGTCGCCATATCTAAGCATCTTCCAAGAGTTCGCATCAAATTGGCCAAAGCAGTAGAAGCAGTCAACATGTGGGCGAACAGTGTTAAATTCTCGCTATCTGCCTCGAAATCTTGCATACTCCATGTATGTCAGAAATCGAGGCACAGATGGCGGAGCGCACGAAAGCCTATGGAGATAGAAAGGGATTCCATCCCAGAAGTCAAAGTTGCTCGTTTTCTGGGAGTATGGATGAACAGAAAAGGAACTTTCTCCATCCACGGTGTCAAACCCAAAGAAGCTCTCCAAAGTGGTATCAACCTACTGAAAGCCATAGCTTTCAAAGCAGACCGTTACACCATCTGAAAATTAGCAAACGTTACCTGCATACCAAAGCTTGTATACGGTATTGAGCTCCCAAGCAGCACAAGTCAGACAAAAATGGTTGCAGCAACTTGATTGTGACTAAATCTGGTCACATATGAGTTGCAGTAACCTATGTGAAGCATGTGTGCTGCTCGGGCTGTTCTGTCTCGACCCCCTCAATGCATTCCAACCAATCTATAATCAAATTTTAAGGATCTCATCCGGAGCCCTACTGTCATCACCCACCTTCAGCTTAGCTGTCGAAGCTGGTCAACCACCACTACACCTCCGGCTAGTCGATACTTTTTTCCGAAGGTACGCACATTTGGCAGAGAAACCTAGTTTCGATCATCAGCAAATCTACGTGAAAGCTAAGAGACTATTCAACGAGGAAACCGGGCTGCATATTCCAAACATAGCCAAACTGTTGCGGAGTGGAAAAACACCATGGAATATTCCACGAGTCAAAGTCGATTGGTCTGTAAAACGAGTTTTCAAAAAAGGCGGAAACCAAAGCTATGCTAGAACAATTGTAAGAAAATTGCCACTCAACAAATACAGGGAACATAATCAAATATTAACTGACGGATCGAAATCAAATGGTTATGTTGGGTTCCCAGTAAACCACATATCGTATAACAAACAGCAAATAAAGTCGCATTTGCGTCCATCAAAAATCTGAATCGCATTGTATATCAAACTTTGTCAGATTATTGTCAAAGGATGTTGTATTGAATGCATCGTATACGATAATTTTTACCGTAGTGAAAATCAATCGTAATTGTGTGAATAAAAACTCGTAATGACTTATACTCCTTGCAATATCCTATATGAGTACGAATGAATGCCTATGTAAATCGTAATACAATCGAAACCACTTCAGTCCAAACGGCTTGTTGAAGTTTCAAGCAGTTGTAAAGATATAAATTGTGTAGTTTATGTAGGACAAAAATCCGAATCAGTTTGAGATGTGCAGTATAGTGCAGTGGTAGAGTATCTGCCTGCAAATCCAAAGATCGCATGTTCGAGACTTGGTGCTGATAAGATTTTTTTCATTTTTCATATTTTTATGTATGATCATAATACTGTTCTCATAATGTCGGAAAAAATCGTATAGTAAAACTCGTATGTACCTATATTGCCTCCACTTTGGTACGTATATAGCCAATCTGTGCATTATATACGATTAAGTTGAAAATTGTATCACCGCATTAGAAAAAAGAGAAATTGAGCACCCATTCACCCAATCAATATCGAATGCGGCATACAAAAAGGCCATAATCTTCTGTTGGATCCCTGGCCATGCAGGAATGCCTGGGAATGAGGCAGCCGACCGTACAGCCGTCAGGGGAAGATCCGCTGAACTGTTAATCGACTCGGTTCCTGCCCACAATGTGAAAAAATGGACAACCAAACTGTTATATGACCACATCCAACATATATGGGACTGCCACCCCGGCACATTTCTCCAAAAAATTAAAGAAAACGTATCAAAAATTATTGACCGGAGTACTCGCCAAGAACAAAGGACCCTAACTCGTTGGAGGATCAGCCACACCAAACTCACTAAGAAACATCTTTATGACTGTCTCTAAACATCAATATGAGAAGTCTGCCAAACCGAGTTGACGATAGAACACATTAACATTAGTTTTAGAAAATATGATTATATACGCGACGAGATAGGAATCAACAACAATGTTCAAATAGGGTAAATGATGTATCTTAGACAAGCGCAGGACATTCATTAGAAAATATATCGAGATTGAATAGTATAAAACAATTGAAAACCACTAGGTTCATCCAAATTCATAACCTATGATTAGTCTTGTGTCTCCATTGCCCAATTTTTGAGTAAATTACGTTTATTAGGTGTAAACTGTGATGGGGTAAATGATGTGTTTTGGACATCTGAATATATTTTGGACTTTTGGTTATATTTTGCGTGTTTTTCGACTTAGCTTTCATCAAATAAATAGGAATCATTTGTCTCTTTGCCCTCTTTCATAATCACATTTCTAACCACATTTATGTAACAAAATAAACGATTGTACGACAATTCCCCGAAAACCAATTCCCCGAATGCAATTTCCCCGAATGTAATTTCCCCTAATGTAACAATTCCCCGAATGCAATTTCCCCGAATGTAACATTTCCCCGAATGGAACAATTCCCCGAAAACAAAATATCTCTTGCAAACACATCTTCGCAATCGACTGTATGCGTCCGAAAAAAGCAACGTTCAAAGATACATTCAAGAGTGTCTTATTGGAGATTATCAGCTGAATAGCCATTGGTAGTATTTGTAGTTCTTGATCCTCCATGTGTTGTTGAATTATAAAGATATCAGAGTACAGTGTTCAGGAGGCAATGGTGGATGTGAATCCTTGTAAACAAAAATAATGCGTTTGCACGGAAAGAGGCAATGGTGAATGTGATTTCTTCTTTAAAAAGAATGCATCTGCTCGGAATAATGCAATGGTAAATGTGTCCCTTGTTCAGTGAATGTTTCACCAGATATTGAATGTTATAATTCGTTCTTTAATAACATGTATCTGCCCTGAATATGATAATGGGGGATGTGATGCATTCTTAAAAAGAAGGCATTTTTACAAAGTAAGAAAATGGTAGATGTGGTCCTTCAGAAATAGGCGTTAGCTCGAAATAATGCAAAGATTCTTTTATTATTCTTTATTACCGAGATTTTCAGCCCGAGGCTGGCTCGTCTCGAAATGCAAAGACGAATGAAATGAGAATGGGAATAAGAACTAATCTGATCTCTTATTTTGATGCAGGCGAATTTGGCCAGCATAAGGAAAAAAATATATAAGCAATAGGGTGGCTCAAATTAGTATGGGAAAAACTATTTCAATTTTTTTGATGGGCCGTTTCTATGGAAGTTTCTATGCAAAAATGTATGCAGAAACATCCAAAACCAGTAATTTGCAGTTGGACGGCACAACTTACGATGAAGAACTATGATACTTATTCAGATCTTGAAGAATTTAATGCAGAATGTTATGTAGAAAACCGCGAGAAGATTAGAGTTTGCCCGGCTAAGTTATTAGCATTTCTCTGAAGTGGGGTTTGAGCAAATTTCGTTTCTTTTACCTTAGAAAAGAAATAAATTCACCCCTACAACACTCCAGTAAAATGCTAATATCTTTGCCTAATAAACTCTAATCTTCTCGCGGTTTTCAGCATAACATTCTGTATTTAATTCTACAAGAACTGAATGAGTATCATGGTTCTTGATCGTAAATTGTGCCGTCCAACTGCAAATCACTGTTTTTGGATGTTTCTGCATACATTTTTCCATATAAACTTCCAACAAGTTTAGCACTGCTCAAACGTTGACCGATTTGGCTGAAATTTTGTCCAGATCATCAGGGCATCAAATAGAACCGAATAAGAAGGCGGCCCATCAAAAAATTTGAAAAAGTGTTTTTTGAGCCACTCTAATAAGCAATATATATTGAATGTATTATATTTAACCGAAAAACATTTTCCCGAATTCATTTTCTCAATATAGCATTTAGCGGTCTGTAACTTTCACAATGTGGCTTTTGATGGATTCTACCTTTTTAAGAATGACCTTTGGAAGAATGCCGTTTTTCAGAATGTTATATTAAACAAATTAGCATTTTCTCAGATAAGTGTGGTGTAATGTAACACCCGTTTTGAACCATATAATTGCTTCATATCAATAATTTATTATACCTGGCAAGCGTGGTACTTGCTTAGTAAACGAATTATCTCCCCTTTTTGCTTTATTGCGGACAGAATTTCTGCTCGAGAGGCCTTAATTTGAAGAAGGCATTATCTTCTCCATTCTCATTACACCGCACAGGCGCGATCATTTAAAGAAGGCATTGTTTCATTCTTTCACATTATTCCAGACAAACGAGTTCATTTAAAGAAGGAGGTATCTATCTTCTTTGCCTTATACCGGGCAAATGTGTTCATTTGAGGAAGACATTATCACTTTCTTTCCCCTAATACCGGGAGATGCTATCATCTAAAGAAGGAATTATCTCCTACCGTCGTCTTATACCGGACAGACGCGTTCATATTAAGAAGACATTCCCTTGGCTTTAAACCGGGCAGATGCGTTCATCATACCGAGCAAACTTTTTAATTGAAAGAAAGCATTACCTCCTCACTTCGTCTTATACAGATCAAATGCGTTCATTCAAAGAAAGCATTGCCTTCGTTCAGCGCATTGTCTTCATATTCAATGGCTTCATATTCTATCTGAAACATGGGCTATTTTCAACTTAGTGTTCTATTATTATTTCCACAGTTATCGAAAGCTTTCCGGTACCCGCCAGTTGCATGAATGTCTTGTGTAGCAAGTACAATAGTTACACTGTACACAAGGCGCCGAAAATGTTTCCCACCCTGAAGCATCTTAGGCTGCACCGAGAATCGAACTGGCAAGCTCCGGATCGGCAATCATAGGCCTTTGCTCGCATGACTTACTTAATACCCATCGCCTTGTGCCGCACTAAAAAAGAAGGGAGATGCATTCGGGGAATTGTTACATTCGGGAAATTGTTACATTCGGGGAATTGTTATTCGGGGAATAGTCGTACAATCAAAATAAACAAAATATAGCCAAAAGTCCAAAATATATTCAGATGTCCAAAATACCATCGTTACCCTATACTGCGAACTGAAATATTTTCTTTTTGAACATCAAATATATAATTTCGACATGGAAAATGCATATATTTTGGACAGAGTCATTTTCTCCTAATTTAAGAATGGCCACCTACAGATCTCAATGGTATGACTTACCTACACGTATCTACATTCATTTAAATGCATTTTTTTGCTCAACTGACATAGATTAAACCAGAAAATAACATTGTTCCGCAATATTATCGATATCATTGAAAACAGCCTGAAAGTTGGCAAATAATGGTTCATCCATGTACTGTACATGGGGTGACCAATAAATGTCTGATGAATAAAAACATAACTTCATTTTGGTCACTCCTTTTTAATCCGTCTCAAGTTCATGTTAAGCGATTTGAATATGTTAGTATCTCAATTACAATCAAACTTTGGCCGCAGGACCTCAAGATTGCCGTTTGAACCAATTTAAACGTGTTTCAGGTGCATGTTACGAAGAGTCCTATAATGCATGTTCTCCTGCATACTGGCATCCAGCAGGCACTTTGGTAGATAGCTTTACATTTTAGATAATTTTAAAGATAAATAATAGTTGATTTGTGAATTCTCATCAGGAGCCGCTAGAGTTGAGGTAAAAGTATGCAATGATCATACTTTCGAAAAAAATTTGTCTACACATTATCTAAAATTGATCGAAGAAGCTCAGGCTTGTCCAAAATATATCATTTACCCTAGCTTTAAGTAATCACAAATCAGAAGAAGCAAAATTGTTAAAATACTTAAAGAAAAACGATTTGTATGACAAAATGTAAATTTGCTAAAATCACTTGATACAATAACGGAGGCGGATGAATTCTTTGATTTAAGTCCTCTCACATAAACAAACAAAAAAAATCTTTAAGTAGACTATTATGTTTAAAGCTTTATGGAGTTTCTAAATTCTCGTCGTGCAAAATGTATTTAATAATAACTATAAAAAATTTGAAAATAAATCAAATGGCAACACATCCAATTTCAGGGCATTCGCCATTGCAATCAATCAATGCTGCGTGCGAATGTATTACTACTATTGATACAACACACCATCAATTTATCATGAAGAGAATGTAATTCTCTTCGCAAATCTCCTTATTTTTCACTAAAAGCAGAAGATTTATTTGGGCAAAAGGATGCAGCTCCTTCATTACAATATTTATATGAGGACTGAGGAATCAAATTTTAATCAGATTAAAGCACATTCAAGCCAACAGTTTCATTCCATCATTCTAGGAATGCAACTAAATCCAGCAAACCCATGGAAACTGAAATTATAGCCGGAGTCATTTGCACAGTGAAGCGAAGATAATTATTGCCCTGCAATATCCGTACCTGACCTGCATCTCCGAGCAGCTCATTCCGAATGCCATGAAGTGTGCCTTCCTCACAAATCGGATTCCAGTTCCGCCCACATTGCGGCGGAGAGTGTGAAGTACAGTTTATAATTAACTTTTATAATCCTGTTTCCGAAAGCTTTCGTATCGCACAGAATATTTGGTCCTCGCATGTATATCTGATGAGCACGGCAGTCGGTGCAAATAAATACGGCTCAGATCATCGGGGACAAAAGGATTCACCATTCCGGGCTCTGGCATCTACGGCCCGAGATATGGATACGGTTGGCTTATCCGAGAGAAAGTAAGTCATCCGAAAATGCCAAACAAACAGCCCGACATATAGAGACAGAAGGGCACATAGAAAACGACAAATAGCATAAACAGTACCCAGATATGTCAACAAATAAACAGGTCCGGATTAGAAGCTTATTTTTGCTCTCTCGTGTCCTTTCGCCTTATGAACCATAGAGGCATTGCATCATTCCTGTCAGAAAATGCATCGACCCGATCCCCGTCTAAGCAGCATACTGCCCAAGGTTTAACTTTTGCATGCTGTGAGCTCAGGTTGGATTTACAGAACGAAATCGAAAAAAAAGTGCTTTCGGATGACAGGTTCTTCACGATCGGTTTCGGCAAAATCGATTGGCAACAGTTTTGACAATTCAATTTCACTGGCCATGGCGTGGATGGACCACACATGCCAATCTACACTCAGGACCACACAACACGTGTCTCCGGACCGGAGCAATTTTGGTTCCATTGCCGCCGACGGTATGAATCAAAATTATTCTAATTTCGCCCTAAGCACTTTTTGAAATTCGTTCGATTCGGTCCATTAATAACCACTTAAAAATGCAAACGTGTTCGATACATTGTAGATTGCAGACACTTTTGAGCAAAAGGTTTAGTTTGGCTATAGAGAATTAAAAATTTACAAATTTTGTGTCATGAACAATTATTTTTGTATTCAAATGAAAATAGAAATATCTAAATGTAAATGTCTAAACAAAATTTACCACGCTTTCGACGTCCTGAGCAGCTACACCGGCTGTCGCCATCCGCTAGTTTTCGAATTGACCGAAGACCGGTCGCACCCCTTCCACCTGCAAGGAAAAAGCCCTAAAGTAAATTCAGAAGAAGAAAAAAAAACTGTGTATGTACTTTGAGCCACACCACAGCTAATCGCTTCATTCTGCACCAATTTTGCGATTTGAAATGGAAATAATTTTTAAGAAACGGTTCTCTGCGTCCGCTGCTCTTCATCGACCATCCGCCGTCCAAAAGTGCAACGGTGACGAAGGTTTCCCAACTTCAGCTGCGGCCAGGCGAACTGACTGTTGGTTGGTCGCACGTTCGCTCGCTTTCCATATACAGCAGTTTGGGGTTATTTGAGAGATGATGTTGGCGTAAAAGACTTATGTCAAATTATAGACTCTCTGATCATTGCTAGGCAAATTTCATAACTATTTAATCTAAAAGGCTGAACAAAATTTATTCCGAGTTAATATTGTTAGCAGCGAAGGGGCATTAGAGTCATTACAAATCTTTTTTTTTTTTCAATTACGGGAAAATAATATGATATTATTTATAAGTTGATGTTGAATAATATGATGATTCTCGAAATGTTTGTTATGTTTTATCATATTTTGTATGTACGTACAAAAATTGAGAAAAGATTTGGGATTTTGACACCAAATTTTTGATACCCAATACCCCTTTGATTCTAACCTCTAAGTAGTTGCTCGAAATTTTTTTTATAATATCAAGAAATGGGCCTGTAAATGGGGCTGTAAATCTTTATAATAAAGACACAAAAAATAATATTATTGATGTAATAAATTAAAAACGTTTGTGTTGTACACACAACGTACAGTAGCTTAGCGTTACTCTCGGGTTAGAGGTTAGAATGGGTTTCAGCCAAACGACCCTGCCCTAAATTTTGAAGTGAACTTTTATTTATTTTAGCGATCACACATCTTTGTAAGCATATTTGGTAGGTATTTCGAAAAAAAAAAATTCTGGTGGCTCGAAACGAAATTCCTCGATATTTCGCGGAATTTTAGCATGGCGAAATCTGATATCTTGATTTCGTTTCGTTAAATTACAAAAATTTCGCTAGAAAAAACTAGCCTTTAACGAAATCTAACGGATTTCCGCGGAGCAAAGCACATCTTAACTTCTATTTTAATTTAAAAATATTCGGCTGCGTCGCTAAACAAAGTCATAAAGCTATTTACAAAATTTCATATTATAGGGGAGGATGTTCCCAAACCGACCGTCGGTCCCAAACCCCCCATATATCGCATAGATGGCGCTGTCGGCGAATATGCCTGTATTATCAGTAGAATACTGCCGCAGCACTACTAATTTGGACGTAGGCAGCTATCTTCCAAGGTTGCGTTTTTCATAGTTTTCGATCCATATTGTGTTTGAATTGATTTTTTGGCTGCAGGAGATATCGGTAAAATATTTTTAGCGTGTATTTAGAAATTGAACGATAAGTTATCCTTATTGCTTATGGTCTTAACTATGTTGCACGTAGTTAGGTCAGGTCGTATGAGGTGGTATTGTTGTACGGCGTGTCATTTTGAGCATGATCATGAGCATGATTTACCGCCCACGGTTGCTACTCCGTAATTGCCAGGTCAGCTGTAATTACACAGAGATCCAACAGATGAAGTTTGGGACTAACATCATCTTCAATGTGTAAGAACTGGTGACCTAAAAAATAAGCAATATAAACACCGGCCGTGTCCGAATGCAGGTCAATTAGAGAATAGGTAGGAAATTGTTGACGTGATACTCGCTTTGATAGAAGCCGTCGAGTCATCTGCACTTCCACGAGAGATCACTGGGATGTTGGATATATGGGGTAGGGAGTGTGGCAGGGTTCGTTTTGGTAAACGGTATGCCGTGTACAGCGTGAAGTTTGATCGATGAAAACAATACTATTTTTTTAAAGGGCGCACAAAGCAGAACAAAATTTCGGTTACCGGCAGATCGTTCTGATTACTGAAGAAAATTCGTCTGGACGCGATCTCAGATCTTTCTACGCCCAATACAAAACACGAACAAATCTGCACTGAACTGATTGTTTCACTTTCCAATTTACTCGCCCGCAAAGCAGAATCAGATATTTTGATAACCGCGCGACCGTACTGCGTCCAACACAAAATACGAACACACTTGCACTCTTTACGATTTATTAACTTATGTTTATTGTTTATGACGCTCTTCAACAATATCTAAAAACTATTCCGATATTTAAATCATAAGTGATGTAAATTATGCATAAATAGATTAGCACATAGTAGAAAACGACCAGAGTTGATAGGAAAGAATAGAAACGTAGATTTGTATATGAAGCAGAAATGATGAAAAACGATAGCCATATGTTCTATGATAATTCAATAAATGGGCGACATTCATAACTACAGTTTAAATAGATCACAAGAGACTATGTGTGTGTTTCCATTCTATCTCCCACTGGCAGTGCTTTTATGGAAGAAACGTGTCTTTATCTATTTGTTGATATTTTTTCATATTTATCCATAGATGAAAACATTTTTAGACCTGAAGATAGAAAGTGGTAGCTCTGCTGTGCATCCAAAAAACCTATAACAAGAAGCTATAGACCACATTCTGAGGTAATTTTCAGCACAGCAAGCCCCGCATAAATACACTCAGATATCAAAAGGATATATGCAAAGTATTTATACTTCCAGGATCTTAAATTTATATCAGTGATTTGTATCAATGACATATATCTTTGATCCTGAAAATTCAAAAGATTTTTCCGTGTAAATTTGGAAGACCTTGTAGAAATTTGATTGGATTTCACTTGAATGAAAATTAGAAGAATCAATATGAGTACGAAATAATTTCCGATAAATAATCGAAATAATTTTCTACGGAAACTCAGATGGATTTCCGGAGGAAAACAGAAAAACTTTTGTGGAAATTCTGAAAAAGGTGGATAGTAAAATATATATTGAACAAACAGTGTCATATATTCCTAAAAAATCTTTATGCCTTTCTTAAAAATATATAATTTTTGCCTGTCTCGTACAACAAAGTTGTACCGAAAGGCTATCACTTCACTCCGAATACGAACTTTTTATATAAGTCTCGGAGACCCATAGTGTTATATACGAATCGTCTCATCTCGACGAGATGAGCACATGGCTGTCTGTCCGTGTGTATGTATGTATGTGTGTGTTTGCGTGTATGTGAGTGTGTATGTGTGTGCACAAAAGCTAAGAAAAACATTAGACAACTTTTCATATAGTAATCTTTAACCGATTTTCTCGCAATTTACATGTGTGAAAATTTCTTACCAACTTTTTATAGTGGCTGGTGTGATTATTTTTATAAACATATAATTTCATAATATATGTTATTTTTCTGATGCTTTATCAATAAATACATATTTTAGATGATACACATTTAGAACATGTATGCACTGCAATCTGAACTGGTAAATAATGACGATAGTCAAATTTTGAAATTAAGGAATTTAAAATTCAGGATTTATTTAGGGATTTATATTGATTTATTTAGTATGAGGGATAATCGATGAACAAAAGTTATTATTTGAAAATCAACAGATTGAAAGCCATTCGCTAGGGTACGAAGTTTGGAGCGACATGACGTGAATGTGAAGAATAGATACCATCTATTGAATAGCACAGAATAGAATTTGTGAGTTTAGGAGTTTGGAAATTTGGAAATTGAGTAATCCTCGTTGAATACCTTCTAGAGTTCTTCCAGAAACCCATCGTGGTGATCCTCCAAGATTCCATGCAGGAGAATCCCACAGAAATTACTCCTGCAGTTCTTCTATGAATTCTGCCTGGAGTTCAACCAGGAATTTCAAAAGGGCGCTGGATTTCACGAAGGAGCTATACGAAGAGATCTTAGAGAGTTTCTGCATATATTCCTTCTTTAGCTCCTCCACGAATATTTCCTGAATTTCAGCCCGGATTTCCTTTGAGGAGCCCATAGTAATTCCTCCTGCAGTTCCTGCACAATTCCACTCTGAAGTTCATCAACAAATGTGTCATAAAATTATTCCAAGAATTCCTTTTCGAATTTCACCAGAAATTCCTCCTGGAGTTCCTACCAAGATATTTTTGAGAGTTCCTTCAGAAAATCATCCTATCCATCCAATCACTTCTACAACGATTCCTTCTTTAGTTCCATCAGAAATTTCTCCTCGAGAACCTTTAGAAATGTCTCCTGAGACACTTCTAGGTATCCATCCTGCAGTTTCACAAGCATATACTTTTTGATATCCTCCTGAAATTGCACTGGGAATTTTCCAAATTTAAAGTATCACTGCCGAATGATTTTTTTTATATCACGTAGGTCATTTGGCATAAAGTCGTTTTTTCACAACGCCGTTTGTCATAAAGGTCGTTTGGCATAACGTCGTTTGGCATAATTGCCGTTTGGAATAATGGTCATTTGGCATAATAGTTGTATAATCATCAATTTCAAAACTTATGCATAATAAGTTCAATTATTTATAGTGATTGTCACTTTAACATTATAAAAGAGTTGTTCTAAATTGATTTTTTCGAATTAAAGTTCAGATTGTATCATATCACTGCTTGAAGGTACTTTAATTAGACTTTTTATTATCTGCCTATTTCACTTAAAATCTTTTTACCTCTGGGTCAGCAGAAGATCGTCGTTGACTACAACAAACTACAATGTCAAAGAGCAAAATTGCAAGTGCAATAAAAAGCAAATGAAGCGATTTTTGCATGACATATATTCATCTCTTTAAAAGCATACTTTGTCGTTCATAAGTCTAAAAAGTATATGCTTCTTTTTTTTTCAAGTAATGCATTTTTTAGGCATAACACAAGGGAGAATATGTATGGTTGCTATTCTCAATGTATGCACTATTCAGTTCTTGGAAAGGGAAGATATAGGTCCTTCTTTCCAAGGATGCATTTTCTTGGCGAAGGCAAAGGGAGATTTTATTCATTTGTTCAATTAAGGCATTTGCTCGGTTCAAGGCAAAGAGGGATATGATCCCTTCTTTCAAAGGATGCATCTTCCCGACAGTTATATCAGAGAAGATATGGTTCCATTTTTCAAAGGATACATTTGCCCGGCAGATGGCGAAATATGATATGCTTCCTTCTTCCAAATCAGGTATTTACTCGGTTTAATGCGGGGGAAGATATGATCCCTTCATTCAGCGAATGATAGAAGGTCCAGAGAAGGCAAAAGACTCGGTTAGAGGCGAGGGAAGATGAGATTCCTTCATTTTTGCTCGGCAAAAGGTAAAAGACGACATAGTTCCTTTATTCGTGGCGGTTTTTCGGTTTAAGGAAAGGAATATATGATCCCTTCATTCAGAAAATGCATTCGCCTGGTAGAAGTCCAGAGAGGAAATGGTGGCTCCATCCCTGTAATGCGAATGCCATTACTCCTTAGGCCACTAACCCGAATGAGACAGTACCCCAAAATCCATTACCACGGATGGGACAGTACCCCAAGATCCATTACCCCGAAAGTCCATTAACCCGAATACATTTCGAATCTGTAGTTTTCTACTATTACTATTTTTAACACCCACAGATACCGATGAATCGTATAATGACAATCTTTGAAAAGAATTTGTTTAGAATAAAAGTATATACTACTTAGAGTTACTTAGATAAAGGCAATAAAGCTTATGTTTAATAAACATTTTTGACCTAAATTATCATTCTACGCCATTGTTATCTGGAAAAGTTCTTTTCTACGAAATGATGTAAGTGAGGAGATAACACCTGCTTTCTATTAACATAGGTGTACAGTAGAAATAATACCTTCTTCAAATTAACGGTTTGCCCAGTATAAGGCAAACAGAGGAGGTAATGCCCTTTTTAAATGAGCGCATTTGCCCGGTTTAAGGCGAACGGAGATGATAATGCCTTCTTTTAATGAATGCATTTGTCCAATATAAGGCAAACAGAGGAAAATGGTTTAAGACGAACACAGGTGATAATGCCTTCTGTAGATGAACGTATATGCCGGTTTAATGTGTACAGAGATGATAATGCCTAGTTTAGATGAATTCATTTGCCCGATATAAGGCGAACAGAGATAACACCTCCATGCCATGAGAGGAACAAGCATATTCGAAGAACAGAAAAAAATTTCTCATTCTAGGGTCTTGTCGTCATGCCCTTCTTGTCACAGTAAGGTTTATCCCCTTCACTCCGTTTAAATACATGTTCGCGAGCCGGCTCAAGCCCAGTCGACGTGGGCTTAAATTTTCCCGAAATTATCACCTCAGCCTAAACAATCTACAAAGGTATGATGAATAGAATTGCGATTCCAACACGGTGAACCTGCTATTGAATAAGTCGTAAAACAAGTAATAATCATTCGCATGAATTATGAAAAAATTTCTATTGATTAATTTATTTTCACTGCAATGAACTATAAACTTGAAATCAGGACTACTGGGGGTACTGGCTCATTCGGGGTAGTGTCCCACTCGGGATGATGGGTGATGACATTCATTCGGGTAATGGCGTTCGTGGTAGTGACCTTTGGTGTAATGGCATTATGGGTAATGGATATATGGGTAATGTCATAGAGTCGAAATGGTTCCTTCTTTCAATTTAGGCAGACGGCAAGAGACGATATGATTTCTTCCTTCAATTTTTATATTTGTATTTGCTCAGCTTAAGGAAAAGTAAATAATTATACTTTCTTTTAAAGAAGGCATTTGCCCAGCAGAAGCCAAAGAGAATATGATTCCTTCTTTTAATTCAAGAATTTAGTAAGCTCGGTTCAATGCAAGGGGAAATATGATCCTTTCTAAGAAACCGTTTGCTTATAAAAGGGAGAAATGG
Source organism: Armigeres subalbatus (assembly GCF_024139115.2). Taxonomy (NCBI): domain Eukaryota; kingdom Metazoa; phylum Arthropoda; class Insecta; order Diptera; family Culicidae; genus Armigeres; species Armigeres subalbatus. Next base: position 257,443 of record NW_026943245.1, on the reverse strand, counting down.
GCAAGTTTTCTTGCTTGCCTTTACCTAAAAGACAAAACAATCCAATTTAATTTAATACTGATCTATTTTGCTGGTAGGTGCGTCAAAATTTCAAATGGTCCCGTTTTGACAGAAAGCTTCTTTATTCTTTACTTGTCACGCCGTACTATTCCGTTCCCAATAATTATGTATTGCCCATGTGAAGGAAACCACGTAACTGAATGGCTCAACAAATCTTACTTATCCATTACACAGCTTAAATAACAATTATGCCAAATGACCTTATGACAAACGGCTATTATGCCAAATGACTTTATGCCAAATGACTTTATGCCAAACAACATTATGCCAAACGGCATTATGCTAGGAAACCCTAGGAAACCCCAGAAAAACTCCTGAAAAAACAAAGGAGAAATATTTGGAAGAACTTCAGGAGAATCTACAGGAGTAATTGCTGGAGGAACGCCAAGAAGATTTTTTGGAGAAACTCTAGGAAAGGATCAAAGAAGAATTCCTAAGAATCATCCTGAATTTCCTCAGAAATTCATTCTGAATTTCCTCAGGAATTCGTTCTGAATTTCCCCAGGAATCATTACTAATTTCCCCAGGAATTAACTCTGATTTCCCACTGGAATTCATTCTGAATTCCTCCTGGACTTCATTCTAAATCCCCCCTGGAATTCGTTCTTAGTTCCCCCCCGAATTAATTCTGAACTCCCCCAGAAATTCATTCTAAGTTTCCACAGACATTCATTCTGAATTCCCCCAGGAATTCATTTTGCATTCCAGAATTCATTTTGAATTCCCTCAAGAACTCATTTTGAATTCCCTCAGTAATTAATTTTGAATTCCCTCAGGAATTTATTCTGAATTCCCTTAGGAATTCATTCTGAATTCCCCCAGGAATTCATTCTGAATTCTCCCAGGAATTCACTCTGAATTCCCACAGAAATTCATTCTGAATTCATCCTGAACTCCCCCAGGAATTCATTCTGAATTCCCCCTGGAATTCATTTTGAGTTCCCCCAGGAATTCATTCTAGTTTCCCCCAGATATTCATTCTGAATTCTCCCAGGAAATCATTTTAATTCTTCTACACACAAAAAACAAATATTGTTTCAATAAAAACTTTGCACTTTTATTTTGAAAAGTGCTCAATTTTCTCAAAAGTAAAAGTTAAACTAATTCTTATGAAAGTATTATTTTCATTTGAAAGTTCTTTTTCTCTTGTTCTCAATATGAAATTAAAAGTTCTTCCACTTAGCCCAAAAATTGTAGAACTGTCAAATCGAACGATGTACACCGACGAATCAAAACAGCAAAACGGAGAAAATAAAACAAATCGTTTTATCAGGGGCACTATGGTATTTCATGCATTGAAGTGGTGAAAAAACAAAAATTACATACTTTTTTCACTTATCTTCTGCGATTTGCTTAACTTTTTATATTTCTTACTTTAAAATTGAAGGCCGCACGCAATATAGCGGAACGGCAACGGAAACGGCAGATTTGAAAGTTAGCCCATATATTTTCTGTCAAATTTTTCGTGTCCGTCACCGTTCCGCCAAATCGCGTTTAGGGCTTAACACATATAGAATACTGTAAATAAGCAACACACATTTCATTTCACATGCACTCATGGATGTTTTTCATGTTAATAATATAAATTTTTGACCATTATTTTATTAAGTCTAACTCAAAGTGGCTCCACGAAAACTTTTGCTCTCACCCCTCTCTCTTCCTCCTAGTGTCACAATAATAACAAAGCAGTTTGTTTTTTGATCTGGTGGTGCATCTTAAATTAAGTGCGTTTAAATCACAGAATCAGTGCTGGAATTTAATATTAATTGAAGTTAATTCAGTTTCCGGATAATCGCATCATGATGCCTCGTATGCGACAACAGGAGAAAATTCATTCAGTTGCAGAAATCCCAAGCAACGCTCATATTTTTCTCCAAGTCCCATTGTTGCGGTCTTGTTTTCAGAGCAGTTCTGTGTCGGAAGTCGGAGAAAATTACCGAGAAACCGGGAGGTAAGTCACATTTATTATTCAAGAATATATTTAAACAGGTGTATACTTATTCGAGTCATCAAAAGCAGTGCCCGAGAATTCAATGGTGAGAACGAAGTTAGGCGCGGCTTTTGCTGGTCGAAGACGTAATTTTCACTTATGTAAGTTTTCTTACAGATAAATAGCACACATATTCAACATCAGTAACCGGAGGAAACGGCCATATCAGCATGCTAAGATACGCGGTCCGACAAGTGGCCCGGAAGAGGCCACCTTTACAATATTATTTCGAGAGTTACGTTAAGCTCCAAAGAATGAAATAAAACTAAAAAAAATAAGCCGATTAGTATTCTATTAAATTTAAAAAGAAAATATGGAAAACGGTAATAGTTTGGGAGGTTCTTTTTGGGGCAAAATAAAATATCATTTCCTGAATGAAAAAATCCCACTCTTTTTACCCCAGTGTGACCATTTGGATTTGACAGTTGTAAAATTTTATTTTGAAAGTTCACACTTTTTAATTTTAGAGTGACATGTCACTTTTGAAACATCGTTGACGCAAAAGTTAGTGCACTTTTATTTTAAGCATACGCAACTCTCTACGAAAAAGAACCAACGCAACTTTTTATTTTAACCAATGGATTTTTTAATTTCATTAATGATTTTTCTTTCTGTGTAGGAATTCGTTTTGAATTCCATAATGAATTAATTCTAAATTCTACCAAGAAATCATGCTGAATTCTCCCAGGAATTTATTCTGAGTTCATCCAGAAATTCAATTCCTCCAGGAGTTCATCCCGAATACTGCAAGGAATTCATCTTGGACTAATTCCTGGGGGGAATTCAGAAAGAATTTTTTATTGTGGAATTCAGAACGAATTCCTGGGGAGATTCAGAGCGAATTTCTGGGTAGATTCAGAATGAATTTCTGGGAAAATTTAGAATGAATTTCTGGGGGAGCTCAGAATGAATTTCTGGAGGATTGCTGGATGAATTTCTGGATGAGATCTCCAAAAGTAATTGCAGGAAGAGAACCAACTAGAATTTTAGGAAATTCAACCTGAACTTCTTCCTGAAAATTCTCCAGCAGTTCTTCTTCAAATTTATCTGAGAGTTCTTCCTTTGCTCTACGAATTATTCTTAAACTTTCTCCAAATATTCCTACTGGAATTCCTGAAGAAACTTGTCATAGAAATCCTCCTGGACAGGGTTTGCAGGAATCGCTCTCGATAGATAACGAACAACGATAAAGGAGAGGCAAAACCCTCTTCGAATCATAACAAGCCATGAAAACTATCGCACTTGTATACAAGTTGAAAAACAACTGATTAGGATAGGCGGCCCCGACGGAGGGGGTTCGATAAAACACGTTTATCTCGCTCCTTTTATGTTGGGAACCATTTTTTTCGCACAGGTGTGTAAAACAAGTGTAAATGCATCATCAGAACCGGTGCCCCCACAGAGGCTTATTAAAAAAAAATTATTATGGGTTGTAGCCCCCCGGATCAGTTCATTATCGTAACAGCTACTGAAAAACGTCTCTCACGGTATGCTACCTATCGAGAGTGTATACAGACATGATAAGTGAGAGATTTTCTCATTCTCTTTTTTTGGATTTAAAACCTGCCCAAATGACATTTTCGGCCATATGCTCCTTTTTTCCAAATGGCCCTTTCTGAGCTCGATGAAGTAGGGTTGTGTGACGTTGTGCCAGTTGGTCGTCAGATCCCAACCCGACCACATAAGCGAAGAGAGATCGCCACTTGAGTACAGTACATTCAAAGTTAATTGCCTATGTTCCGGGTTATGGAGGACGACGGAGGTTCTTCGTATAGCTTAGTAGGGAAAGCGCCTGTCCAGCGTACTGGTTTCGTGGGATCAAATCCCACCGAAAGGAATGGTTACCCTCCAATACCTTTTCCGAACTAAATCTATCACATGTTGGGCATATGCATAAATCAAGTTTCAGGCATAGTAATTAATTTCCACTCCGGGTGGCTGAATACCCGGAACATAGACAATTAATTGGAACATTAACTTTGAATATACTGGCCCTTTCTAGAGATGGTTAAAACGGATCACTTTGTTGAGTGGATCCGATCATTCAGTCTAATGATCTGGATCTTTCTTACGGATCGGATCTTTGGATCAAAACGTAGGACTACATTCTGACCCGTACAGACAATAATTTCACCCCTCTCGCTCACAAGTATACATAACTTGTCTAGAGAACCTACAATAAACTTTTGTCATTTCCTTACAAAAGATTAGATAATTTGGTGATCTGGTGAACCGGATCTTGCAAAAAGTGAGGTTCGAATCATTCACTCATTTTAAAGATCCGGATCATTTTAACGGTTCTGGGTATGATCGCCCATCTCTATCCCTTTCTGCCAAACGATCATTTCGGGCAAACAGCATTTTCAGACAAATGACATATTCGGCCAAATGACCTATTCGGTCATACGACCTATTCGGCAAAATGATTTAATGTTTTTTTGGTTAAGTCAAGCGTTCCAGGGCCATTCGACTTCCATCCGGTCTCAATCCGGGGGACCTACCCAATGTCCATTTCCAAAATCGAGTCAATCGTGTGACACATTAAACTTAATGATTTCACAAATCGAAGATGGGAATGATAACTTGAGAGTTCCTTGACGACTTGGATTCAATCCGACTAGACTAGGCTTGATTATGATAACAATTGAACAAATTTTACTTTAGTGGATCTCATGGATCGCAGCCAATGTGACCAAATGACTTAAGAGCCGCAAAAACATAATTTACTTCATTGTTTCGTGAAATCATCAAGTGTGAGATGCTACGCGTCCTATTTGGATTTAATTTAACAAAATTTCCGTTTCGTAGGTCTTCGGAGTATGGCCGATGTGACTAGATTGAACCCAAGTGGCCCAGGAACCCTAAAATTATCATTGCATTGTGAAATCATGAAGATTGAGGTATTGCACGACGTGCTTTGACTCAATTTAGAAAATAATCAGTCTGCAAGTCCTCTGGATGCTAGTCGATGTGACCGGATTGCAATCAAATAGCCCAGGAACCCCATAAAATATTATTCTTATCATTGTTTTTTTGGAATCAGGAAGGTTAAGGTGTCACACGACCCGTTTTGACTTAAATTTGGAAATGGCCACGGTTAACCCTGTATCGATTAATTCAGACCCTAGGACGCACGCTTAGTACAGCGTCTGTGTTTACGTGCAAGAGGAAGGTGTGTGGTGCTGAAGCTAAATAAATAGGATTAATGTGATTACAATTAGCTAGTTTTGAAATTCTAATAATCAAATCAGTTATACAAATTTATAAAAAAAAACACCCCAATATGCCGTATGCCTCTACCATTTGGTGAAATGTTAGTTCGATCGATGACGAAAAACTCATCGTAGGATGGTTGGTCGGTTGGTTGGATGAATACTGGGAAACTCGGCAGCCAACGAGTGAAACATTAAAGGAAGCGACACGTGGAAAATTTCCCGGTCCTGTCCAGAATGTTCAAGCAATGTGGCAAAAAACTGAGCCCGTGCGCTACTACGGCAGGAGATTGTTATAGCGCAAAATTTAATGGAGCTCTCGACTGCAGCCAGCCTGCCAACCAGCCGTTCATGGAAAGTATTGCACCACGGCAGGCCAAATGCTCTGTCGAGTTTTGGCTTCCTCCTAGAGGAGAAGGTGCAAAATGTGCAGCGAAATTGGTTTTCGAAACGGTTTTACGATGCATGTCGGGCGGTGCCTATTTCGAAATCTCATATCGATAAACGAGGTCATTCAGAAGTGCAGGAATGACGTGAGATAAGTTCTTAATGTGTGGAGGCGGACGGTTTAGTGTAAATAAATTTAAGTAGTTTTCAGGATAAAATAATTAATGAAATCGAGATAAGAAATGATAAAACAGCGTGTAATATGCAATCAATCGATGAATTAAAATATTGAAGCACTTAGTGGGTATAATACCGTTTTATTCGATGACTATTAGTCTATGTACATCAATACTTCGTTTTTCAATAACTTTTGAATAAATTCAACGAGTTTGGAAAGCGTTCGTAGTACACGAATGCATAATTGGAATGGAAACTTAATTTTTAGCAAGCACATTTTTACATAATATAAAATACAGTAAGTAGGCGAAAGTTTATTTTATTTAATGATTTATCATTTCTTTATCTTAAATTATAATCAATTCCGGACCTCATCTTCTTCCGATAGAGATATCCTCATTTTCATTCGAGCCTCTATCGTACTAATCTTTATCTGGTCAGCCTGTCATCACCATCGGCACCCAGTCCCTTAAATCAAACAGAAGCGATAGGCCCAATTAATAGCATGATTTGGTTTTTACAATCCACTTGTGACCCGGCCGATCGGGTACGTTGATGGTGGTCCGGCACGCGATCGATCGAACGGCACCAAACAAACACACGGAGATATGTAGCTACATGTTGGCAAAGATAGGCCTCCGCAGGATCACTGCCGACGACATGAGTAGTGTGACGAAACGGATGTGCACCTGCGGCATCGTTTTATCTCCTCGTCTGGCTGCCCGAGCTTTGCGAGCCTTTTGCGTCATCGTCACGAGCCACTCGGCTACCCAAAATCAACATCCCTGCCCTATAATTCAGTTGTAGTCTATAAATTTAGATGGTTATCACGTGCTCGCCACACATTCGGGGGGACGGATGAAGTTCTTCCAGTTTGTAATCGTTCGTTCCTTCCGTCCTTTCGAACGACTTCGAAGACGACTACGACGATGGGCAGAACGAACGGTCAGTGATGCATGCTTTTGATTTTTTTTTGCACTCACATTGTAAGGTCGAGGACCAAAATTATGGAGTTGATTAGGCAATAACAAACTACCAGGTTCTGGACAATTAGTTTTATCTTTGAACCAGTCAGGCAGTGGTCGGCCGACAGATACCCAATTTCGACACTCATGTTTACCGAATGATGACACGATAAGCCTATAAATCATCGGCTATTCGTCTTTTATGTTCGCCGGTTAAAAATCGTTCAAAATTATGAGCCTTCGGAGCAAAAGCCGATGACGAGAAGAAGAGTTGTACTCCTCTGATTGAAGGGTGAATAAAATTGATCAATCATTTCGAGCAATTTGACCCCCCACTTCGAGATGGCATTACCATATCATAAGAAATGGAAAAATAATGAGCGAACTTAAAAATCAATTCACGCTGGTATTAGAAGATATGAATTATGAGGAGCGAACGGGGCGCGATTAAAGAAAATACAGTCGGATCGCCAACTACACGTCTGACAGAGGAGTAGTCTAGGAACTCGTGCAATAGGAAAAAAAAGATTTATTGCTTATTAAAAGATTTACAAGATTAAATCTAGACGAACATTTGAAAAGGGCGTAACAGCCAAAATTTATTCCTTCTGATTCTTTGTCCACATATATAGCTTTATATGTGGTCTAAGAACCAAAAGGAATAAATTTTGGCTGTTACGCCCTTTTCAAATGTTGGTATAGAAATGCTTATTTGATTTTAGTATGTGAGCTGATCATCATTCATCACATTCAGATAAAAATTAAAAATTAAAACATGGCTTGTCAAAAAGGACAAAAAATCGAAAGAGACAAAAGGTCGAGAGAGAAAAAAAAAATAAAAAAGAAGAGGGAAGCAGAATTAAGGAAAAGGGAATAAGGAAGAAGAAAAAAGAGTGCAAAAAGAAGGAAAAAGGAAGAAAGAAGAAGGGGGGAAAACTGAAGAAAAATAAAGAAGGGAAATTGAAGAAGAAAACAGGATAAAGGAAGAAAGAGGAAGTAAGAAGAAAGAAAAAGGAAGGGAGAGGTAAGAAAAATGAAGGAAGAAGAAACAAAATAAAGAAAAATAGAATGAAGAAAGAAAAAGTAAGAGGAAGAAGGAAGAAAGAAGTAATAAAAATAAAGAAGAAAGAAGAAGGAAACGGGAAGAGGAATTAAGGAGACAAACAGAAGAAGGAAAAGGGAAGGGGAATTAAGGATAAAAAAAGAAGAAGGAAAAGGGAATAGAGAAAACGAAAGAAGAAAAAAGAAGATGGTAAAAGGGAGAAAAAAGAAAGAAAGGGAAGAAGTAAAAAAAGAAATAAGGAGGATGAGGAAAAAAAGGAGAAGAAAAAGGAAACGGAAGATGGAACATAAAAGAAGACAGAAAGAAGAAGGAAGGAAGTGGAATGAAGAAGGAAGAAAGAGGGAGAAAGATGGAAGAAAGAGCAGAAAATGTAGAAGGGATGAACAAAAAAGAAGAATTAAGAAGGCAGAAGAAAAAAGGAAAAAGAAGAAGGAAAAAAGAAGAAAGTAAAACGAAGAGGAAGAAAGAATAAGACATAAAAATAAGGAATAAGGAATAAGGAATAATTATTATTATTATTATTTATTTGGGACACTTCACACCGCAAGGGTGCATTCGTGTCTGATCTTCTGCATTACTTATAGGTATTATGATGATCTTATCTATCGTTCGCCTATTACATTATTGTATTTTTTTGCTTGTACTTCATTTTGCGTTTCCTTGAATTTCTTCATCTGTTCTTTTACTAGCGCTGCCGGTACCTCATCAGCCACCGGAGTGTCCCGTAGGACAGGGCCGACTACGAAGCTCTCTTCCAGTATTGTGGGTTACCTGAAAAGAGATTATGCACGGCAGTATTCGCTTGGATTAAGGAACACCAGTTTTCTGTGGGACGGGACGTCTTGTCCCACAGTGCTAGCTATTGCCGAGACTACTATACTATCGCTTCCAGAATTACCGGCAACAGCCGGCACTGGGGAAAGACTTTGTGTAGTATTGTCGAATCCTTCGCCGTCACTTCGCTCCTTGCAAATTTTCTACAGTTTGTTGTATAGACCAGTTTCACGTAAAAAGTTTAACATTCTCGTCGATTTTTCTTCGCTGTTATCCAAAGCGTCACGTAAACTTGTACCGATGTCGTATTTTCGTCGTGCTTCGTCAAACTTTCTGCACTCAAGGATCAAGTGCTTCACGTCCAATATCAAGCCGCAACAGTCACAATTCGGCGGAGGCTTTTTCGTTAATATAAAAGTGTGGGTCAACCGTGTATGACTTATCCTTAAACGTGTAAGCGCACGCTGATCGCCGGCCCTCCCACGCTCAGTCCACCTGATTGTATCGCACTTCACTTCCCTCAGCTTCGATCATCTGCACTCAAACCATTGGTTAACCCATTGACGGCGTATTGATTTTTTAATGACTTTAACCGCATCCTCAGCAGGGATCGCAACGTCGACGGTTGGTTGTCTTCTGGCTTTGTTGGCTATTCGATCAGCTTCGGAGTTACCGTTAACCCCAGCATGTCCAGGAATCCAACAGAATCGTATTGGTTTGCTTTGAGCTATTCGCTCCACTTCCTGTATCCAAGGGTGTCGAGACTTCCCAGTCTCCAGCGCCATCAGACAGCTAGCAGAGTCCGTTAGAATCACTAGTTCATTATTGAATTTACGAATGGCAGCGGCCATTTTAAGGGCATAGGCCTCAGCAGAGAAAACACTACATTCTTTTGGAAGGCTGTACGTTCCCGTAATCCCATTGTTGAAGAATGCGGCACCTACTGTAGAACCGTTGCTGTCTTTGGAACCATCGGTGTAAACGACAGTTGAACGATTGAATCGCGTCTCTAGGAGTTGTCGAACAATAGGCTGAACTTTCTCCGGTGGATCGCCAACGCGTACTTTTCTTTTGATGTCCCACAAAACAACCGGTTTACGGGCATGCCACACGCGATCGCTCAGTCGATCTTGCTGACCAACTGCGGGAAGCGATGAATCCGTTAGTTCTAGGAGACGATCAGATGTTCGTTGAGTGAGTGCTACAGCATGGCTGGTATTTTTGGACTGTAGTCGAATATCCGTCCGAGCTGTGGCCTATGTAGCGAGCAGTTCGAAGGGCAATGTACCCGGCTCAGCCATTACCGAATTTATAGGGCTAGTAACGAATGCTCCAGAGGCATAGCGGACCATTTTATTGTAAGCGGGGGCGAGGGTTTGCAGAGTAGTACTCACTAGTCCAATACCATAGACCAATTTTGTGGTTACTAGTGCAGATCCAACCTGCAGCAGAGAAAGACGATTGCCACGTGGGAGTTTGGCTCTGATCATCTGCAGAATTATCAACCGAGATTCGCAGGCTTCCTTCACATTTCGGCAATGAGGCTTGAACGTCAAGGTTTGATCTAGGGTTACACCTTAGATTCTTATCCGATTTGTTCTTGGGATGGGGACTCGATCGATGGAAATTTGCGACGAAGGTTCTCGGCGTGCGTTTGGGCTGCAGTAGAAAAAATGTGACTTCGATGGCGATATGGTGAAACCAACGCTTTTAGCCCATTTGTTGACAGCATCGACAGCGGCATGTAGTTCTCGGTGTAGCCCCTCGTTTTGCTTGCCATGTACTACGAGGAGAATATCGTCCGCGTACAACAATATGTTGACTGTTATTGGTAAAACTCGGAAACAGGGCTGCATTGCGGTAAAGAACAGTGTCACTGATAGAACTGAACCTTATGGTACTCCGTTTTCTAGTGGATGCTCGCGAGACAAGTGTCTCTCTACGGATACTTGGAACGTTCTTTTCAAAAGAAAACTTTTTAGCAGATTTATTATACGACCACGTATCCGCCAAGACTTCAAGCTGCGTAAAATTCCATATTTCCAAGTGGTATCGTAGGCTTTGGAAAGATCCAAGGAAGCCACCAAAGCATGTTCATCAGCGGTTGGTAGATACTTTTCCAACTCAGCAAAGTAGGAGTCAGCACCTCGGCCGGCACGAAAAGCATGCTGACGCTTGTCAAGATGTCCCGTCGACTCCAGTTCGGTGATCAGCCGGCGGTTTATAATCCGTTCAAATAGTTTCGCCATGCAGCTGGTGAGCGAGATTGGACGAAACGCAGCAGGTCCGCGGTCGCTGAAGTTTGATTTTGGTATGGGAACGATGGCATTTCGCCAGCTAGTTGGGAATTCGCCTTCGGACCAGATCTTATTGAGAAGCTCGAGGAGGATGATTTTTACGGATGGCGGAAGACGTTGAAGCAAGGGGTACCCAACCGAATCAGGTCCTGTTGAAGTAAGGTACCCCGGGGCAAGTGGGACCTAAAAAAACGCTAGTTCAACAAAATTGTTTACGCATACTAAGAAAACAGGGTATTTCAGGACATTAACCACGGATACATCATTATATGCTTCCGTTGTTGAAGTGTGGACGTGTTGTAAGCCATTTATTCAGTTCCAAAAAATATTGGTAGTGACAGAAATAAATTTACCTGTGGGACCCACTTACCCCTTCAAACGGGGAAAGTGGGACCTATTCTACTTTATACTGTCGAACGAAACTAATATGAAGAATGTAGATAAATTGTTCATGTAGTTTCTGAGTCGTAGTATTTCAGATCATGGATGGAGGTTTATTGCTTGTCAGACTTTTGTTTTTGCAAAAAGAAATGGTTTACAATGTTAGCAGATATAAAAAAAAATCGGTTCACTGTTTAATTGGCTATTGACTGGCTTTCCATTAGCTATTAGCTTACTTTCTTACCAAATGTGGTAGATGGAAAAGATAAGCAAATCTTTGTTCACCTTTCGAATGAATGTTTATCTGTTTAGAACACAAATTATTACATAAATTAGAACCTCGAAAGAAACGTTTTTATTCAGGCGATGCGCAGTGTTGTAAATTTGTAATAGAACAAAATGGCCAATTTATGTCCTGAGCACTTTATTTATCCGAAAATCTGATGCGAAGTTTAAAAATAACAAAACACAAGACAAAACCTGATGATCTATTGTAAAATAAATAGATTGTTTGCACTTTAAACGGAAAATTTCACATAGTTATAAGCATTGCTCTTTTCCATGAGGGAGATAATTTTCAGAAAGTAAAATACACATTTGGTAAATCAACTACACTACTTCCTAACAACGAAAATAAATATATCCACTGCATTTGATTCAGATCCACATGATATATGAGTGTCGAATTTATTTTTAACTAGACAATAATCTAAAAATAGGTAAAATGGCTCTATCGAGGATGTTGTTCAAATATGTCCCACTTGCCCCATCTATGTTAGAACTCAAGGGCAAGTGAAAATTGCAGATTCTGGCTTTGATCAAAACTTTTAAATCGTTTTCGATATCACACAATTATTCAATTGCTCAAAATATTCACTATTTTGTTGGAAATCCATTGAATTAAAATAAAAGTAATAGCTTTTGCCTGTAGTTTAAACTCATGATAAAACAATACCATTAGTATGGTGCCGCTAATGGTCTTTATTCCAAATATTTTTGTGTCAGGTGAATTCGTTGATAGTTCTGCTTCATCTTTCTAGAACATAGTTACCATTAAAAACGTTCACGGATTAATCGGCAGCCATAGTACCCATTACCCGTATTTTCACTTGCCCCGGGGTACCTTACTTCGTCCTTTATCAAGAGCCCACAGGAGCTCGTTATGGGAGATGTCGGCGTTGTACACATCATCAGTGTTTGGCGAATAATCTATGGGCTTTCGCTCACCTACTACCTTTGCCTTTTGGAAATATAAGAGGTAGCTGGAGGTAGCAGACCTCTTGCTGTAATATTCGGCCAATTCTTCAGCTATTTCTTCGGGGTTGTTTGTAAATCCATCCGCGCTTTTGATTTCAACGGATCGCTGTTGTCGGCTGCCTCGCAGAGTATTAACCATTCTCCACAGTTCGGTCGAACTGCTGGGTGTGATTCTTTCCACGAACTTTTCCCATGATTGCTCCTTTGCTTGTTTGACCACTTTCCGTGCCACTGCTCTGGTTTCCTGGAACCTTACCAATGTTTTTGTAACCGCCGTAGAGATCGAAGACATTTTCGCCGATGCCGGATTGTTGCCTTCTCTTCGGTGAAGCTTTCCACGTTCCACTCAACGTCTGAACGGATAGTTTGAGCAGTTATATATTCATACAACGGCCAATCAGCACGATCGTACAGCCATTTTTGTCGCGCTGTTCGGGAGCGCGACCAACCGGCTATGGACACCGCTATCGGAAAGTGGTCGCGGTTGTGCGTGTCTGACAGGGGTCGCCGTGTAAACCTACCATCCAACCGAGCTGAGCATAGAGTTAGGTCGATTGCTGAAGTATTACCCGTGGCTGGATCAATTCGAGTTGGAGAATCGTTCCTTGTTTAATCTCGTTCCGGCGATGTATCTACCCAGCGCAGTTGACGATAACGAACCCCACGCTAGATGATGCGCATTGAAGTCACCCTGGAACAGAACCGGGCCTTCTAGCTCATCGAATAATGCACCCAAATCTTCCTGACACTGAGTTGATTGCCGATTGCCGAAACTGCTACACGATTGTTTCCACTACTGGCAACAGCCAGCACTGTGGACAGACTTTGTGTAGTACGTTCGTTGGTGGTTCGCTGTTCTTCAAACGTTGGCGTAGATTGAATTTGAGTAGGGCGGCGGCAAAGGCAATGAGGGGATTCTCCTTGTCCCAGCCGTCTATTCCAAGTTTCCGGTGTCGTGGTTGTTTATCCTGTTTCATCGGCTACAGAGGATAATTCACCATAGACGGGTTGGGGTAAGTCGTCCCGAATGGCTCCTGCAACCTGCTCCACTTGCGTCGAAAGGGGTACTACACATTCCCCTCTTTCGAACCGATTAATCTCATTGTCCGTGTTCGTGCAAGGGTCATCATTATTGTCCAAACGGTTTTGAGTGTTAGAATTATCGAAGATTCTAATTTTGTGATTTCTCCATAACATCAGATTCTTCACCAGAGTGCTCCATCTGAGTGAGATCGTATGACGTGGTAGCGGTTTTCTTCGGCGGTGGACTTGGATCTGGTGAGATGGTCGATTTGACGTAGTTGCATTTCAGTGAACGACTCCGCTTTGTTTCTTCTACGGCTGGGGAGTTGTTTCGGGATCGTGTTACAGGGCCTGGCATCGTGTGAGTCGGTAGTTGTTCCTTGCTGAGCTGCGGTTTCTCACGGCTGTCACTTTGATCTCTGTGCGATTTTTCCTGTGTGGTAGCTTGCTGTTTCAGTTGTTCGATGATGTTGGTCATTATTTTTATTTTCTCGTCCTTCCGTTTGCTTTCGTTGCGGAGCTTGGCAATTTCGCTATCTTTTGATTTCATCGCATGTACCAGTTCTTTCAGCCTTTTTCTCGAATTCGTTTTGTCGAGACGCAGCCTGAGCATAGTTACTCCCTGCTTGTAAATAATAATAATAATAAGAAATAAGGAATAAGGAATAAGGAATAAGGAATAAGGAATAAGGAATAAGGAATAAGGAATAAGGAATAAGGAATAAGGAATAAGGAATAAGGAATAAGGAATAAGGAATAAGGAATAAGGAATAAGGAATAAGGAATAAGGAATAAGGAATAAGGAACAAGGATGAAATAAGAAGAAAGGAGGAAAAAGACGAAAGAAAAATGGAAAGGAAAAGGTAGAAGTAAGGTGGAACAGGACGAAGAAAAATGGAGGAAAGATGATGAAGAAGGAATTAGGAGTAAAGAATCAGGAATAAGGAGGAGTAAAGAATAAGGACTTTTTTTTGTTTTGTCCTCTCCGACAATATGTTCTTCAACCTTTTGTCATTCGACCTTGTCATCCGACCTGCAGCCCACCATTTCCAATCTATTTTCATGAAATTAAAAAAGAATGCTTTCGTCAATGACACTAGAGGGATCTTTTATATTTTGGTTCTCTTGTGCTCAGATACAATATTTACATCATAAAGACATTCTCAGTTGTTAAACCATGGCTCATTCCCTATTTGGTCGTGATGAATTAACTTAAAAAAAACGAAATCCCATGAATAACTTTATTTTAATAAAAAAAATCTTTCTTTACACTGCAAAGTTTTTCAACGAATTCTGGTTTTCATATTTTGAGAAAAAGAGGATAGGCTGTGCTTACGAAAGGACACGTTTCAAACTTTCTGCCACATTTTCATTTTTCTCGATCATTTTTTTAATTTTTTATTTGAAAGTTTCGACAAGATGTTCTACGTTCTCCAGTGTGATTAAGGTATTACTTGTTACAGTTGTTTTGTGCGGTATTTTTCAAATTAAATAGACAACTAGCTTTCGAAAAAGTTTGAATTGCATTTGTGGCAACCGAATTGAATTCCTTTACGGTGCCAATGAAAATAACATTTTTGAATTCCAAAAAACGACATTGCTCACAAGTTTCATTACCCCAGAATATGACCCCATGCGAAATTTGAGCTCAATCGGACGTGACTTAGGGGTGCCTAAAATTCA
This sequence comes from Armigeres subalbatus, assembly GCF_024139115.2. Classification (NCBI taxonomy): domain Eukaryota; kingdom Metazoa; phylum Arthropoda; class Insecta; order Diptera; family Culicidae; genus Armigeres; species Armigeres subalbatus. The sequence goes on along the minus strand of NW_026943245.1, from coordinate 242,174 downwards.
TCAAAGTTTTGAAATTTTTACCCATGGAAAAATCGAAAACCGAATTTTGATGTCAAATGACTTAAAAATGCATAAAACTTTGAGATCTGAAGCTATATAAAAATTTTTTTTTTGAAAAAAATCGGTGTTTTCTCTTTTTGGTACTTGGATTTTTTTTCAGATGTTGGGAACTTCTCCATCGAATTTTAACACCGGATGATACGCAAACGTTTTCGTAGCCAAAAATATTCCCCTATGCAAAATTTGAGCTAAATCGGACTTAATTTAGGGGTGCTCAAAATTAATCTAAACTTTTTTTCTCTCACAAAGGGGATTTTTTTTTTGTTTTTTGATGCTAAAGGACTCAAAATGCATGAAACTTTGAGACTTTGACTGTTCTGGGACTTCAAAAAAAAATTTATGGCGAAAACAAGTTTTTAACGAATTTAACAACTGGACGTTACGCAAACATTTCCTAAGCCCTAAAATATGCCCCTATGCAAAATTTGAGCTCCATCTTTTTGTAACTTGATCTTTACACGTTGTGTTTTGAATTCATGCGGTACCACGTAAAAATAACCACGTAAAAATAACCACGTAAAAATAACCACGTAAAAATAAACCTCAGAATAATAAACATTGCTTAACAATCTGATGAATTTCTCCATAAATCTGATCTCAAAAGGTTTCAAAGTTACAAAAAATTCAAAACTTTGATAGCAAGATTTTGAGCACCCCTAAATCATTCTGATGGAGCTCAAATTTTGCATAGTGGCATATTTTAGGGCTTAGGAAATGTTTGCGTAACGTCCGGTTTTTAAATTCGATGAAAAATTGTTTTCGCCATAAGACATTTTTTCGAAGTCCCAAAAAAGTCGATTTTTTCAAAAAAAAATAATTCTCAAAGTTTCATGCATTTTGAGTCCTTTGGCATCAAAAAACAAAACAAAATATTTTCCTCTTGTGAGAAAAAAAAATTTTTTTCTTATTAATTTTGAGCACCCCTAAATCATGTACGATTTAGCTCAAATTTTGCATAGGGGGGTATTTTTTGGCTACGAAAACGTTTGCGTATCATCAGGTGTTAAAACTTGATGAAAATTTTTTTTCATCATCTGAAAAAAAGTCCCAAAAATGTTCCAAGAGAAAAAAATCGATTTTTTCCAAAATTTTTTTTTTTTTAATTACTTTAGTTCTCGACGTTTTATGCATTTTTAAGTCATTTGGCATCAAAAACAAAAAATCGATTTTTGCCTTTTCCTCTGGTCGCCCCTTGGGAAAATTTTCATGGGTAAAAATTTCAAAATTTTGATGAATTTTAGGCACTCCTAAATCATGTCCGATTGAGCTCAAATTTTGCATGGGGTCATATTTTGGGGTAATAAAAATTGTGATCAATGTCGTTTTTTGAAATTCGATAACAATTTTTTCCCATACATCCTATTAACACCCTGGTCCCCTGCTTCGGATGCTCATTTTTGTCATCACAAACAGAATTCGAAGAACCAGCTAATATATGCGCTATGAAAAACCAGGCAGTCAAAATGGGGCCCTAGAGCTGCAGTAGAGCCAGCACTTCCTAATTCCCGAAAAAAAATGAAACAGACAGCTTTCTTCTATAAATCACTGCATGTCAGACCCGCACTGTATGCACGTTTGTATGCACGCACGCACGCACAAGCAATTCTGGTTTGTGTCGAAAGTGTCGAAAGCCAGCCACGATGGAAGATTTTTACATTAAGCTCGGTCTATGGCTGCTGCTCGTCCCCAACCACGCAGTCTACAGAGGATTCGTAAATTGCCTTCTACCACACTGATCCACCTTGCTCGTTGCATACCACGCCATGTTATGTCCGTCAGATTGCTAATGAGAACCATTTTCACCGGGATATTGCTTTATATTTTGATTACATATCTGATTCACCACAGTTGTTTTTTCGGTGGTTCCCCAAAAAATCAAGTTTTGCAACGATTTTCAAACACTATTTATTGTAATTACGATATATGAACTTTAATAGATAAACTAATAAATAGAGCTTGATATGATAAATTACTATTAAATTACTATTAACATAAATCTAATTCATGTACCTTACATAATTATTATTTTTGCATTTCTCGTATACTAAGTATACGTAAAGGCTATAATGATCACCAGAAACCATCAGTTTTTATGTTATCGAGCCTCATTGCACAGAAAACCTGCATTTTCCTATGAATAATTTAGAAGTCATGTTCATCAAACTGATATATGTTCTCATTACGTCACGAAGAGAATCCACATTTTGAACACTCATCTTGGCTAATTGAGCAACATGTAGTCAGTCACTGAAGTTTCATAGTTGATTTTCTATTATAGCACTCAAAAATGAGTATCATCATGGCAACACATTTGAGTGCTTTTTTTATCTATTGCATTTATTTGACAGGCTCAGGCGTGTATAACACTTAACGGAGCCGAGACTCTTTATGATATTTAAAAATTATATCATTATTATTGACAGTTAGTAAGGGGAAAGGGACATTTGAGTGCTTAATGGTGAATTAAAACACTTATTTCTTTGGTATGGAAAAGTGGGCTGTTTGATCACACAAACAGGAGCTGTAAAATCAATTATTATAATCCGAAATTATAAAAAAGTAATTTGAACATATTTTTTTCTGTAAAATCTTATCTGCCTAAGAGTATTTGTTCTGGAACCAACAACCTCTTCAGAATCATAAGTGATCAGTGAACGATAGCGACACCAAAATATAATCATGAGTTCTTAAGAAAATGATTATATGCCCCGTTGGTCAAGCGAAAGCTTTCAACTTTTGACAACCTCTCGCCGTTTTACGCACATGCATCCAAACGTACCTATCATAGTCCATTAGAGCGGCACATCGCCTTCGCCCGTATATCAATAACCATCCCGTTCGGTCATCCTTGCATGCTTCGCTCCACACAGCCGTAAATCTTGCTATAAATTTTCATAAAAATGGGACATAAATTCGTAAAACGTTGAAGTCACAGAGGAGCGATAACTTTTTGTGCTGAACACATAAAGGAGAATCGAGCTCGAAAAACTCTCGACTCGGACAAAAATGTATGCTTCTCACATTGCACCAGGACCGAAAGCGTCCGAAGAATTCATTCCCGTTTCCAATGGGTGCTTCTGCTCGGAAAGTTACTGAATGAAAATGTGTCTTTTCATACCGAACGAACGAACGCGAGAGTACTTACAATACAAAGTCTTGAAACAATTTCAACAATGTGCTTTGCAACGTTTTGCTATATGTAGTCAATGTCATTGAATAGTTTAATGGCAGCAAAAAATGTTGCGCATTTCAAAAATAAAAATTATTCGGCGACTGGGTTACAAGAGTTGACTAATAAAACTGCTGTTTTTCTGACACAAACCAAACTGATCGAACATGTAAGTTTAATTCACATCAATCAATTTTAAGGATATTGTTGCTTTCCTAATTAATATCATAGACATTTTGTATTTCAATGAAGTATTCAAATATTTATTTAATAAATTCGTGCCAAAATTTATTTTCTATAGTAAAATGAAAATATTACGAAACGTACACTTTTTTTACCATAGCTGCCTCAATTCAGCAAGAACACATATTTAGGCAAATTTATTGACCACTTTACAACTCCAGCAGCAACAGCGGCAGCAAGTACGGAACGGACAACGGGACGACCGTCAATAAAATCATAAAGTAATAAAAGCGCTTAAGCGAAATAAGGATCCTTGCGAGGAATCCCGGTGCGTGTCCTAAGCCCAGCAGCAGGCCATCGTTCGGGGACAGTCACGTCCTCGCCGTCGTCGTCGGTCGTTGTACTGGAGAGAGCTACGGATAATGATAGGAGTGCCGGATTTGTCAGAAGTCAATCTTGACGACACGGTTTGAGGCTGGCTACTCCTGGCTTCCAGTTCCAGGGAAAATTAATTTGAATATTGGCAAATTTTTTTTTGCTAGGAAAAGGAGGGTCGCATGGGGTGAGCAGCGATTGCAGATAATTTGCTATTAGAGAAGTAAAGTTGAAGGATCGGAGGATGCTAATAAAGGTGCTTATAGATACTTAATGAAATGAAAGGTGAAAAGTTCATTAATTGATAAAAACTTTTGAAAGCATTCGCATTAGAATAGGCAAGGATTGGCTCGATTGTTACTCAATGCAGAGTCAGTAAGCTCTGTCCTAAAAAACTGATTACAACATAAACGTTTAGTATCTACGTTGTTGAAATTTTTTTTTTACAATAATAAAACTTTATTCATATGATGTTTGCTAATGAATTTTTCAACATCGCTCCGGAAAATATATTTGAATAGGGATGACACAATCTACAGATATTTGCTAGTCTAATAATTTTTGTTTTTTCTGTAGGGTTTAGTGTATGTAAATAGGGGGTAAGTGTAAGAATTGACTCGAAAAATTGTAATTGTACACACATTAATGTTCACACTAATACTGTGTTAAAATCTGTAGAATACATACACTAACACGGTTAATGCTTGAACTGTCGTTTTAGGTTTCACGAGTTGCATTCATAGAATCAACTCTAGTTGGGACAAATTATCCCTTTTTCCGGTGAATTTGATTCATAGGTGACCTCTATGAAACAATTAAACTAATTACATTTAATTTGTAGCGGTTCCTAACTTAACGCAAATAATTTAAAGATTTTACACTTACCCCTGGCATCAAGTACTTCCCTCCATGGTTTAATTCGATAGCTTTTAATCCTAATATGTTCCTTCTTTGTTATCATGATGATTTCAGTGATAATAGGACTAGCAGAAAATGGCTGATTAATCCACCTATCGGTAATGATGCCTTTCTTGTGTTTAGATATACAAAAACGTATAAGAAATATTGATACGAAAATTATTTTAAGCTTTAGCGGAATGTATTTATTTGTCATAAGACAAGTTTGTACTATTCCATTTAATTCCACACCACTAAGTCGAGTCAAGTACGAGACACTTACAAGTACGAGACAGGTCTTAGTGTAGAGGTCAAAAAACGTATCTGTCAAAGGTACAATAAAAAAGTGGAATTAAATGGAATTGTACAAACTCGTCTTATGACAAGCGTATAAGAAAGATAAAAAATAGTACTGACTAGAGGCCTTGATAAGAGAAAAGCGGATAGAAAATGTAACTCTGCCAACACTGCAGCCAATCTTCTTTATTAAAAAACAATACATGAAAAGGAATAAATGCTTTCTCCTGGTAAAATTTTCATACCGCCATTTAATGTGTTCACATCACATGACAATAGAATCCAATAAACAGAGCAATTGCATTTCATAATCTATCATTGATTTGCATATATTATTGATAACAAATGTTAAATGCATTCAAAATTTGTTCATTCATAAATGGTATTAAATCGAACTTAGCCATTTTCAGTATTTGAGCCGAAATGTGGTCTGCTTGACAGGTCTCTCGCTCGATTGGCTGCTGTTTTTGACGGTTCGATTGGCGGCACATACCAATCCGCGTTTCTCTTATCAAGGCCTTTTGGCCCCCTCCAGACCTACTTGTGGCCCCCCCCAGAAAATTTTGAAAAGTAATTCCAACTTAGTCAGTTTTTATTTCATTTACATATTTCCTACATATTTCTTAATTTTGATTATGAATTCTATAAACATATTTTTTGTTGCGTTATCACATCTATGACCATTTGTTCAGCAAAGCATCGAAATATTTAAGTTGGACCCCCGGGAACATTTTCTCGATTTTTAAGCTAAAATCAATGCCGCTTCTAATTCAGTTGCTAGCTTAAAATAATATTTTTTTTCTGCATTTGTTTGACTAGTATCCTGGTCGCAGAAACATAAAAACATAATTGTATTAAGATATAAATATTTCTGTTCTATTAAACTACCATCCGCTTCAAAAAAGACTGAAGCAACTACATCAAAATGAGCACATGTACACAAAACCGGTCAATGAAATTTCGAACGACCATTCTTTCGAAAATCTTCGAGTTAATCTTTTTGCTCTCGCTATATACTGCCGCTAACCGCAAGTCGAGCACATCTGTATATGGCGTCCATATACAGATGTGCTCGACTTGCGGTTAGCGGCAGTATAATTCTGGCACAGAAAGATATAAAATTATAAAACTTAAGAATCTTTGTTACAATGACAGAAAAATCAACAACGCATTCCATTGAAAGTATTAGGACAAAACTTGGGCAACCTTCGCACTCACAACAGAGATTGCATTAAAGAAATATTTTTATAATCCTCAAAAGATCTTGTTCCATTTAATTTTTTGGCGATTTCATAAGGATCATCGGAAAACTCTTTTGTGCCTGCTTTAGTTAGAATTTGTTTTTTAGGATAAAAAAAATAGATTTAGAAACCAGTTCGTATCAGAAAACATTTCTTTTGCAGCAGAATTCAGATCGATTTGGTTGCTTCTCAAGTCTCTTTGATTTTTGCAGAGAAATCTCTCACCTATTCAGAAAACCATAATAAAGCCTCTTCCTAACGTCAGTAACTACAAAAACCCTATGTTATTCTGGAATTTGATTTATGACTCATAAAAAACTCTTTAGGATTCCAAATTTGTGTTCATCGGTACTTAACTATTTCAGCACATAGCATACATTTTGGAATTGCATGAATACTTATATTGATTATGACAAAATTTCGTGGAATTGCCACATCTAAAGAGTTTCAAAAATTTCAAGTTTCAAAAAAATCGAGATCTTTATGCATTAAGTAATCATGGAAATGCTTGAAAACTTTCAGAAATATACTCATATCGAATTTCATTTATAGATAATTCGAAGAAGATTCTTGAATCTTAGATTACACACTTATCCACATTTAGTAACATGGAGAAGACAAGTTGACACAGACACAGCGTTTTGAAGCAATCACAGCATCATTGGAAATCAATTGTATTATTCGCGATTTTTTTATGTTAGTTCTAGAACGAATGAGCGATAAACTTAGTCAAACAATTTCTATTGCAATCCATGCGCACAGTGCTTTAAATCGCCTTTGAAAATTACATCCCACCAGCTGGTGCCATGGCCCCCCCTAGACCGAGACTCTAGTTACGCCTATGGTGGCACGGTAACATGAAATCTGATTGTTCTCAGCAGAAACATAATTTATTGGCAAGAATGATCATGTGGAGTAAATTTTACTACTACTTTTACTTTTACTTTGGTACAGATTTATCAAATTAAAGTTCATTTTTCGTCATTGCAAAAAATAGCGTGTGCAACTCGTTGCAAAACTAGATTTTTTTCTGCACTCGTAGTATCAATCTCGTGCTGAAAAAATCATCTTTTTGCAACTTGATGCACAAACTACTATTTCGCACATCTCATAATAGAAAATAGGAAGTGAAAAGTGATAAGTGAAACGTTAGAATTGAAAAGTGAGAAGTTAAAAGTGAGAAATTTGAGAAGTGAGAAGTGGAAAGTGAGAAGAGAAAAGTGAAAAATGAGAAGTGAAAAGTAAGAAGTAATTAGTGAGAGTAACAAATTCGAAGTGAGAAGTGTGAAGTCAGAAATGAAAAGTAAGAATAGAGAAGTATGAAGGAAGAATTAAGGAGTGAGAAGTTAAAAGTGAGAAGTTAAAAGTGAGAAGTAAAAATGAGCGGTGAGAAGTATGAAGTAAAAAATTTGAGAAGTGAGAACTTTGGAATGAGATGGGAAAAATGAAAAGTGAAAAGTGGAAGTCAGAAGTCAGAAGTGAGAAGTAAGAACTGTGCAATTCTTACGTTGCCAAATTCGTGTCAAATTCGAAGTGAGATGTGAGAAACGAAAAGTGAGAGAAGAAAAACAAAAAGTGAAAAATAAATTGTGAAAAATGAGAAGTGAGAAGAAAGAAATGTGAAGAGAGAAGTAAGAATTGTGAAGTGTAAAGTTAGAGGTCAGTAGTTACAAGTGAAAAGTTTGAGCAGTGAGAATTGAAAAGTAAAAAGAGTGAAGAAGTTCGAGAAATGAGAAGTGAAAAGTGAGGTGAAAATTTAATCTTTATTCCTTCTCATCATTCCTCCTTCTTCCTTCCTGCTTTTCTTGAGAAATTAGAAGTGAAAAATGTGTGAAGTAAGAACTGCGAGGTGAGAAGTAAGAAGCGAAAGGTAAAACGTGAGAAGAGAAACGTTTTCTCACTTCTCAATTATCGCTTTTCTCTATTGATTTCTAACACCTTACTCCTCACACCTCTTAATAAGGAAATTAATTTCAACTATTTGGCCAATCGACATTCGGCTAAATCGCATTTCGCAAATGACCCTAAATCATATTTCTACTTGTTATGAAAAGTGTTTGACATTTTGGAAGAAAAATATATATGTGTTCTTTATCTCCATACCTCCCTAACTCGATGATCCCTTCAATATCGAGAAAGGGAGAGTACACTGTATGAAGAAACTCAAGAGAAAGCAATGTTAGTCACCCACCAACTTTTTTTTCTTCGTTTATGACGATATCGGCGTGACTGATCAATTCGTGCTCGATACTGGAAGGAATATTCGGAGGCGCATTATGGCAGGGATGGCGAAGAAATCACAAACTGCATTCGCTGGTGGGGAAAATAATAAACGAGTGTGTAAACATATATTTTCGGCTACCTATCTAACAATCTATCTATTTATCCATCCACCTAATTTTTTTTTTTGTATCATTTAATATGATATCAACGTGGCTGATCAGTTCGTGATCAATACTAGTAGGAATCAGTGCCCGATATTCTATCTAGAAGAAATTCTTGCTTTCGATGGCTTTGGTTTCATTAAAATCGTAGTATTTTAAGCAAAGTTATGCTTATTTCTATTTAAACAAAAATGTGCCTATCTCAACATTTTTTGTCTAACCCCTGCAAGTCTATTGCTGGCAAGATTCAATTTGGAAACAAAACCATTCGATTTTGGCACCAAAAACTGGGGTGGCATTGCGCATCTCGATTCGAACGTAATTCTATCGAGTCGAACATGTTTGGCATTACGGCTTTCGATTCGATCTCGAAAACGACTCATCGTTCGAGTATGCTCGAGGAGGTACAAGAATAACGAGATGTTTTGGCATTATGGATACTCGATAGCACACTGGAAAACGACTCAAGTCGAATGAAAAACACTCGTCACCATTATAGCTTTCGAATGTTGTTCGAGAGTAATTTCTTGCTGAAAGTTTTTAGTTACATTTGTTATTATTTCTCTACGGGAAGATAATAAATGTTTCATTATTGTATCTTGATGGAAAGAATGTCATTAGTAGACCTACTTTTATAGTTTCCAGACAATATGAAATCTCTAATTATCCCGAAATCCGCGTAAAAACGACTTCAACTAAAATCAATTTTTTTTGCGGTTCTCACGTATTTCATGACGATTTCGATAAACCGCGTGAAAAATCGATGGGGAAAATCTGCGTAAAAATAGTTGAGATAAATTAAAAAACGCACAAGAGATAACCCAAGTGCATTTAACTAAAACACATGGAAAAATCAATGTAATTTATTATCGAATCTTTCTTTAGCTTTAAATTATTTAGCTCAAAATTGGATCTGTGGCATAAACTCGAATAAACATAAAACTTATAATTTGATCGTAACAATATCTCAATTTACAAAACATATCGTATCGGAATAATGTTTTAATCGATTGCAACTGCTCAATAAATAATTCATACCCTGAAGGATGGCCTTTCCAACAGACAACATGCTGCACGCAGATGAAATTACTCTTATTCTCTCTGTTTACTCACATTCGCCATGCGCTGAAGGTTGTCTCTCCCACGGGCGGCATACTAAACACGGAGACAGCTACCTCTTATTCTCTCTGTTTACATTTCGTTTGACAGAACATACTCGATTGAGCTAGTACAGCACCATTCGAAATCTTTTACTGCGACTGAATGAAGTCGAACGAAATACATAATGCCGCATTTTTTTCGAAACGAATGCAAAAACGTACGAATCGAGTGATTCGATTCGAGATGCACAATGCCACCCCTGCTTGTAAACTGCTTGTAAAAACGAGTTAGATCCCAAAACCGACGTAAAAAATAACGTGGAGAAACGCGTAGAAAAAATGTCCAGATAAACGAAAGAAAATGTCCATATATTTCGAAATTCGTGTGAAAAAGTGTCACAAAAACAAAAACTTTTTGATTTGTTTCATAAATATGGATCAGTTTATGTCTCGGGAGGGCAAAATACGTTAACGGAATCCATAATTTTTTGTCAAAACGGCTTACAAAAATTCTTGACAGGTACTCAGAAATTATTCATACTAAACCACAGGCGGTGAAAGTTACTTTAATGAAAATGATAGTTCTTTGCGGTATAATTTACAAAAAGAAAAGGAACGACTAAAATTTTCAATTTTTTTTGGGTTGGCGCAATTGGTGATAAAATCTGGACGTGATAAAATCGGGTCGGAAATGTGATGCAATCGGGGAGAGACAAAATCGGGGAGTGACAAAATCGGGTCAATACTGTATTTGTATCGCCCGTATTGTTATTTCAAAACCCATATCTAACCCCGAGAGGTGATGGTGCCTTTCACGACATCGAAAGTAATATAGGGTACCACCCGAAACGTTGCATGCAGGAGATGGCGTTGATCCAGTGGTAGTAAAATCGAAATGGCGCAACTATAACGCCATTAACCATTCAATCTAAGTGGAGGAGAAAATCTTTTTATCTTATACTTCTTTATCGCTACTTTCCTCTAGGACCTCCCTATTCTCCACAAATTTGCGTAACTTATGGTTTTCCTATACATTTTAATTATTTGCAACTACTACTACTACAATTTTTCTATGAGGTGGAAGTGAGAATTTTAAAACAAAGAGAAGCATGTTCAACACAACAGAATCTAAACTTGGTGCTGGGAAGGTAATGTCAACAGTTGTCGACGCTGCTGCCAACTAGAAGTGCAGATTTCTATTTCTTTAAATTTTAAATTTTTGGATTTTAAAATTTCTAAATCTCCTAAATTTCAAAATTTTTAAATTTTTGAATTTTTAAATTTTTAAAATTTTAAATTATCAAATTTCTAAATTTCTAAATTTTCTACACTTCTAAATTTTTAAATTTTCAAATTTTTAAGTCATTGAATTTCTTAATTTTTAATTTTAAATTTTTAAATTTTGAAGTTTTTAAATTTTTAAATTTTTAAATTTTAAAGTTTTAAAATTTTTAAATTTTTGAATTTTTAAATTTTTAAATTTTTAAATTTTTAAATTTTTGAATTTTTAAATTTTTAGATTTCCAAATTTTTAAATTTTTAATTTTTTTAATTTTTTTAATTTTTAAATTTTTAAATTTTTAAATTTTTAAATTTTTAAATTTTTAAATTTTTAAATTTTCAAAATTTTAAATTTTTAAATTTTTAAATTTTTAAATTTTTAAATTTTTAAATTTTAAATTTTAAATTTTAAATTTTAAATTTTTAAATTTTAAATTTTAAATTTTTATACTTTGAAATTTTAAATTTTAAATTCTAAATTTTAAATTTTAAAATTTTTAAATTTTAAATTTTAAATTTTAAATTTTTCAATTTTCAAATTTTTAAATTTTAAATTTAAGATTTATTAAATTTTAAAGTTTAAAACTTTAATTTTAACTAAATTTTAACTAAATTTTAAAATTTTAAAATTTTAAAATTTCTAATTTTAAAATTTTTAAATTTTAAAATCTTTAATTTTAAAATTTTTAAATTTTTAAATTTTCAAATTTTAATTTTTAAATTTTAAATTTTTAAATTTTAAATTTTAAATTTTTAAATTTTAAATTTTAAATTTTAAGTTTTTAAATTTTTAAATTTTTAAATTTTTAAATTTTTAAATTTTTAAATTTTTAAATTTTTAAATTTTTAAATTTTTAAATTTTTAAATTTTTAAATTTTTAAATTTTTAAATTTTTAAATTTTTAAATCTTTAAATTTTAAATTTTTAAATTTTTAAATTTTCTAAATTTTTAAATTTTCTAAATTTTTGAATTTCCAAATTTTAAAATTTTTAAATTTCGGATTTAGAAATTTTTAAATTTTAAATTTTTAAATTTTGGATTTAAAAATTTTTAAATTTTTAAATTTTTGAATTTTTAAATTTTTAAATTTTTAAATTTTTAAATTTTTAAATTTTAAAATTTTAAAATTTTTAAATTTTTTAAATTTTTATATTTTTAAATTTTTAAATTCTTCAAATTTTGAAATTTTAAATTTCCTAAATTTTAAATTTTTAAATTTTTTAAAGTTTTTAAATTGTTTTGAATTTTTTTATTTTAAATTTTAAATTTTTAAATTTTAAATTTTAAATTTTTAAATTTTAAATTTTAAATTTTTAAATTTTAAATTTTAAATTTTAAATTTTTAAATTTTAAATTTTAAATTTTTAAATTTTAAATTTTAAATTTTAAATTTTAAAATTTTAAAATTTTAAATTTTAAATTTTAAATTTTAAATTTTAAATTTTTAAATTTTAAATTTTTAAATTTTAAATTTTAAATTTTTAAATTTTAAATTTTAAATTTCTAGATGTCCAAATTTTAAATTTTTAATTTTTTAAATTTTAAATTTTTAAATTTTTTAATTTTTAAATTTTAAATTTTTAAATTTTAAATTTTTAAATTTTTAAATTTTTAAAATTTTAAATTTTAAATTTTAAATTTTTAAATTTCTAGATTACCAAATTTTAAATTTTTAAATTTTTAAATTTTAAATTTTTAAATTTTAAATTTTTAAATTTTAAATTTTTAAATTTTAAATTTTAAATTTTTAAATTTTAAATTTTTAAATTTTAAATTTTAAATTTTAAATTTTTAAATTTTAAATTTTAAATTTTTAAATTTTAAATTTTAAATTTTTAAATTTTCTAAATTTTAAATTTTAAAATTTTAAATTTTTAAATTTTTAAATTTTTAAATTTTTAAATTTTTAAATTTTTAAATTTTTAAATTTTTAAATTTTTAAATTTTTAAATTTTTAAATTTTTAAATTTTTAAATTTTTAAATTTTCAAGCTCTTTAATTTTTAAATTTTTGAACGTTAAATTTTCAAATTTTTAAATTTCAAAATTTGACACAATTTCCCTTAAAAATATGAAAAACTCTTTGAAATAACAATTTTTATGTGGAAATTCTATAAAATCTGATTTGGGGAAAAAACCTCTAAAAAGTATACCGATTTTCAAAAAACCAAAAAAACTTCAAAGTATTTCCCGTCAAAAATACGAAAAACTTGGATTATTTTCCTAGGGATTAGATTTTTTCGGCGAAAATAAAAAATTCTCCCGTCTTAAAAATATGAAAAAATCTTTAGGTAACAAACGCAATAGAGAAAACCGTCAGCTGATTCACGCCGCTGGTGGTTAAATGGTATTCGGCTTAACGCCGAAAACGCCCTCGATGATTTGTGGATCGGCGCACACCTCTAACAGTGATCACAACCGTCATAACCCATGCACGAACCTATTGGATATTTTCTAAGCTTTTATGTTACAGGAATAATGTTCATTTGAACAAAAGTTTGAATTTTGGATTGGATTGGATTTGAAATTTATTCAGATTTAATTTGAATTGGATTTGAATTAGATTTGGATTGGATTTGAATTAGATTTGGATTGGATTTGAATTAGATTTGGATTGGATTTTAAATAGATTTGGATTTGATTTAGATTGGATTCGAATTGGATTAGGATTGGTTTTGGATTGGATTCGGGGCTTACATTTGGATTGTGTAAGACTTATTTCTACTTGCCCAAATATCGTATAACTAAAAAAGGTCGTTGACCTCGTCAGGTTTGTTGTTCTTTAATCATCCAATCATTAGTTAGATCCTAATTCAAAATATGGAATAGATTTGTGGGAAAAAATAGTAACAAAATTATGAATTAGGATTTGTCTTTCGCGACCCACCACTGAACAGTCCACGACCCCCCTGGGGGTCGCGACCCACAGTTTGGGAACCTCTGCTCTAGGTTCTCCAATTTGTTAGGAAGTTCTGATCAAGTTCACATCAATTCAGCATACACATAGAACTTCTTAGAGCCCTTTCACTCCGTAAAAGCGATCATGCAGTTTCTACTTTTTAACCAAATAATCTCAGAATGTTTCCAATAAAACAACAAACGCCAGTAGCCAGTCGATTTTACAGGTCGAGAACTATAAATGCAACACGAGAGCATCGCGAACACAAACTTTTTTTTTCTGATTTTGTCATCCAGTGTAATTATTAGCTCACTATACGGAAATTCTTGCAAAACAGTGTCTGATGCTGAAGGAAAAATTCAAATGATAGCATTTCGTTAACATGTCGGCAATTAAATTAAATAATAATAAAAATAGTTAACTGCATAATTTGACCAAATTAAATTTATATCTCTCAGTATGAACTCTATAGGAAAACCTTGATCGAAAAGTTGCAAACAATTATAAGCAATTTAACACACACTACGTACAAAGACCACCCACGTTCAGTTACCACCGCATGTCTTCGAAGCTTTGCCCAAAGCAATTATTGATTGATATCTGACGTGCCACCAACCGGGTCATCTGAAACATTGTAAATACGATAGCAGAAGCAGATCCGCACACCGCACACTCACGTAACTCGAACATCCTGCTGACTTATTGCCAAATTGAATTGACTGCGAAAGTGACGTCGACCGCCCTGGGGTCAACTTGGAGAATCACAAAAACAATGTATCAAATCTCACACACATCAGCTGCTGCCATTCGTGCAGTGCAGATTCACCCGTCATCAAAATGTTGTCCCAGGGCGAAAAGTAATCATCCGAATGCCAAATCAACGTCTCTTTCCACTCGCAATGATGAATTGATTTTGCGTTGATTCCGATCCATCACGGCGGTATCATTTGGATCTATCATTACCCACGCCAGTTGGTTCGTGGTATGCGGTATGCAGTTTCCAGATGTTAGAATGAATCTCAATATCAAACAATGTTTTCAAACATATCCTTTATCATTTAGTTTAGAATTGATATTGAAAGTAATATGTTTGATTCAGCCGCACAGTTGCATGATTGAAATTTGATGAATTCCACAAAATTTACTATGCTATTTGTTGGAATCATTTGACGTGCCACATATACGTGAGCTCGCGCTGCACCGATTGCCACTTCACACAACATATTGCTCACGGTGCATGAATTCCCAATCGCCATCATTATTCTGGCACCAAAAAGCAATAATGTGTTTGGAATTATACAAAATTACAAATTGAGCCCCGCATCGCGATGAGCACCGAATGAATGTTGGGATGAAATATCACAATAATTGGAACCCATCGATTGGAATTAGGAGTCAGACACCTTCCCTTTTTGAAATTAACCGCCCGAATAACCACTCCAGCTCGGACGCAACGAAAAAACCGCAATAATTCAATTTCGATTCGTTTGCTTTTGTGCGGTTGCCAGGGGTCGGTCGGTTTTCCAGTTTTGACAAACGGCCATAAAAAGACACTTTGCGCAAACTTCAGGGTGGCCCTCGGGAAGTGGCCTAACCGCTCACCAACCGTCCGTCTGCCCATTTGGTCTACCAACGCAGCAATTGGTCAACTGGCCACACAATACGAGCTGTCATCGCATAGGCCTGTGGTGGGAAGGTGGGAATGGCCGCTTTGGTCATTTTTTCCAGGGAACAATTATGTGTTTTCTAAAAAGCCGTCGTCGAATGTTCTCCGATGATCGGTGACTTTCGGAGGCGCTGTTTAGGGGAGGTGAAAACATAAATTATTGCTAAATGGTTGCCGACGATGAGTTCGAGCTCTAAAGTGTGTACCCGCTCGAGCCTTCGTCGATTGTTTGCGATGTAAATTATGGGGTTCTGAGACCCGGTGGAGCCAAACCGTCTCAAAAAGCTGTAAAATTAGCAATGTTTTTGGGTTTTTACTTCGCTGGCAGCTGATGTCTATTTGGCGATGTAATTACACGAGATTACGTATCCCAGATTCGAGATTGAAGTATTAAATAACATGTAGGGACACGGCAGGTATTTCCGTCCATCGTCATAGGGGCTAAAACCATCGAAAGCAACATCCATTCGCTAGAGCTCCAGTATAGCAGAACGTATCTCCTGAGCCTAAGATTTGATACGAATAAGTTTGTCATATCAGGATGCACAGTTGTTCCATCTATTGCAAACAACTGGCTTTCCTATGGAAGCGCATGCTACATAAGCGCTGTGCTGCTTGTTATTAGCTTGCCAGTACCTGTTCACTGTCCCCATTAGAATACGCAAAATGAACGACTTTTACTTGACTGCTGCTGACGCTAACGTCAGCCACTCGATAACTTGAGAAGTCATCCATGCGAATAAATTTTTGCATCGTCTCCTTTCGACGAGCGCTTTTGCTGCTACCAACGAAGAATTTTTGCCGTCGCCAAGCGATTTTCATCCAATCACAAGCAGCAATAAAACCGGAATCATAATCTAGAAAAAATATCATTCCATTGGTACTGACGGAAACCTCCGCCACTCGATGGTTTACCGCTGAAACGTGATAGACGCCATCCATGCGAATAAATTTTCGCAGCATTCACCTCCGGCGAGCGCTTGCGCAACTGCCGATACCATGCGTAGTAGTAGTAAAATTCTTCTCATTTAAACATTTTTGTTGTACAATTATTTTGCCTTTCTCGTTCAACAAATTGTACCGAAAGGCTATATGATCCTCAAAACCAACTTTTGATAGGAGCCGGAGACCCATAGTGTTATATACCAAACTACTCGACGAACTGAGGTGATGTCTGTATGTGCGTATGTATGTATGTG
The DNA here is from genome assembly GCF_024139115.2 of Armigeres subalbatus. Lineage (NCBI taxonomy): Eukaryota > Metazoa > Arthropoda > Insecta > Diptera > Culicidae > Armigeres > Armigeres subalbatus. The sequence continues at coordinate 225,422 of NW_026943245.1, read as the reverse complement.
TGTGTGGGTGTTTTTTTCTTTTTTCTTCCTAAGCAATGGAGCAGATCCCCCTGCTCAACAGACATCTTGGGTTGTCCAGGAACTGCGGGGTTGGTGACCACCTCCAACAGCAAACGAGGGAGGCAGGACTACATCCCGACCCGCTAAACCGTTTCCATTGCCGCCAAGCCCAAGTCCCTTCGGTACAACCAGAAAGTAATGCTTCAAAGGGCGGCCAGTGCACAACGCACCCTCGAGGTTATTGCGAGAAAAGAGAAAAATTCTAATTTTGCGGAGCAAAGAAGAAGAAGCAGACTGAGTGTCGGAAACTTCAAAATGGCATGCACTGTACGAAAAGTGTTGATATTTCTTGATATCAAGAAGATTCGAGAAATCTAAAATGTTTCAAAATCACAAAAATCTATGACAAAATACCTTTAAAGTACCATAAAACTTGTTTAAAAAATATAGCGGCATGTAACACTCGTTTAAAGTTGCATATTCTCGTTGATTTTAATAATCAACATTCCCACCGAAAAATTAAACCAAAAATTTTTACTGTGCAACAAGTGATTTGACGTTTGCGGAACAGCTTTCCGACAGTCGACCGTCGGACCCCAGTTCGAATTTTTCAATCTTCTCGCAATAGCTGCGTCTTCTTGAAGCATCGAACATCGTGACTCGCTTTTTGACGTAAACTACGTCTAATGGGCCAAACACAATTGATACGTTTGCGTGCGTTTTGACAGTTTTCCCATGGAAAAACTGTCAAAACGCACGCAAACGTACCAATTGTGTTTGACCCATAAGGGGAAGACTCGGATACAGGGTGACAAATGAAAATTTCAAAATTAGAGACTGTCACGAAATCATGTAAGATTTCAAACGTTAATAGCTCCTTTATTTTTCAATGGATTTTCGAGATTTTATTATCAATCGAATCGGAAACTCTCCAGCAATTTTTTGAGCCCAGTGGAACTATTGATTATCAAAACCATTGAAAATTCCAATTCTTTACCAACCCAGTAAAACTTCAGAGTTTCGTTACGACCGCCGTCTGGTGCCGTTGGTTCTTGCGCTCTACTTTTGTGCGGTGATTCGCACAAAAAGTACAACAGAGCGATTCCAAGCAACAGCATCAAAATTTAAGAAAATTTTTAATTCATGATTTTCTATTGAGTTGAAACTTTGCACAGTTTTTCAATTTCATCTAAATCGTCATTTTTCGATATCAAATCTTCATATTGAGTCACGACTAACTTTTCAAAAGGGTGTATGTGAAAATGGTTCAAAATATTTAAAAGCTGCACAGCAAAAACGGAATGTTCGATTGTTATGATTTTTCAGCAAAGTTAGACAACTAAATGGTGATTCTTAAGAAAATGTGCACAGTAAAAAAAAATTTTTTGCCTTTAAAAATATCATTTTGTCACAAAACTCAAATATCTCAAAACCCTATCTTTTTACGAACGTATTTTTTTAGGTAAAACGGTCCATTATATTAGCTATCTATCATTAAAATTTGGTGATGGTAAACTAATAAACAAAAAAGTTATGACATTTCAAACATTTCACAATTTTCACAGACAGTAAACAAAAAAAAAATCCGTGTATTTTTTTTCAAGAATCGCAGTTTGATGCTGATTTTATTGTTAAGGGCCTTGCGTGAGTTAAACAAGTTGTTTGTATGATATTCCATATTTATGTATTCATCGATATTATGTATATTATATGTATAAATATTATATGTATAAATAAATAAAAATGAATTAATATTATCCTAAGTATTAAATTAAATGTGGCAGTTACACAATGTTGTTATAGAAACTCTAAGAGTTTTGGGTTTGAATTTTGGTATGGGTTATGATATCATGAAAACAGTTTATTAATACTTATTTTTTATTTATTTTTATTCAAATTTTATAAAATATCGAACACTTTTGAATTATTATCAGCACAGTTTGAGTATAGTTTTGCTTTAATTTTATTTTCCGACAATGGAATGAAACAGTGAAATTTTTGGGTTCCTTGGATCGTTTTCGCGTTATTAAATTGCTCGCTGAGCTCTGAAGCCTTTATTTCGTACTCTTCAGTAGTAGTAAAACAAAATGATAATTTGGTTAAATCTTTTCTTTTCTACGATTTGCCCAATCAAAAGTTCTTTCGCAGTTTTAATTGGATGCTCACGTTCTTTGGCTAAACTTGCTCTTGTGGCCATGCGCTTTATTGTTCCTCCAATAGCATCACAAGGACCTTTGCCATGTGATGTAGCAAAAAAATGCCATTCTGCATCAATTCCGTACATTGATTTAAATTGACATATGCTCGAAAAATTCTTACGATTTTTGTACTGCGACGCTGCTCCATCAGACATGAAATATATCTTTTTGACTTCTTTATGCTTATCAACGCGTAAAAGTTAATCATTTTTCAATGAACAAGTTTACGGATACTGAATCGTGTCTTAAATCTTCGGAAATTATAATAAAACTTAAGTGTTCAATTTGCGTACTTCCATTAAAATAAATAACGAATGGATGAATTGTAGCTTGTTGTACGTTCCAGTGATGGGACTGCACTTCATCTTACAATACAAAGCTGTAATTTTCAGAAAAATCATAAATGACTAAAAATTCACCATTTTGTAATGTATTTTTCGTATTTTTAAAAGCTGGATTGTTCTGTTTTAATGAAATCGTGAGGGATTAAACTTTCTAATTTCAAGCAAAAATATGACACAAACTCATCTACAGGTTTTACAATAGTTTCTATGTCACACCTATCCGTGGTCACCCATTGCTCAAATGATAACTGATCAATATATTTTCTTCAAACTCAGCGAATAAAGTATTTTCCAATGATGAAGAATCTGGACAATCCGAACAAGATCGTAGGTAGCAATTTGATGTTGTATTTTCACACAAAAGACTACCAGTTAACATTTTAATATCCTTTGTTAAATTGATTCTTTTCAAACTATGTAAAATAAGATTAATATTCTCATGGGTTGTGCACACACACATTATGTGTTCCTGAATTGGAAAGAAGCTTACATTGCCTTGGCCGAAGGCTTGTAAATGAGGAAAAACCTATTTTAATATTATCGTGAATTTCCTTGAAGCGTGTGTACGCTTCTTTCAAAGTCGTCATCATTAATCGTTTTTGGATTGCTTGACGCTTTCCATCTTTTTTTACTGATACATAATCTTTTGACCAGGCATAGCTCGACTTACTTCATCATCTTCAAAATATTGAACTACTATTTCTTTTGTCTCATCTGTTAATGCAGTACTAGACCTAGTATTTTTGGTTGAAAGACAGTTATTCTTCAATTGTTTTGCCTCTTTTACTGTATTTCTATTGGTTTTGAACTCATCAATGGCATCCTGAATAGACCACGAACTTGGCAGCATCGACAAAATCAATAATTTTTCTTTCCTTGTCGTGGCTGCATTCGAGAACCTTTCCTTCATATTTATAATTACCTCATCGTAGTCTGTATTTTCCACATCATCAGGTCCTAATTTGAAGAGGTTTCTTCGTACAGCTTCGTTTATTTCACGGTATTTTTCTCCGGGTAATAAACGTAGTCCATCTTACTCCATTTAATCGGAGTCACTTTTATCCCGGCTATGCCCTCGTTAAAGCGTTCGATGTTGACCTTTTGGATACACTCATCTTCCGATTGATTTGTTGAAACAGATTTCGCTGATGGTACGGTGGCAAGGCTCTCAGCACTTAATACTTCTGGTAATTCCTCAGTTGTTGTCGATACATCTGGCAATTCCTCAGTTGCTGTCGTTTTCGAACTTCCTGCGCTCTGCTCAACCGATGATATACAGATTGCTCTTTTGTGAACGTTTAGACGGCAGGACGTGCAAATGCGTAAATTTGTATTCAATGTGGACATTGGAGCATAACCAGTCGCTTTCAGTTTATCTATGGTGCTTTCGGTGAGATTTCGTAACTCTTTTGAACACTTTTTTCCATCATGCGGCCTACAACAGTTGAGAAAGCGGCTACTCATGTTGTTCGCAATATTTCAATAAACAATATCACTATTAAGTTTTTACTGACTAGTTTGGTGTCGTTTGCTTGACTGAAGAAAAAATACTATAAGATCTTTAACAACCTTAGTAGTAGTAATTTTTTGCTTTTCGTGAGCATTGTCATGGTATGTACCTATCATGCATTTGTTGTTGTTGAAGATACCCGTTTCCTCCCGATCATAAAGTCTATTCTCTAAGAGGTATATTTTTGCAGGTAAACTATAGACGTACACGTGTATATAAATCTTTGATTTTGCAGCTTTTGTCTTAAAAATAACATTTCTGATATGTTTCTATCAACGTTATTATCAACAGGTTTCAACACTATTAAAAGAATTTTTCGCCAGTCACGTGCAATGAAAATTATGACACTATCAATACTTTTGATCACAACACTGGATCGTGTCTAAGTTTCTTATAGATGCTATGAATAATTAAATCAAAATATCATGAAAACAACTTGTTTAAATCACGTCCCTTAACAATAAAATCTGCATCAAACTGCAATTCTCGAAATAACTAACACAGAAAAAATTTTTTACTAAATGTGAAAATTGTGAAATGTTTGAAATGTCATAACTTTTTTGTTTATTAGTTTACCATCACCAAATTTTTATGGTAGATAGCTAATATAATGGACCGTTTTCCCTAAAAAAATACGTTCGAAAAAGATAGGCTTTTGAGATATTTGAGTTTTGTGACAAAATGATATTTTAAAGGCAAAAAAATTTTTTTTTACTGTGCACATTTTCTTAAGAATCATCATTTAGTTGTCTAACTTTGCTGAAAAAATCATAACAATCTAACATTCCGTTTTTGCTGTGCAGCTTTTAAATATTTTGAACCATTTTCACATACACCTTTTGAAAAGTTAGTCGTGACTCAATATGAAGATTTGATATCGAAAAATGACGATTTAGATGAAATTGAAAAACTGTGCAGAGTTTCAAATATTTTCGAAATGGTCGCTCAGGATCGACTGACATGCCCCCGTGGAATGCCTCAACAATAGAACCAGAGCAATGCCCACGGTCGGAGAAAAAAAGTAGTGTTTATGAAAAACTGCTACATATGCTGGACATGTTGATGTAAGCAAGAGGTGATCATTAAAATTGATTATCAACTATAAACAAGATTATTCTACTATTTAGGCAGCACCCCTTTAAAATAACACTTCAAAAGTCACAACAGTCGGAGAAAGGAAAGGCATCATCACCACAGCGGAATAATAAATTTGGGTTTTTTAAATGAAAATTTTAAATTGTCATATCCAACCATTTTCATATATTACGCTAATTTTGTTCGAAACAAAAATGAATTGGTGTGAGATCGAACATGATTTGCGGAAAAACTACACATTACACGTGGCAAAACGTTTACCAAAACGAACCAAGCTACCTCTCGACCCCATATATCCAACATCCCATCCCAATGGTTACTCTTGGAAGTACAGGTGACTCGTCGGCCTCTATTAATAAGAGTATCACGTCAACATATGACATCAGTTGTCGTTATAGAACTTCCTGATTTTTAGCAGATTTTGTTGTTATTTGACTTAGCACGCGCGGTTTGAAGTTGGAGAATTACTATGAAAACAGTAACTTTTTTGGAAAACCGTTTTGCAATGTTGCTCATTGATATATAAAAATATATGAGTACGTTGGCAAATTGAGCGAGCAAATGAATCGTTTTTGTTGCGAAACAATTTGCTGCTTGCAAGAAAAACTATTAAGGAAATACTAAACCGTGGGAAATTCAATTCAGCATGTAAAAGAATAACATATCAATAATAGGCATTTTTATTTTCATTATAACTTTGCTTACGAAATCGATCGGTTCGCAACAACAACCGTCTTAAAGATTAGGAAATATTCTTCGAAGTCTTCGGGTTGATTATATTTAGGGGGAGATCCTCCAGTGTCGGACACATAAGCAATTTGAAAAAAAATTCTAACTATCCGGATTATGTTTTCTTTTATACCTTATACATAAAATATGGCCATTGATGATTCATACAAGCTATAGCTTATATATATACATATTTGATCATTTGAACACGTTTTACGACGATGAATTTTGAAGAAAAATTGCACGGTTCAGAAAAATGTCTCCTAGTACCGGACAGTATTGCATCAAATGTTCAATTAGTGTTCAAATGTGACTAAGTTACATGAGTAAAGACATCATTCAGAATAATGATATTTTTCAAGTGCTTCAAGCTGTAAATATTAAAAATTGTTAGTAGAGCTTATTTGACTCTTGAGCTAAATTTTTTACATCTTAATCCAAATGTCCTCTTCAATTTTTGTTTCTGCTAATTTCTGTGGCTTTCTCAGCAAGAAGAAACAATTGAATTGAAGTAAGTGTAACAAAACAGGTGTAAAAAATGGCTATGAAAAATCTCAATGTTCGAGCACCACAATTACATGGTACATCTAACAAATCATCATCATCAAAACATCAAAATTTTAAGCATTTTTATTCAATTTCAAATTTTGTACAAAGCTTACCACATGAAGGTCTGAAATCCCATGCCGTTAACCTTGTGTCTGTGCTCAAAAACACTTACGTTGTCTGTGCTCTGACCTCTGTTGACCCCTAATTGAAATTGCTATAACTTTTTGAATGTTTAGCCAATTTTGGATTTTTGGGGCAGTTTCGAAAGATAATTTAATCATCTTTCAGGTCGTTACCAAATATTGACTATTGGTGGGTGCGTACATCGCGGGGAGGGGTTTTAGTGAACAAGGGTACAAAAACAGTGATGTTTCATGATTATTTTAATTATATCTGAATATCCTACCCATTTTGAACTGCACCTTTTTTACAAAGGCTATGCAGGAAGACATGTGCTTTGGCATGAGGCGTTGATAAGTTTAGAACTCGGCCACCAGGTGGTGGTATATTTGAATTCATTATTTTAGACTACTCAAGATATTCCGATATTTAGAATTCTCCTCAGTGTAAATATAAAAAATTCTTCTATTCTATGGCACAAATTTAAAAAAGGGGAGAAGTGGTCATTATATTGAGCACCGCTTTGTAGTGCTAGACATCCTGAACAATGTTGCCGAATACAATTTGGGTGTAGGTATGAGCAATATTTCATATATGCAAGAATATTGCAAGTACACTAGCGCCGCCTATTTGTAAATTTCCTTATTATTTATTCCGTCACATGACAGTATATTCCCACCAGACGAACTTTGTTACAGACGTCATCTTTACAAATGTCAAAATTGTGGGATAAGAATATTTACAATGAGGAAAATTCCATATATCGGAGTTACATGAGTAGTCTAAAATAATGAATTCAAATATACCGCCACCTAGCGACCACGCGCTAAACTAATGAATGCCTCATATCAAAGCACACGCCTTCCTGCATAACTTTTTTGAAAAGGTGCAGTTCAAAATGGGTAGGATTTTTAGATATAATAAAATAAGCATGAAAAATCACTGTTTTTGTACCCTTGTTCACTAAAACCCCTCCCCGCGATGTACCCGCCCACCTATAGTCAATATTTTGTAACGACCTGAAAGATGATTAAATTATCTTTCGAAACTGCCCCAAAAATCCAAAATTGGCCAAACATTAAAATAGTTATAGCAATTTAAATTTGGGGTCAATTTGACCCCAGAGCACAGACAACGTAAATTTTTTGAAAAAAGGACACTGTAGCGCATATTTTTAAGATTTTTGAAGCGAATTTGTACCTAGGAGACACATCTCGGCGAGTTTTACCAAACTACCAAATATTAAGAGAATCGGTTGAAAACTAAAAAGATGGCAGCCACTCAAAATGGCCTGGGGTCATATTGACCCCAGAGCACAGACAAAAGGTTAAAAGCCTTTCAATAGCTTCCTTTTGTACTTAATAAGTTGAAGGAGGGAGCTCTGCAAGTATCGTTTTAAGAAGTGTCCGGTATTGGGAGGTGTCCTGCGCTAGGGGATCTTCCCCTAAATAGTTAACGAGCCGCCTCACGAAACGATCTTTCACATACGGGGCGATTTTCATACAAACTTCAAACTGCTCTTACTCAGTTAAATTACAGCCAATTCAGTTGAAAATTTAGGAGGTTCATCAAAACAGCAAATGTTATCGTTCAAGCATAGGAGAGCAAAAAAGTCAAAATTTCAATCACTCTAAGCTCTAAGCAAATTAATTATTATCTTATGATCTGCTTTACGTAGTTTACGTCGGGCGGTCGTATCTTGTATATAACCCTTCTGATTTTTAGAAGAACATCATGGTATCGTGCCAGCGCATTACCGGCTTTACCACGCCCTATGTCTTTGGAAGGTGGGAAGGGTCGACATCGCGCCTGCTTCCCTTTGCACGACTGGAATCAAGAATGATGATGCCGCGTGCACCCCAAATTGACCTCCCTGCGACAGGGTCTATTCGCCAACACACAAAGGGACTTGCCGACGCGGTGTCTACGCCTGCCCCAGCCTTGACGAGGACCCCTTTCCGTCCTCGGGCTCGGAACCCGCCCGGTTGACCGACGCCGCGAAAGCGACGATACCATGTTGTTCTTCACGCGGCCACTTGTTCGATAAAAGGATCGAGTTCGACCACACAGCATGACCACCGGTATGACCCATGAAGCCGACTCCGATCCCTTGGACCACCTCTTATTTGCGCCTGAACTACCCTAGCAGCACACATATTCCATATAGGTTATTGTGACTCATATGTGACCAGATTTAGTCGCAATCAAGTTGCTGCAACCAGATTTGCCTGACTTGTGCTGCTCGGGTAGCCATCCTTTAGTCACGTGCCACCTTCTGTGTAGCTCCGAGATGATTTGGACGATAGCCGATAAAACGGCGTTCCAGCCAACTTCATCTTTACACATCCTCCGGACTAGGTTGTCCATGGTAGTGTCCAGATCACATATGGCAAGCATGTGGTCACCCATTGTGCGAAAACGCGGGCACACGAACAACACGTGTTTCGCCGTTTCCTCTAAACCTGCGCACACCGGACATTCGGGCGAGGCTGAGTGTTCGAACCGGTTTAGATATTGTCTGAAGCAACCATGGCCTGTAAGGACCTAGGTCAGGTGGAAAGTGATTTCCCCATGGCGCCTCTTGACCCACGTACATATATATCTCCGGTATGAACTTATGTGTCCATCTACCCTTAGTTGAACTGTCCCACGCACGCTGCCATTTGACCATTGAGGCCAACCTGACAGTCCTACGGATGCCTCTCGTTCCGCGCATTTCGAAGCACTCTATGTCTTCACCGATAACGATGTCAATAGACATCATACCGGTGATGACGCAAAGTGCATCGTGCGACACGGTACGGTACGCGCTCACAACTTTTAGGCACATGAGCCTATACGTACTTTCTAGCTTCGTTCTGTAGCAGTTAATACGCAGAGCCGTGCCCCAAGCTGGCCCCCCATAACTCACATATCTCACAGAGCGACACTAGCCAGAAGCTTGCGCTTGCTGGCATAAACCGCAGAGCTATTGGAAATCATCCAGGACAATGCCACTATAGCTGTAGAGGCACGCTTGCAGGCGTAATTGACGTGGCTACCAAAGGTGAGCTTATCGTCGATCATTACCCCCAAGAGTTTGATGGAGCGTTCAGAGGTGACCGCTTGTTGCTCCGACTTTCGGTTGTTAACAACAACCACCTCAGTCTTGTGGTGAGCCAGTTCTAACTTCCTGGAACTCATCAACTCCTCCACAATTGCGACCGAGTGGGCTGCAGTCAACTCCACCTCTTCGATCGATTCGCCGTAGACCTCCAGCGTAATATCCTCAGCGAAGCCGACGATTACCACGCCTACCGGGAACTTCAACCTCAAGACACCGTCGTACATGACGTTCCATAACACCGGACCCAGTATGGAACCTTGCGGAACCCCTGAGGTTATGTCAACGCACTTCCGACCCGCCTCCGTGTCGTATACCAGTACTCGATTCTAGAAGTAGCTTCCGAGAATCTTGTACAGGTACTCGGGAATTCCAAGACGCAGGAGCGCATCTGCAATAGCTGCCCAACTGGCACTATTGAAAGCATTCCTCACGTCGAGAGTCACTACTGCACAATAGCGAACTCCCCTCCTCTTACGCTGGATAGCTTTCTCCGCGGATTTGGTAACCGACAAGATAGCGTCTACGGTCGACTTACCCTTTCGGAAGCCAAACTGGTACTCTGACCCTCCGTGCGTATCAACAACCTGTTGAGGATGATCTTCTCAAGCACCTTCCCCACCGTATCAAGCAGGCATATTGGTGTATATGCCGATGGATCCCCCGGTGGTTTTCCCGCCTTTGGCAACAGGACCAAGCTCTGCCTTTTCCATGCTTCAGGGAAGACTCACTCGTCCAGGCATCTCTGCATGACAGATCTGAACATCTTGGGAGTCTCAGCAATGGCTGCTTTGAATGCCAGGTTCGGAATACCATCCGGTCCTGGAGCCTTACCAACACTAAGGAATCGTGCAATCCCCGCAAGCTCCGCAACAGTTACTCTTCGCTCGTCGGCCACCCTGGCCCCTGGCAGCTCCACAAAATGAGGCCAGGGTCATGACGTGGGAATAGCCCCGCGATGATCCTCTCCAGAATCTCTGGAGACCGCTCTGTAGGGGCCATCGCCCCGCGTGTCTTGGCCATTACGAACCTATAGGCGTCACCCCATGGATTCGCATTGGCACTTTGACACAGGTCCTCGAAGCATGCTTTTTTGCTTGATCTAATCTCAGTCTTCAGAGCGGCTCTAGCAGCCACGAACGCCACCCGTCGCTCAACACGCTTTGTTGTTTTAATTTCAAAACATTCTTTCCATTTCTATGCAACTAAAAGCTTACTGACAAGTATCTGAACGGGATAAGATACATTATTTCTACATTAATTATATTTAACCCCCTTTAATTTGTTGATATCTCATGAGGTGGACGGATTTCGGTGCTGTACGGATTTCGATCCCGCACGGTAATCGAAAATCATTAGGAGGTATTTTTTATAGCATCTGTACTGGCATTCAGTAAAATTAATTTTGAAAAAAAAACATCGAATATCATGTCTTTGTGAAAGTGCTTGTATGAAAGGACATGCATTTTTCTGTTCCATCATGATTAAAACATCGCATAAACGGCATATGTGGGAAATACCATAAATTTGCCTTTTTTCCACGATTAATCGCCAAAAATCATTTTTTTCTAACTGGATCAACGCCACGAATTGTGTATTCTACCAATATCTATAATTTTGAATAATTTCCAATAGTAAAAGTGTTGAAAAAGTACAATTACTGATCAAATTTCATTTCTTGGTCTTTCTTTTCAAAATAAGCGAATAAATCATCACAGTAGGCTCTGGAAATTTAAAATTTTTAGCAAGGTTCATCGAAATTAAGTGATATGCAACTTCTCTGAAGAAATCAAACTTTAAAAACGCTGTACGGCCAAACTGGCGTTTGGGACTTTTATGCAATTATTGCTAAAAATGATGAATATTGACCAAAATGTCGTCATTGATGTATATTGAAACTTCGCTGAAGATACCTATGGTCAATTTCATCATTTCAATGACTGAGAGGTTTATTCCATGTTTGAACCAGGGCTGCCCCAGTGTGACTGTGGGGGTTTGATAAATCACGTTTTTTCGATCATTTTATGTTGGGGACCATATTTTTTTCGCACAGCTGTGTAAAACAAGTGTAAATGCATCATAAGAACCGGTGCCTCTGCAATTGGGGCTTATTGAAAGAAATTTATTATGGGTTGAAGACCCCCGAATCAGTTCATTATCGTAACAGCTACCGAAATACGTCTCTTACTGTATGCTACCTATCGAGAGTGTACACAGACATGATAAATGAGAGATTTTTCATTCTCCTTTGGATTCAAACCCTGCTGTTAAGTGTTCTTTGCACATGTCCATTAAAATAATTAAGCTATTTTAATTTTAAAACTGAGCATAACATTCTTTCATGACTGTATTTCGTGCGAAATTGATCAAAGAATCCACGATTTCATTTGGTCGCCTGAGATAGAAAAGGCGATTTGTTCTCTGGCTTATGACGATCACGACCTTTTGCGAAACGTTAGTCCGAACCATGCGTAAAAATTTCACTTGACTGCTGCTGCCCCCATTTAGAATACATTTTCAGTATAGCCACTGAAGTCTCGGTACTGCAACCGACTGGTGCTACTGACAACTACCTCTCGATGATTCGCCTTCTGCTAGGACTGCTGTCACCTGCGTCATCGTTGCGACCATACACGGAAGAAATAAACTACCCAATAGTGAGTTTAATTCACCCAACCTCGAACATCCGTACGGGAAGCCAAAATTGAGTAAGTAGGGTCGAAGTAGTTTGCCTCCCATGTTAAAGAAGTACCCAAAGGAAAATTTATTTACCCTAATGTAAATTTAATTCACTCAATTTCGACCTCAGGTAATAAAACTCAAAATTGGCTTCCCGTATTGAACTGGCGTCGTTGGATTGTTTGGCCTTTTGTTTTTGACAACAGAAGAAAGAGTGGATGAAAGAGAAGAGAAAAAATAACTCAAAAATAAGTTTAAAAAACTCAACGCTGGGTACTTTGTTTTCTTCCGTGTACTGTGCGGCCTTCATGTATGCTCTCTGTGAAATATTAATTGAACAGAGGATCAGAGCCCAGTCCATATGCTGCTCAATTTTGATGTCTGTGCTTGCGATGCACATACGGGATTAGTTGGTTTACTGATTTTTAACAGTTCCTTACGAAATTTTTTTTTTTCAATAGATTATCGATTTTAACCCATTGTTTTTAATAGTTGTGCAAAATCTTAAAGAGTTCGCCGATCGATTGATACCAAGATCTCCAAGATCGGTTAAGGGATGATGGTTGATATATTAGCTCAAACTGCCTGACCACTTTTCCTGACAGTCTTTCAGAAGGATGAAATCCTACGTCAAACCAAATGAAGGTCAACGTTAGGAAGATGTTAGCAATTCTATATCATTGTAATCATATGAAGTTCGTAACAAACGTTTCATTCTTTTATTACAGAGTTTTGGCACTGGCAATCGTGCAATTTCAAGAAAATCGTGTGAAAAATCGTGTTAAAACAAAATTGAGTGTATTATTATTATTATTATTATTATTATAGAGTTTTGGCACTTCCTCAGCAAGCGTGCTGGGAATTTTCACCTACCCCGGGAAATCTGAATGCCAAAGGGGATTAGGCTCTGTGGATCTCATTCGCCGGTTGACTTAAAATCCTATAATAAACGTTTGCACCGGATGTATTAGTTATGGTGGTTCAGGAATCTTCTTACGATGCTGCAAGTTCCAAGAACCACTGTCTTTTGGATGCTATGGAGGTTATGAGATAGTTCCAGCTCTTCTAAGGATCTCAGAAGAGATTTCGGGACGATTCCGGTTGCTGAGATAACAACCGGAATTATACGCACGTCCTCCAGGTGCCACATCTGCTTCAACTCCTCCGCCAAGTCGTGGTACTTCGTTATCTTGTTGGAGAATGTTGTTTGGACATTATGGTCTAGCGGTACAGCAATGTCGATGAGGGTTACCCGCTTCATCCTTTTGGCACGAATGAGGACATCCGTTATGATCTCGCGATCCCAGTACAGCTTCACGAAACTATTTTCCAGAACCGGGACAGGCACATATTTGTAGTAGGCGACAAACTGGTTAACCAAGTTGTGCTTTAAAGCAAGCTGTTGGTGCACAATCTTGGCTACTTCGTTATGACGACCGAGATAGGCTGAATCAGCTAAGGCTGAACACCCGGACACGATATGTTCGATCGTCTCTCCTACTGAATTGCACTTCCTGCAGCGGTCCTCCACGTTTTCGTGCAATATATAGTGCCGATAGTTCTTCGTCGCAATTACCCGGTCCTGGATGGCTACCATGAATCCTTCTGTTTCGAGAAGAGTTCACCCCGCACCAGCCACGTATTCGACGCCGCTTTGTCGATATATTCCAGCTCCAGTTGATGGGGGTGCGTCCCATGTAACTCCTTCTGCTTCCACGATGCGATCATCTCGTCGACAGATTTGATGTCGCAATTCAGCTGATAGTCCTCCTGCGCCAGATGCAGGGCACTGAATCCGTGGTCAGCTTCACACACAGCGCGATAGATTTCGTGGCGGTTCTGGCTTTCCACGAAGTATCTTCGCAACTGCTGGATCTGAGAAACACATAGTGTTTGTATATCGGTGACGCCTCTTCCTCCTACTGTACGTGGCAGGGTGACTCTCTCAATGGACGATTTTGGATGACGCATGCGATGCTTAGTGAACGCCACTCGTACTGCTCGTTCTAACGCCTCCAAGTCAGTCTTGGTCCACTTCACCACCCCGAAACTGTATGTCAACAAGGGCACAGCAAACGTGTTTATCGCCTTCACCTTGTTGCCGGCCGACAAGAGGCTCTTCAAAATACCGTTGACACGATGCAAGAACTTTTCCTGCAGCTCTTTCTTGATCGTCGTATGGCGAATTCCTTTCAGTTGCAGGAAACCTAGGAACTTGTACGTTTCGCCTTCAACCATGTTTCGAATCTCCTCCTGTTCGTTGACGCGGAAACTGTCGGCATCCACCAGGTGACCCCGGTGTAGATGTATGGATCGACATTTATCGATACCAAACTCCATCCGGATGTCGTTGCTGAATACCGTTACAAGCCGCAGAAATTGATGCAGCTTCTCCACAGATTCCGCAAGCAGCTTCAAGTCGTCCATAAAGAAGGTGTGGGTAATGTTTGTACTCCTTTCCCCACTCTTCAAATGATAGCCATAGTTGTGTTGGTTGAGTGCTCTGCTAAGAGGGTTCATGGCAAGGCAAAACCATAGAGGACTAAAGGTATCGCCTTGGAATATGCCCCTCCTGATGCTGAGAGTCCTGGACCGTAACACCTTTTCTCCGTCGGTAATGTGTAGGGATGTGCTCCACATCCCCATAGCGTGCTGCATTAGCCTGATGACGTTACCGTCTATCTTATACAACTGCAGTACCTTAAGAAGGTACGAGTGAGGTACTGAGTCGTATGCCTTTTTATAGTCGATATACGCCATGCTCAGGTTCTTTGCTTGTGGGTGGCCTGCCCAACAACGACTGCATCAATGATGACCTGATCCTTGCAGCCTCGTGTGTTACGTCGACAACCTTTTTGTTCCTCGGTCATCAGGTTGTTGACGTCGCAATGGTTCTGCACCCTCCTCGCTATTACCGATGACAGCACTTTGTACAGACTCGAAAGGCACGTTATTGGTCTGTACTTGGCTGGGTTCAAAGTGTTCCGATCCTTCGGCAGAAGATAAGTGACACCCCTAGTGATGAATTCTGGTAGCTGCCCGGGGTTATCTAGTACCGTGTTGAAGCATTCCGCCATCCGCACGTGGACCGTTGTGAGTTTTGATACCAGAAATTATGCACAAAATCGGGTCCTGGTGCAGCCCAATTCCTGGTATACCGAGTAGCCTCACGTATGTCTTGGGCGGTCACGTTGATAGCGGTCATGTCTCCAATTCCACCACAATATTGCTCTTCTTCTGCCATCCACACCCCGTCGCCGTTGTGTATGACGGGGTTCTCCCATAGATTGGACCAAAACTGCGTGACTTCTCCAATCTCCGGAAGGCCCTCGCCAAAGTCGGCTTTGTCGTTTCGGATGTGGTTGTAGAACTCCCTTTCGTTGATGTTGAACATTCGATTTAGCTCCTTCCTCTTCGAACATTCTCCATAACGTCGCAGTCGCTTAGCAAGAGCACTCAACCGCTGTACATGGGTGTCGAGGATCTCAGTTATGTTCGCCTCGGTGAGATCACGGAGTTCTGTGGGTTTCACAATTTCAGCAACATTCCGAACTAGCCTGGTTGATCGATTCCCCTTCTTGTACTGTGTTAATCGACCAACCTTTGACCGCAGTGTGGCGATGCGGGTCTCCAGACGTCGCATCCACGCGGGTTTTCGTGCTTTGGGGCGTGCGCGTCCATCACTCTCACCTTGTGGGCGCGTTCGCAATCCCAACGTTCTTACAACAGCCACTGCAGCCGAATACACGATAAATTGCAGCTCCTCAAGGTTCTCCACGGTTTCCAAGTACTGTGGCAAAATATCCTGGTTAAGGATGCTTACTGTACTCGTCAACCGATAGGAGTACTGCAACTTGGGTATCCGGTGTCGGGACATGGGGTCTGTCCCACGGAACTGTGTAACTGCTGTGCCCATATGATTAGCTAGTTCGTCCTTCAATTGCTGTCGTTGCAATTCCACTGTTGGTCCTGGAGCGGCGGGTGCAATCGAATCGCGACGGTTACTTGCGATTGATGCATCCAACCCAACAGAACTCCTTCTCGACGTATCGCTCGATCTTGCCTCCTCCTCCTCTCCTAATTCCCTCTGCACTTCCCGCTTGATGTACTCTACGTCTTCTGGAGTCAGCATATTATGTGACATAATAGCTCTCTGGCGTGTGTACAATTTGTTCTGGTCAAGCTGGGGTGCAAACCGAGGGAACCTCTCATTGAACATCTCCAGCATCGCCGGTCTGCCGGACATATCCGTCTCCATCCTGGTGCAAACGTAGTAGCAACGGATCACGTACTGATTCATCTCCCTTGTCCACATGATCCGTTGCCGTCGGCGGCCCGCTAACGTGAGTGATTGACGTCGATCAACCACAGCAACATCAGCAGGTGCAGCATTGCCTTGGTGATTTCTTCTGCTGCCGTTTCTGTTTTGCCTTGTCGGCACGGGCTGAGCCCGATGACTAGAGGGTCGCTGTTGCACCTCTCCTTCCTCTAGCCGCTGGCCGCTCGCTCTGTCCCCCGTTCCAGGACCAGCTCCAGTAGGGGCTCCCTCCTCGGGCAATCGCATGGGTGGTATTGTTCTTGAGCGTAACTCCATATTTGGGTGTGCTTTCATTCCCGGAAGCTACGGGTTCTGTAAAGTTATTTAATTCTTTACAGTGCTAAATAGCTAGGTTCAAGCGCCAGTGCTCGCCCGAGGGTGGTTTTTCATTGGTGCTTAGGAATTGGGCCTTCAGCTCCCACCTACTCGAAATGGTGGTTTTTCATGGACGCCCAGGGTATTTCACCTGAGCTCCCACCTATTATATTTATATATATTTATTATATTATTATATATATTTATTATTATTATTATTATTATTATTATTCAAACGTTAGATAACAAGCACGCATTAGAAGCGAATTTGTTTTTTACATAGTTTAGTAGAACATAAAATTGATTTCACAGAAATTTTTAGAATATATAAAACATTCTATCACGACAGATTCGTCAATGTGAACTATCATACAATTTATAGAAAACTCCATTGAATTGTCCAAATGATAAAATCTCCCGAATAAATTCTAACCGTTTTGCCTTACACAACAGTCTTTATTCAGCTTTAAAGTCATAACTAAATCCCAATAAAACGCAAGGAATGAGGTAATGGAGCAGAGCTTGCTAAGCAATTGTTTAGCGCTTCCCAGAGTGTATTAAAGTTAAATGAAGATATCGCTGCCAAGGAGATACTCCATCAACTCGCGAAACATTCCCCTCACACCGCGCGTCCGAAAAATGAACCGGATGTGGGTAGCGTAATTTTATGGCCCTAGAATTGATCCAATTACGGCTACAAAGTATGGAACATCAAAGAGCAATCACCGTCCTTAACGATGCGAAATGAGAAACCCCCAGTATCGACGTTTCTTTTTCTCGCCACTCATTGGTAACTCGGTTTTTGCGGTGGCAATTTGTTGGATTGATATTCTTCGCTGCCGGTTCGAGTTGAAGAGCGGTAGCTGAGATGAAAAGCGAGATACGAAAATTAGTACCGAATAGCGCTCCCCGAATAATAGCCAAGTATTTATCAGGCTGAAATGAAAAATCGAAAGCATTTAGCAGCAAAATAGACAAGCCGGGATGAGTCGAGATGTGGGTTTTTGAAAAGACGCAGCAGATAAAAAAAACCTGAAACGGGGCGTTGCTCTGCCAAAGTATATCCCATTAGGCCAAATCAAAGCACCACACACAGGAAAGGGACCATATTAACGCGTTCGAGAACACAACGCACTCCCTGCCTCAGTGAGTAGTGATGTGGATTCGGATGGAGAGTCGGCAATGTTAAAAAAAATGCTGCTGGAATGAAATGGAAAGCCATTCAGAGTCGAGGGAAAACGGACACAAAAGAAAACGAGAAGCATAAATCGACACATGAAAAGAAGTGTCACTCTACCTCTGAGAAAATGAAATGAGACATATCACATTTGCAATTGTTCGGTAGTGTTTAGCTGTCACGCCAATTTAGAGGGCGACCGTTTTACCTACAGCGACGATTCTGCTGACTTGTGCTTTTTGCTGATAGGATTTGTTCATTTTTTGTTTAACCGGGTGCTCTTCCTCATTTGACGGATGATTGGACCTCAGAGGAATGTCATTTTTCAACCATGACAAAATTTGGAGCACTTTCCAATCAACTGAAACATCGCTCACGACTGTAACTCCAATGATAGGCAGCTTTATTTATTGGTTTCTCATTTTTCCCCCGGTTAACAATTTCTTATGAGTACCATTCGCGCAGACATGAGAGAACACCCGTTCAATGTCATCCAGAACCATTAATCTTCTTCAACATTTGTAGAAACCAACGGAAGACACTCAAATGGATCGCGGAAATTTCCTTCCGAAAAAAATTTGGGGCTTCCACCCATTGAACCAAGCCTGAAGCTGCTAGACGAAAAAACTGAAGCGGAAAACATGTTCTACGACTAAACATGCACAACAGAGCGACTGTGACTGCACACTCCAAACACCCACTTGTGCTCCATTTTTCATGGGCTTTACTGATTCGTACGTTTCACGGTCTCGTTGCCATAGCCGGGAAACCCATCTGGGACCGAGGAGGGCCCAAGAGAAAAAGTCAAACAGTATCGACATTTTCAAGCCACATTTAACCAAATTATTGACTGCGTTGCCAAGCGAATAGGACGCCGAGCGAATAGCGCGAGTAATCATTAGGCATTGTCGCCGTGGTTATTGCCGGTTGGTTACGAGGCGATCCCCAGCCGGCTCCATATCCCGCGTGAACCCGAGATTAAGCGCGAAGTCGAATGCGCGAGGATTGCCGGTTTACGATTCTCCAATTGAGTGTTGCGTTGCTCAAAAAAAAATGTTGGCACTGATTCTCTTTTCCAGTGCAGTTTTGAGTGAGATTTTTGTTCATCTGGCTTCAAGGATGCTTCCGATTATTAAGTAATTTGGATGCGTAGTATAATGGACTTCTAGTGTGAAGGTTTTTCTACAACTCTGTCTAACAGGTCGTTAATTGAATTCCACTAATTCGGAGATAAAGAGCTAATTGCAGTTTTTTATACTAATAAATGATTGAAATGCTATTACCATTTAGTATAAGTAATTTAGTATAACTTAATGATTGAAAACATTCTTGTCTGGCTTACATGGGAAGGGAATTGTTTCAGTGGATCGAAGTTCGCATGATTTTATAGGTGATGCAGACCTGAACATAGTGCTGTCCAATGAGCAGATCGAAGTAGCTCGAAGTTATTCCCATCCTTCTCATTTCCGTTTGTTGAGAAAAAAGAACGAGCAGGACGGGAACAACATCGAGCTACTTCGAGCTGCTCATTGGACAGCGTTAATGTATTTGGCAATATTCTTCTTCTTCTTCTTCTTCTTCTTCTTCTTCTTCTTCTTCTTCTTCTTCTTCTTCTTCTTCTTCTATGGCTCTACATTCCAACTGGAATGTCATTTTGGTTTACCTACTCAATAATCAGTATGTTGTAATGTTGCCGTTGCTTTTTCTCCACGGAAATGTTCATCACTTTTTATTAAATGTAGAACTTCTCAGAAATCCAGTTGTATGAAATTCCGTGGGAAAAGATTGCAATACAAATATACTAAACGGTATCTAGTAAAATCAAAATAAAGCGTTCGCTAGGTACATCCATATGAGTACTGTTGGGATTCAAGTCCCGAACATAACTCATATTCCGAACACTGACCAAATGACCATTGACGAGCAAGTGTTTAAAATATCAGTTATGTTCAGAATTCGGGTCATCAGTACAAGTACAGCAAGTCTTCTGCACATTTTAAAACAAATGCTTCTAAACAAATTTTTCTACTTACATGGAGTTACTCTAGAGCCGTTACCAAGAAACATGCAAGTTCTATCCTGAAGCCCAATGTATCCCGCAAAGACTTCGTTCCGCAAGCCTAGATAATGTGTAAGACTAAGTTTTAGTTCGGACACCTTATTGTCCTCCTCCAGGGCTTTGTCCTGGGACTCAGGGCCAATAGTTATCTAAAGCTCCAAAAAGAATTGGGTTCCCTTGCTGTTATGCGGAAGGACTTCCCTCATACTAAGAACCAAGGTGAATTAATAAAAAAAAATGACGGAAGACTAAGCAGGGCTGAGCTCATAAATTAATAAAAACGTGAGCAGTATATTCAGTTTAATTATTGATTTTAATAAAAAAGGATTTACGGGGAAATGATAAGGATACAATCGTTTACACACCTCTGAAGAATAATGGTTTCATTGTAGTCCGTGCGGGATTGCACTGGGTGGCATCGTGTCGCGAAGCGGACGGGTCCCGTGGCATGACCTTCGATGCATCATCTCGATCCTCTTCAAACCTGGACCGGCGTGGGCGATCACGGTGGATCCTTCTATGCTCCGCCAGTGGAGTGGCGGAAAGGCTCCTCTGAAGTCGAACGGGATGGTGGTAATCGTGCCTCTTGCGGATGGATGGTGCACCGGGGCTTTACGGCTTCCGAGATTATAGCACTCACTTTCCAAGATCCGCCGGTTCGTTGCACTCTCTTCTTCTCCTCTTTCTTCTTCTACCGGACGAATCCAACGCAGGAAGCACAGGATGAACGAAATCCTCCAGGACACTTTTCGTGACACTACCGGACAAATTGCTGTTAGAAACACGCGTTCACTACTTTTAAAGAAAAGGAATCGACAGACTAAAAAAAACACCACTTTTTAGGTTCAAGGCGTTCACCTAATAGAGAGCGAGTGCGAGATTTCTCTTGTTTCGGACTGCAGAACGATCGCGCGATCGGCCGAAATATTTGTTCTGCATTGCGCGGCCGGTAATAAAAATCAGTTCAGTGCGTGATCTCTCTTGTTTCGGACTGCAGAACAAAGACGCGATCGGCCGAAATATTTGTTCTGCATTGCGCGGCCGGTAATAAGAGTAGCTATCGATCAAGTAAGTGCAGTGCGTGTTTTAGTCGTCGGGAAAGAAATAAAGTATCTATCTTGTGTTCGGTGGCTCATGCGCATGTCGCGCGCGGTCGAAAAAAGCGAGTTCTTCAATAGTTTGCTGTAGCCATCGAACAAGTGAGTACAGAGTGCTGCGCTTCCGTGCGGTCGTGCAAAACGCGAATCTCCCTAGCTTTCATATGCCACCGGGCGTGTATGTTTTTTAACTTTCAACTCGTATTAGTGTTTCCCATCCCATAGATCGCATCGCTTACCAAAGTGAATCCAGATAAATTATCCTTTGTAACTAAGACGATATCCTATCCCAAGACAATCGTGGAGATGCAGAGGTATACTCAGTCTCTAGTAGCAACGAGATTCGGACTAACAATCCTTCCATTCCTATATGACCGTAAGGACGTGGCCGGCGCCGTTATTGACTTTAAATATTTGAGCTCCCGAAACGTGTACATTGAGAATGGGTAGCTAATCCCAAGCCCTATTCATTGTGTTCTCTGTACAATTTCGCAAGTTCAGTCAATCACGGAGTAGCAACTACGAATTGTGCGGTCATAATGCTCATGCTCATGCTCATGCTCAAGGCGTTCACCTAATAGAGAGCGATTCTGTCGCTGACTGTCCCTTTTAAGGGGTTCCTCCTTCCTGGTATAGGATTTATTCCCGACAGTCTTAGTCAACTGTGGCGGTTATGTGTAACTTTGTGAGATAGGCGAAGGAGGGGTGTTGAAAGGCATTGGGAATAATTTATTCTCGGTATAACTTTTGGTTCATATTCATTTGATTTTCAGTTCGTTCTTATTTCTAGCTCATCGAATTGATTGTTTTTTTTGTGATTATATAATAACAATAACAACAGCAAAAATAATAATAATTTGTGAATAGTAATAGCAATAATAACAAATAATAAAACAGGGAATACCAAAACTACTGTGAAAATATTTACAAATGCGAACGTAACCGAAGTAAGAGGTTACAGATGAGGGATAAGGATGACGACATCTTGACGGACAAACGTGTAGTGATGAAAAGGTAGAAACAGCACTTTGTGGAGCACTAAGATGGCGCTTAGAGTAGAGGCAGTGAAAGTCCACTCAGCCGAGGAGATGATTATGTCCAGGCCTTGGAAAATTCGTTCAAAAACGAACGAATGCTTCGTTTTTAGCCCACAGTGAGGTTATAATTTCGGTACACCGATTGATATTCCTTCGATGACGTGCTGCTTACTGCACGAACAAGGGAAGAGGCAGTTACAAAACATTCGTTTTATACATTGAAAGAGGGGAGTTTTGAACGTGGCATCTTCACAAGCCGGGTACTACCGAGGAGGCATCGTTCAGTAGGGAAGCGTGAAATGAGGATGCTTCCTTCGTTCATCGGTAGTGTTTCATATGCGAGTGAGTGTTGTGTAAATACAAAACCACATTAGCGGGAAAAAGATAGCCTGCGTTATATACCTCTCTTTTACACATTCATTCCAACAGAAATGCGCAACTCAGTAGAAGTGAGGCAAGAGAGTTAAATATTCTCTGCACAAGCGGGTGCTTGATTTCACTCTCCAACTGTTTCGTATGGCAGTGTCATATGGAGCGAAGAAGCATTCTTCACTAAGCACTTTGAAATTGGTCTCTCATGAAGCTACCTTCCTCGGGAGTATATCTGGTGCTGAAGCATCCTCATCTTCATTGCTTCATTCATCCAAGCCCTGATTATGTCAGTTCAGCGGACGATGGAAACCAATTGGCCACAATTGAGAGAAGGGAAGGATGCCATCCAGCTCAGGAACAATAAAGGAGCTGGTGAGGATGGTGTCGCATCTGATAGGCCCGGAAGAGCTGGCCACCTGAAAGGGTTCGTGGGAAGTTATCAAGCCGGCTTAGTTGATGGCCGCTCGACAACGATTCAGATCGTTAAGGTCACTCCTGACGGAATCCAAGTTTAAAAGTGCTCGCGTTTTCGGGGGCACACCACTCGATTCAGAGGCGGCGCACAACTGTCATTTTTGTTGATTGACCTTGCTGCGTCCGTAGCATGCGTGAAATAATAAAAATGACAGTTGTGCCTTGCTTCCGTATCGAGTGGTGTGCCCCCGAAAACGCGAGCACTTTTAAACTTGGATTCCGTCAGGAGTGACCTTAATGTACGGCAAATGCTTCAAAAATACGGTTAATATTAAATCCTAAAGCTCCCTCTGTTTAGTGATTTCAACGCTATACACGATGGTATAAACCGCGAGGAGCTATGGAAGGTCATGAACGAGAAAGGCTTTCCCGCAAAGCTTATAAAATTAACAAATACTACGATGCATGGTGTGCAAACTTGTTTGGATACTTCGGGCAAATACTCCAGTCTGGTCGAATCCCACCGGGGACTACGAAAAGGTAATAAAATATTGTGACTGTTGTTCAATATTGTGCTATCATGTGGAGTGATGGGTGTAACAGCCGGGATACGCCATTCGGTAAATCCAGTCAATTTATTTGCTTTGCTGCCGAACATTAGAAAAGGTTGCAAAACTGTACACCCGCCGAAGATAAAGTATATGCTAATGTCTGAACCGATCGTGACATGGCTCATCTGGGAAGCAGTGTTGCGATAGTTGGGAATACCTTCATCCACTTTATATCCTTGCTAACGGCTGATAATAATGTCGTGCAATACGAAGGCACATCATCTCTGGAAGTCGGGCCCTCTGTGGGTTCTAAAAGAAAAGCGGTCAAAATAGATACACACTCGCAGCAAATGTGTCATGACAGAATGCTCATAAGTCCGAAGGTCCTTCACGGACATAAAACTTGGACCTGTAGGAGAACTTGCAAACACTCGGCAGTTTTCAAAGACGGGTGCTTAGGACAATCTGTGGTGGTTTGCAAGAGAATGGTTTGTGGCGGTGAGGAATGAATCACGAGCTTGCTCAATTCTACGGTAAACTCTGTATTCCAGTGTGTTTGCAAAGAAAGTGTTTGCCTCAGAGCCTGTCGGAACAACTTCGTAGACTATATCTGTCGCTAACCCCAAGTCGAGCACATCTGTTTATGGAGGCCCATATACAGATGTGCTCGACTTGCGGTTAGCGGCAGATATGTAGTCTACTAATTGTTTTATATTATTTATTTTCGATAGTAATTGATTAAAAGTTTAGAAATAGGTGATCCATCCAATCCCGTTCGTGCATCACAAGCACAGAAATCCAAATCGATCAGCTTGCGATCGACTTTCACCAATCATTTTTCCAGCATTTTATTTCGATACACGAGATAAGAGATTCCCAAAATCTCCAGTTTTAATAGATTGAGACGCATAAATCGTGCTTGTATTCAATTTTACCTTCGCTGGAAATGCTGTCCTACAAATAACGATATCGCTTCGGAATTTGCAACAGGTTTATGAGCCTGAAGCCTAGGCCCTAGGGGCGATTTCATAGTTAATACTCTGCTCTACTTATAAGAAACGGAATGAGTGAAATAGGAAACGATGGAGGTGCCCAAAAATTCTCCCTCTCCACCATGAAGCCCTCAGGTTAGCCACTTAAGTCAGCTAATTACAGCAAATGAAGTCAAGATCTTATGAAGTCAAGATATGTGCTGTTACTAAGAAATTTGGTATAGTCAAATATGGGTAAGACTGCTATCACTGCGGTGTTCTGTTCCCAATATTATGTCGAAATTCAATATCATTTAAATGAGAAAACAGACAGAACTGTGCAATAAAAATCCTATTCGACTAAATGCTGATGTCATATTAGAAATTTGGAGACAGTACTCGTCGATAGAAAATCCTTCCGCACGCGATGGCATATGAGCAAATCAAACCACCTTCCTTCTGCCAGTGGAGATATATCAGCTTCCACACTGATATTCTTCCCTCCCTCTTTATACGGGAGCTTGGCAGAAGGAAGGTCGTGTGATATGTGCCATCACAAATATTGCCCTCCGCTCGCTTTCAAATCGACTTCTATAAAAAAACATTCTTCATGCCTGCCGTATCCTGACGGAACAATCAATTCTATACTTTTGCCTCTAATTCTATCATGAACATGTACGTCTAAGTTTGGAAGATGATATTAGCATTTCCATATCATTACTTTATTAAAGTGTTTTTTTAATTTACAGATTAAATTTGCGGACGATATCGATATTATCGGAATTGATCGCCGTGCGTGGAAGAGGCTTTTGTGCCTTTTAAGAGGGAGACAGCGAGGATTGGACTCACGATCAATTCCAGAAAAACGAAGTACGTGTTCGCTGGCAATCAACGTGGGTTCATTAGTGGAGGTGGTAGTGATATGGTGAAAAATTTGAAGTGGTGGAAGAATTTGTGTATCTTGGAACATTAGTGACCTACGATAATGATGTTACCCGCGAGGTGAAAAGGCGTATTGCAGCTGCAAATAGGGCTTATTACGGACTTCGTAACCAGCTTTAGTCCCGTAGTCTGCAAACGAAAATCAAACTTGCACTGTATACTACTCTGATTCTTCCGGTGGCTTTATACGGCCATGAAACATATACGTTAAAGGAGGCTGATCGGAGAGCTTTCGGAGTGTTTGATCGTAAGGTGCTGCGGACAATACTCGGCGGTAAACAAGAGAACGGTATCTGGCGGCGTCGAAAGGTATATAAAGGGCTGGATATTATTAAGCTATACAACACGCCAGACTACGGTGGGCTGGTCACGTTGTTCGTATGCCGGAAGAACGTCAAGTGAAGATAATATTTAGTAGAGAACCCGGAAGAGGCCGCAGGCTTCGTGGAAGGCTGCGTACACGATGGCTTTTTGCAGTTGAAGAGGACCTGAGGGCGCTCAATGTCCAGGGCGACTGGAAGCGATTGGCCCAGGATCGAGTCCAGTGGAGAAGGATACTCCATTCGGTGGAAACTATAGAGTACGATTGTCGTTGCGGTTCCCTTTGTTATCGTCCCCTAACATGTTGGGTACCTATCTGTCAAAACGTTCTGATTTTTCCTTTGTTGACATTTAGTACCCTATCCTCGTCAGCAAAAGATGTTTCGCCAGTGACGACAGCGACAAGCGTCCTCTATAGTTTATTACCTCTATTGGTCGCACCCAGCTAATGCCATATTCTAACCTACTTCAATTTCTGCCTTACACATTACAATGAATTGCTAGTGTTTCCCGAGGAAAACCAAAAATAAATATTTCCAAATGGATATTTGGGAAGATTTACAAGTTCATGGAAAGACTCGTTTGATTTTTCCGGCGAAATTTAGAAGCCCTGAGCCCTATACGAAATGCGGCGGAACGGCGGCGCAAACGACAGGATTTGACAGTAAGCTCGCTTCGGTCGTCGTAGCGCTGAATTGCGTCTAATATGTTGAAAATATTCTAGAGAAATACAAAAAAAATCTCATAGGGACGGATGTTATAAAAAAACGGTCACGCCCATTCACGCCACTGCCCGTGGCAACCGACGATTTAACGAAACGAACCAGTAGTGACTTTTAGAATACGTTTATCAGAAGACGTGCCCATTCGCACCAATCTTAAGACAAGTAACGATTCCACTTCAGGACCTGCAATTGCTCCGAATCATGTACGTATTATTGTTTTTTGTGCCGATTATTCCATCTCCGCTTTCATTTCCGTGAGGCTGGCCCGGAATGGACTGCGCTGTGAGGCCGCCCGGCACTATCAGACCTTCGAATCGGGCCGACCGCGTGCGACCCGTCATCGCTGCTCGGCAGTTCCTTAAATATAAGCCTTTATTTATCCAACAATCAGAAACGGCAACGACTTCGCAGCGGCATTCGGCATCGGCGAGATAACTAAAGGGCCGCGCTAGTGAGGCTGCTTAATTTGATTACATACATCGCACCCCGGATGGCAACACTTGGCATCCGGGAGGACTTGGTCGGTTCACGGCAGGAGGGGAGGACAATAATTTGCTCACGCGTTCATGAAATCCGTGCTGCCCTCAGTGCAGAAAATTCGCTGCTTGGGTGGGACGGCTGGGGGATGGGTGGCTTCCTCCAGCGGCAGACTGGAATCGATGGTTATTTGAGTCGAATCTGAAGTGAGGAGCTTCTCGGTCGACGAGTGTCATGATGAGGCATAACAACGCGGATAAACTTGGGGAAGTCCTTCGGCGAAAAGTTGCTCTTCGTTCTCGGGGTGAATTTTCCACGCTCTTTGGGCGATAACTTGCGGTGAAGTTGCGGCCATTAGGATTTTCGGGTCTTGTCTGTAGCTTATTGTCAATCCCTGGATTATAGCATTTAAGTGGATATTCAAAAAGTGATACGCAAGAATCTAGTGAAGCAAATTGAATACTAGTATCAATGGATCGATGAATATTGGAATGTTTCATCTGGATTTTCAGATTCATAAAAATTCTCTATATCTTTCTCGCACCACGCCACCTACGTCATTCCTCCGTAAAGTCAGCAGGTCTTCCTGTTCGATTAGTGGGTGGCAAACCACCACATTGACTTCTGGTCTTTGCCGCTGCCATTCCTACTGCACTGCCTGACTGACATACAATCTCGTTCGGCTGCAAACAAAAGAATCTCCTTCTCGGCAGGATAATAAGACCCAATATGTTTGCCAGCTCGTTCGTCTGCGATTCATTTTGCCGGTGTCAGGTTCCGCAGGGCGGCATTCCGGACCTGTCGTCACATTATTTATCGCCATTCTGTAACTTAACTATTGTCGAATTCGTTTTTAAACCTGGGTCAGTGCCAACCCGAACCCTGAATAAAAAAACATTTTCGGTTCCATCGGTCATTGGATATGTTGGTGTGCGTAGCATCGTGTTTGTTTTGATTCGAAACATATGATCCAGGACATCCAGTGCACTGGCAGTGCGTTGGCGTTGACTAATCAGATCATGATAAATAAATATGTTTAAGTGCGTGAACTGATTTTTTGCGGATAGTGGAATTTACTTTTGGGTGGATATAAACAGGGAAACTGCTCGTGGAATTCATCTCATGGCTCCGATATTCATCCCATCAAAAACAAAGCAATGGAAAGGAATTTGGATTGTTTATTATTTTTGGGATATTTCTCAGCAGTGAGCACAAATGTTGACAAAAAGAGGCGACGAAATTGGTGCTGCATTTCTTTGTTTCCCGTTGAGATGAATATATGTTCAGTGAGATGGAGATCGGAACAGTTCCCCTATTTAATTATATTCAATAACCCTGTGCACATTTTTATACCAAGAATTTCGTATTTCCGTAAATTCATCTATTTCTGCAAAAGTTTTTTTTCGGAGAACACTCAGAAGCATGTAATAAAAATTCTCCAGGATTCGCTAATTTTTTTTCCTCGCTACCTCTCCTGATAAAGGTAGCCTCACACCTTGGGAACATTTTCCGCCGGATTTTGGGCCCCGTGCATTTTCAATTTTCAACAATCTCCCGGAGGAATGGCTCAAGGTACTTCCGGGGGAATTTATGTACGAAACTTGCGGAGCAATTCCTGAAGGATACTTCGAGTAAGTTCCTGTATTCTAGAAAGATTTCCTGAAGGAATTATATTGTAGGAATTTCCAAATTAGTTCCAGGAGCAACTTCCAGAGAAAATCCTGGAACAGTATTCAAAGATATTCCTAGAGGAATTTTCAAAGGAATTCATCTCGAAAGGATCCCTTGGAATTCTTGAAAGATATCGCCAAAAATTCAAGAAAGAATTATTGAAAGAATTTCTGAAGTAATTTCTGGCAGAATTCCCGAAGAAAATTTTGAAACGCACGAAAGAGAAATTCTGCATAAGAAATAATTGTATTTGGTATTTTTCAAATATATTTTTCTGACAATTTTTAGCGGATTTTGTGAACGGGTTTCAAGTGGAATTCCCAAACTACATAATTCCATCCACCGACCTAATTTAGGACATCATCTGTGAGGAAAACTGAATGAACTTATGAATACATAGCTTCCCTAACAATTATTTTTAAAACTGAATCTAGACAACATTACCGGATTAATTTCATTTTAAACTACAATAACAAATATCACAAAATTCCTCGAAAAAAGATTTTCAACGCGCATTTTATTTTAATAAACAGATAGTTTCGTTTCTCCCTTCTGCTTGTTTATTCCGTCCAGTCCCACCCACCCACGTGGTTTTGACAGTTGTAGTACAGTTGTATTGGTGAACCCGGTGCGAAACCGTGAAACAACACAGTGCGAACCCGACAGCTTTGGGGTTGGAACTAGTGCGAACCTAGTTCCAACCTGAGCGAATAAAAAAACACTTTGACAGCACTTAGGTTGGAACTGGTTCCAACCTAGGTTGGAACTTTTTAAAAACGAATTCGACATATGTGTGTTGTTCGTGTAAGCAATCCCATGTCTGTTCTATGCTGCTGCCCTGCTGCTATTCATCAATCGTGCTGCTGGGTGTGACGCACTTAGGACACTTTTCATCCATAGGCCGGAGGAAGAATTCACACCAAGACGATCCGTTCGTAAATAGCACATATCGACATATGGGGAGGATGGTGTGAAGTGCATCATTCGATAATTTCTAATCAATTCCCATTAGACAGTGACGTCATTAACACTTATCTATTCTAATTGACATTCTCTAAATATGTTTTATTAGCCAATAAATGTTTCTTGCGGTGTTATGCATAAGTAACATAGAAATAAATTCAAAATTTGTACATACAAAGCACAATTTTCCCCTCACAGACAGACCACCTCGATGGAGGACGCAACAAGGCCAAGGACCGAAGGCATAACAAGCAGTAGTCACAGTGGGACTGTGCTTCGTGGCAGGTTATTTCCATCCTTTTTGTTCTAATATTTCCATTCCGGCATGGCACCATCAGCATCTTCGACTGACGAACTAGCAGTCGATCCGGAAGAACTCAACAAAGGCATCCGAAACGAGATAATTAATGGCTTTTCGATACTGCTTGGACGAGATGAATTGGGCCACGCAGCGGTGACGGTGTTGTTGCTGAGTTGTCGAACATTCATTTCTAAAGGACGCAATCTACATGTTGCCGCTTGCTCTTGTTGTCGGTTTAGCTACTGGAGTTTGTCGGTTCGGCTACAATCAAATGTTACCGATGTTTTTTGTTGCCACGACAGGATCATTTCCCGAAAGAATTGGCCCAGTCATGCCGAAAGGACGGACCGCTTGTTGTGGTGTCGGGCGGGAGGATGAAAGCATGGTACGGAATTAATTTATTTGATTGGATCGTGGAATAATTCGAGGGTGAGGGTGTTAATGTGTTTTTGGATCGACAAAATAGGTTGTATAGCGGTGGATTGATCGAATTCCATACCAATCAGTTATTTTATAAGCCAGTAGCAGCAAGCTGTTTTAGTTATGGGAGACTTAAGAAAACGACTGACTATTCTATTACGGTCTAAAGATACTGTAGAAACAGAACAAGGAAGTTTTGAATTGAATGAACGACACCCACAAGAATGTGAAGCATTTTATCCATTAATGATAACTATGATAACGAACTGATAAAATATGCCGGCAAATGTTTACTACAAACAGAGATGAGAATTCTCGCATCATGAGCTGCGTAAAGTATTTATAAATTCGTGTGGACTGATGATGTTCCGTCCAACATTGTGCGAGCTGACAAAATGACGACCTATTTCGGCGACCTTCTCTGTAGGAGTTATCAAGCGATCCTTAGAGCCATTGCTGTCTAATGGGATCAAAGGTGGAATGGGTCGAGACTCGGATTTTATAATTTTGCCAACTTCCAGAACGGCTTAGCACAGTCTGGGAGGACGCGGGTCTTATTGGAAAAATCACTATTTCCGAGGTCCACCATTCTGGCCTGTATTACTTTTGTCAAGCGATTGCAACAGGTTTTGAGTGCAGGCAGCCCAGTACGTTGGGTGAGATCTTTGATGAGGGTGTCAATGGTTAGGATGTTGCTTACCTGACAAGCCGTTGGAACATGCTGCTCTCTTGCCACCGAGAATGCCTCTTCGATGGCGCATAGCTGGCGTTCAATACTTTCAGGCATATCCGGACGCACCTCGTAGTTGATGGTGGTGTCAACACACTGCTGGAACCGCTCGATGATAGTTCCTTCTGGAGAGTTGGTGACGGTTGATCGACAAACCGATTTCGGTCACCACCGGATAGTGATCACAGCTGAGCTCCTGGTACACGGTCGGTTGTAAGATGTGATCGTCCATGTTGGTTATGTACAGGTCTAACGTTGCGTGGACTCTGGGCCGATTAAGTCTAGTTAGGGAATCTGGGCGCAAGATCATGAAGTAACTTTCTTCCAGGTCGTTGCTCCAGATGGCACCGTTTCGATTGCCATGACCGTTCTCCCAGGCTTGATGCTTCGCGCACAGGTCACCGGCAATGATGTACTGACCTTCCCGCCACGTAAGCTTGACAATGTCCCTCCGAAGGGCAGTCGATGATCCAATTGACCAGACCCACCCTAGTAGTCATTTTCAATGACGAACATGCCCAGGGTGAAGATCTGGTCGAAGCGTGTTTTGCATCCGCGTAGCGTTGCCAGTTGGGGAAAAATCGGAACTAGCTGCGGAAGGTCACCCTCGGCCGGAAGGGGCTCATTGTCCTGACGACTGAATCCAGGAGAGGAAGTGGGGGACATTCGTTGGTAGATGGAGCGTGTGATGTTGAAGCTTGAATCGATGCTGCAGCGGCCGCCAGCCGTTTGTGAGAATGCAAAATTGGAAGTATTGGTATCCCTCCTCGGGGAGCCGGGATGGCCGGAAAGTTCGCCTCGTTGAGAGCAGGAACACGGTTCTTCTTCGGCAGGGTCCTGGCGGAGGCCTTCTTCCGGATTTCCAAAAACGCCGCCCGCTTTGGACAGTCCTTGGTTTTAGCCCGATGTTTGTCACCGCAGTTGGCGCATTTGGGATCAGCAGCGTGGCCTCATGCGGCTCCCAGTGTACGACGGTGTTATTTATAACGCCGACCAGCATCATGTCCTACCACGTGGTGAAGCCGTGCTCCAGGTGGACCGTCCGGACCGTCGCGATATCTCCACGTCTTGTCGTGACGAGCGATCTTGTGCAGGGTCACTGGCTTTTGGATGCAGCTCTCGATTTCCGCAATGCGATCTTCTTAATTCATGTTGTGAAGCACTCGCAGCAAAGCCTTAAGCGGCTTCGTGCCGGGGTGATCATGAGTGTAGTACTCATGTTTGTGGACCTCGACGAACTCTACGATGGATTGATGATGGTCCTTGTTTGCCGGCATCACTTTTACGCACTCGCTGAGGAGCCGAAAAGTTCATTTCAGCCCTTTAGCCATATGCTGGCGAATTTTTGGGCGCAAATCCGGCGGATCGCCCTTCACAAACACGGGCGGGCTCTTTTCCTTCCGCTCCGGTTGCACCTGCGGCAGCTGCGATTGCTGCTTCGTCCTCTTTTTCGGCGGATTGCCGGCGTCATGAAGCGGCAACGAAGAGAACACGTTGCTCTGCATAAGCTGCTTGGAGGAGTTAACCACGCCTTCAAGAGCAGTGCGCTTAGGCACTTTTCCCGCGACCGAATCGGCTACCGAGTCCACCATGACGTCCAGGAGAAAAAAACGCCAACGCGACGAAGCGAAAACGTAAACCACGAAAGAACGAGAGAAAAAACACTTGGAAAAAAAATGCGCGAGCAAAAAGCACGTCCGTACGAGCTGCTGTCTCGAACTGATGATCACGGGTCGATAAAGACCAATGTTATGGATTTTATACAGGTTCGGGCGAGACAGCACAAACGTGTTCGTTAAATGTCGGAATCAGTAACAGTGTTCGTTTTGCACGACGACGGCGGTGGCTCGGGTGCCGGAAACAAAAGAACGGTGACGTCAATCTCACACCTCATGAATGAAATTTGGTGTGAGTTTGACGTCAGCAATCAGCTGATCAGAAATGTTTACACTTTTTGAGCTACTAATACAAACAAAAGGCATGCACAACCGGACCTGTATAAAATAAATGCCATTGGATAAAAACTCCCCCAGATCTAAGCGATTTCATCGCCGCCACGGCTTCCATACCAACGGCGACAGAATCGCAGTCGCATGCTGAAGTCGACCAACGAGTGATCAACGATCGGCCGCAACGTGAGTGATTATTGTAAAGAGATGTTGAATAAATGAGCTCGAGATTCAATCTAATTTAAATGCACACGCTAAATAAGTTCTCCTCAAAAGTCACTTCAATATTAATGTTGAAATGTTTTGATTCTTCAAATCAATAAATTGTTTGATTATTGTCTGAACTAAATTGTCTAGAATTATTTTTTTATTTTATTACAGTCCATTTTGTTGCGTTTTTGCTTTATTTATACCTTCATATTGTTATTCCATTGCTCAAGTAACCATGGGGAAGGAAAGTCCGTCAATCTTTACCAGGAATCGAACGTCAAATGAACGACCCTAAAAGATAACCTAACTATCGCTCAAAAGAGACTGTTGTAGAGCCCACCCCAGTGCACACCGTGGCTAGACCAGTGTCTAGGGGAATAGCCAAGGGTCCATCTGACCCTTGCGGACATTAAGATAGTTCAGACTGCACCATTAATTCCTTCTCATCCCCGATGACCGTGAGGAGGTAGCCAGCGCCGTTATCGACCTTCCAAAATTCTAGAGCTCTCGGACTGTTCACATTGAGGTTGGAGTGCAAATTCCAAGCTTCCATCCATTGGTTTTCTGTGCAATTGCGATTGTTCTGGTCGATCACGGAGTAGCAACTACGAAATGCACGGTCATCATGCTCATGCTCATATATATAATTACGATCAAGATTACGATACACGTTCGGATTTTTTAAAAAACTAACACTGACATTATTTCTTATTTTAAACACTATATTCGATTGATTAAACTGCACTGATTGAAATAAAAACTTAGAATGAATCGATAATCGAGCCTCGGGCTCTATTTAATAAAGTAAAACTGCTGATCCAGTGTAACTGAGGAATTCCGCTGACTGCTGTGGTCTGTTGCTGGGTGCTGGTTGATAATTGCTGACTTTGCTTGGTGCAAAGTCCGATGTTGGGTTGATGGCCTGATGGTTCGTTGCGATGGCTAACGTAACTCCTCCGGGGTGAAAAAGTCGTCCTCGGCCTGAATGTTAATGTTTGTGGTTTGCTTTATGGGATGATTTCTCGAAGTTTCCTGGGGTCCTGGTGCATCTTTTGATTTGTCTGTTGAATAGCTCTTAGCACTTCGCTTCTGAGATGGTTGCTTAATTTTGATGATTATTCTCTTCCTTCGGAGACACAAGATAACGATTATTATGGTGATACTTGTGGTGGATGTGATTCCTCCTAGAAAACTAAATAACCAAATATTAGTTTTGTATTGTTTGAATTTGATATGATCAATTTGTTTTCGATTGACAATCGTCTGGTTTCCTATGTATGACAGGTTGTGCTGTTGAATAATTGTTCTATTTATGTAAAGTCCTGGGAATGCTCCCAATATTTCTGGTGCGTGTACCGTGGTTTCGGTGTTAGAAAATGTTTTGTTGTTTATCCAAACGGTGCAATTTGAGAAGGAAATCAAGAAATTTCCATGTAGAGTTCTATTGTCTGGACCACAGTTTGATGATAGGGTTACTGTTTCTATTCCACTTATTAGGATTTTGTCGTCCGAAATCATTTTGATGAAGCCATGATGTACCATGTGTACGCTACAGTGACTTTTTTTGCTGAAAAATAGTGACTCGGTGCATTCATTTTCTAGTTGTTTGATGAAGGGGTACCGTTGGATGAATTCGTTAGGTCTCTCTGTTGAAAAGATATCATGTCCATGTTTGATGATATGTGTTGGGATTTCAGTAATTATTGTATTATTTATTATTACTGGTATTATTTGAATGACTTCTGAATTCGCTTTGATTTTTGGTATGCGTAGAATGTACAATAACATGTCTTGTTTGATTGCAACTTTGGATTCAATGAAGTTAAGAGCATCCTCTGGAAATTGTGTCTTTATGCTGTTCGTTGATGATCGTTTCTATGGCCAGAATTTCTTTAAGTGTTAATAGTTTGCTGTTCGCGAGTGATAATCGTGACTTTAGAATCGTATCTTCTATGTCTCTGAGGATATTGTAGGTGCTGTCCATGTATGCAAATAGCGTAAGAGCATCTATTTCTTTTAGTAAAATTTGGTTTTGGACTCCGTTTCTTTGAATCATTTGATTGACTGTGCTTGTAATGTCCTGGATGCGGTCGTTGATCTTATTGTTGATTTGTAACTGTTGGTTGTTGCCATCGATTAGCTCATTTAACGTTCTATTGATGATCCTGAGGTCGTCCGCGTCTGGAGTTCCAGCTATCCATTTGAATGCTGTACCAATCTTATCGTACCTTCTAACTCTTCTACTCTTCATAGGCTTGATTTGATAAAAAGTATTGAATAGGGCTTTGTTTCGTTTTAATACAAGCCACAATAGGAAAAAAGGAGGTATTTTTGGCCAAAATTATGAATCCTGTAATAAATGGTGGTATTAATCATAAAAACATAGATAGAAACGAAAAATATTTTTTTCGAGCCTTTAATGGGGTATGGGACCAATTTTTGGCATAGTATCGATTTTAGTCATATTCTACAAAACCAACGGAATTTTGTCACTTTTTTGGCTTGCAATAAGCCCGCTTGATGCTGGATAAAATACTACTGGTCATATAAAGGGTTTTACTGTATATTCGTGTCACAGACAAATGGACGCAACACAGTTTTCCTAAAATGATCAAAAAAGCACTATTAGCTTCTGGTGTTGAAAATTCACTGAATAAAACTTATTAAACCAGCAAAGGAGAGTAGAACAGATTCAATTAGCGTCATATTGTGACATCAACGAAATGGAATTTCATTTATTTGATATTTCCATAAGATTTATTTCATAAATATAAAAACGTATTGTGACAAGGAGTTATTTAACACACTACTCATCCACCACTTTATGACACGTTATGGTTAAATCGCTTCTTTTATGTAGTAATGTCAAAATTGTAAATTTTGAACCCCTTCCCTTCTACTGCGTGACGCTTTTTATGTGTTAGTTGATTTTTTCTTGAATTAGGCGCAACGTTAAGACATAACCCTCCCCCTTCAAATGTTATGTAAATTGTGTTCGTCACCATTTTCAATAGAAGTGGCATTATTGAGTAACTCAGATGAAAATTTGCAAAAGAAGAAGTTTACCAAAACACCTGATTAATCCCCCTAGTGGTAATGTTATCTTTCTCGTACATTATAAGAAAATGTATTTTGGCCATAACTTTTGAGCCCATAGTCCGATCCAGCCTATTTCTAATAGGCAGCAATGGAACAATGTTCTCTGACGAATGAAACTCGTTACGAGTAAATCGGTTGAGTGTAAGTGCCCAAAAAATAGTTAAGATAATTTTTGCTCACACACATACAGACATTAACATACACGTACACACAGACATCACCTCAATTCGTCGAATTGAATCGATCGGTATACAACACTATGAGTGTTTGGGCGTTCTTTTTAATGCTTTTGGAGCAATCATATAGCTTCTACGTATACTTAGTACACGAGAAAGGCAAAAATAGGCATTTTTAAAAAATCATGTATCTTACAAAGTTGTGAATTTGGGCAGAATTTTATTCATGGTCCTCAAAGCTTAAGCGTTCAATAGTATAGTGCATGATGTTTTACTGCGGGGTATTGCGGGGTACCAAACTGTTTTGTTCGTTAAAAACTGCGTAAAATATGCTTTTACAAAACTACTTAAAACTAAATTCTGGACGGAGCTATTATTACATTATCAAGCCTATTGAATAGATCTGTTTAAGAGCATTGTAGCGATATATAAATATGTTACTTTTGAGACGAAAATATGGCAAAGCTGGCCGTTTTCCTAAAAAACGTAAAAATATCATTTCTAGGAGAGGCTAGTTTGAACGCCCCCCACCCCTCCCAAAAAAATCTAAAAAATAAAAACCGTCCTGATTATAAAAATATAGGTTCTAAGCTGTGTATTCATCACATTTTACACGCTCAAATCGAAAAATGGCCTTTTGGTAGTTTTGGCCACTCCTTTATATGGGGCTGTCCTATTGTGCAAGCTCGGAAATCGTCAATTTAGGATCGAGTTGTCTAGCTAATTTGTTATAAGTAAATATGTTTTCTTCAACATTCGTTAGATTGATGGGGTGAATTATCGCTGTGGTACCAGTTTGTATGCCACAATTTCCTAATTTTATCAGGAGTACTGGATTGGAATGTAGGTCTCTTATTTCCATTTTGGCTTCGGTTAGTAGTATAAATGTTACCAGTTGAATGATTATCTGAAAGAAGTAATTTACATTTTCTTTAACCTTTTAATTTTATTTTTATGTCTTTTTATATTCCTTTCATTCTTGAATGTTTTATGCCGTACATCGTGTACTTTAGTTTCCTGTGCTCGCGGTTCCTTTTTAGACCTAATGTTTGGAATTACAAATACTTTTCGTTCTCGACAATTTCAGGGGTCTTCTTTGTTTACATTTTGGCTTCTTTGTTTACTTTGAGATTTATACATGTTTATTTTGGCTTCTGTAAATAGCTTATTAGCTTTTTGACAATATCTATCGGATTTACATTATTATTATTATTGAAAAGGAGCTCATTCGGAGTGAATGAGGTGGCAGAGTGTACCGAATTATTGTATAATGCTACTGACAATTTAATCATTGATTTAGTTCCAAGATGTTCGAATTTGTGTTTGTTACTATTGAATATCTCTATAACAGTAGAATGTGCTCTTTCTACTTGACCGTTGGTCTCGGATGACGAGGCGTATGCTATGGAAGAACCTGCTTGAGTTACAAAGTTTCTGAATTGAATTGAATGAAAGGTAGTTTCATGATCGGTTACAATCAATTTTGGTATTCCAAATGATACAAAGTATTTTGTTAGGGATTTTTGTACATCAGTGAGATTCTTGGTCTTCATATAGAATAGTTGCAAATGTTTGGTAAAAGAGTCGATAAGTGAAAGGAAATTGCAAGAGGCTATTATGAAAATGTCCATGTGGACTCTTTCCATAGGTTTATCTGTTATAGGTCGGGGCGATATTTTGATATTGTACGGCTTCCGCTCGTACTTATGCTTATTACAAATGTTACAAGAATTAATGTACATGTTTACTAGCTTTTGCATTTTTGGGAAATAGTATGATCGTTTTAACTGAGCTATTACTTCTGTGATGCCTCGGTGGGCTCTATCATGTTCGTTAATTATCAAATCGTTTTGCCTTTCTACGTTTTGAACGTCCTCTACAAGTTTTGTAGCAAATACAAAATGGCCTTTCGCATTAAAATTTTCTTTAAATACTTCTTGTATAAGGAGCATAACATTATCCGGTGCCAAAATGGCTGTTTGCTTACCATTATGATGCCTTTTCAGAATGTTTGTTACGTCTTCCTTTGAAAAGTTTGGTTGGGTCACGATGGTTCTATAGTGGTTGCCAAAGAGAGTTTCTGCTATCGTGGTGGTGAATCCTGATGTCCGGAATATAAGTTGGCCGATCTACAAAATGTATATAAAAATCATTAGAATCTTCGCCGGAATGAACTGTATTGCAATCTGATGACTCGTCCAAATCTGATTGGTTCTGATGTTCAATATCCTGATTGTTACCTAAAATGGAAGAATTTGTATTAATTTCTATATGACTATTTACTTCCGGAGGTCGTCGACTTAAGGCGTCGGCTACAACATTAGCTTTACCTTCTTTATATTTAATGTCGTAGTCGTAGTTTTCAAGGTCTAACCTCCACCAGAGGATTTTAGGGTTTTTGTCGGATGTTTTTATAAAAGTCAATGGCTTGTGGTCCGTTATAAGAGTAAATTTTGCGCCATATAAGTAGGATTTAAATTTGTTTATGGCCCATTTAATAGCTAACGCTTCTTTTTCGTTGGTGGCGTAGCGTGTCTCTGTGTCTGTCAATGTTCTTGACGCAAACGCTATAGGCCTTTCAGTGCCTTGTTGCATTTGTGAAAGTACTGCTCCTAACGCGTAGTCTGACGCATCCGTTGTTAAAATAAACGGATTCTCAAATTGAGGGTAGGATAATACTTGATCTGTCGAAATTATCTTCTTCAATGTGTTGAAAGCGTTAATATATTGCTCATCTTGAAGATTCAAAACTGCGTCTTTCTTTAAATATTTTGTCATGTTTCTCGTGATCTTTGAAAAATCTTTGATGAAACGGCGATAATAACCAGCTAGTCCTAAAAATTGTTTTATTTGCTTTTCGGTTTTTGGGATAGGCCAGTTAATAATCTTATAAATTTTCTCTGGGTTTGGCTTGACACCATTTTCAGAGATTATGTGTCCTAGAAATTCTGCTTCCTTTTTTAAAAATTCGCATTTGTCGAATTGAATTTTAAAGTTGAATTTAGAGAGACGTTTCAGAACGAGAGTTAGATTTTCTAGATGTTCTTTTAGGTTCCTTCCAACGATAACGATGTCGTCGAGGTACACGTAACAAATATGTCCAATGTATTCACCAAGAATATTGTTCATAGCCCTCTGAAACGTGGCCGGGGCATTCTTTAAGCCAAATGGCATCCGGGTGAATTCAAAGTGACCTTTGTCTGTGGAGAATGCTGTTTTTTCCTTATGCTTAGGATCCATTTCGATCTGGTGAAATCCAGATTTCAGGTCCAGCGTAGTAAAGTAAACAGACTTGCTAAGATGGTCGAGGATGTCCTCAATCTGTGGCATCGGATATTTATCGTCTACAGTCTTCTCATTTAGCTTCCTGTAGTCGATAACGACACGAACTTTGCGTTTTCCAGACGCATCTGATTTTTTTGGTACTACCCATATCGGGGAAGAATATGGGCTAACCGAATGAGAAATGATACCGTTGTCCAGCATTTCTTGAATTTGTTCTTCAACATCTTTTCGGAAATGGTGTGGGTAACGGTAGCTTTTGGTATATACAGGAGCCTCGTTGTTGGTTATTATCTTATGTTTGATAGCCGTAGTAGCTGATAATTTTTCGTCTTTATGCAGAAGGACTTCTTGGTTTTCATGAATTAGGTCTAATAAATAAGATTTTTCCAGTGGTGATAGGTGTCCTGTTCGTATGATTTTATCTATTTCCTCGGTAGTTAGTTTATGATTGGGTGCAATAGGGATAGGATCAAGTGTTTCGAAGTTATTTATAGTTAGTTGAAGACTCGGAAATTTGGGAGATTTCTTTTCGGTACTTAAAATGTTAATAGGCTAGATGTACCAGTTGTGGCTATAGCACCAGTTGTCGCACTAGTGCTTTATATGCCAAATGGCCAATCAAATCATCGCAAACCAAATTCATATCGATAAAGCATATTCATATGATACGATAACACCTTTGATCTCCTCCAAAACAAGCAAAACATAATTGTAAAAATTGATTTTCCTTAATTTTTGACGTCCTTTGCACCAGTTATCGCACTAGTGGTCCCTATTTGGCCAGTCCCATAAGAAAACAATGGGATTTACCAAATAAGGAACCAAAATTAAGAATAGTGCCACAACTGGTGCATGCGTTCCTATTATGGATTAATTAATTATGAGGATAATAACAAATTTTATTGTGGTTTTCACAGCTGCTCTAAGAAGCAGGAAGTAAAACCATTCCCTTGATATATAAAGTTCACCCACATGCCTTCTACTTATTTTTTAAAAAATAGTTGTTCTTATGTATGGCGACAATTGGTACACCCACCCTAGTTGTTTTTAAATTTTCTGCTCTATATAAACCTAGTTTGACAAAGGAATCATCGCTTAATTTTTTAAATTCGGGAACGAACCAGTCGCCATTATTTTGTGTGTCTAGAGTTACTGTGTGGTGATATGTGGCGGCTTTCAAGGGGTAAAATTTTGAAAATTTATTTTTTTTTCCATTCAAAAGTAGTGTTTGGGATTGGAAGTTGAGTTGTGCTTTAAATTTTGCAAGTGTTTGTGCGCCTAATATTCCGTCAAAGAAATCATGGAATTGGAATTCATAGAAGGTAAGAGGTGGAAGGTATTTAAATAGGTTCAGTTTTCCTTTCTTTTCGATAGTGTGATTTTCTGAAACATTTTTTATTGAACTCTGGATAGATTTAGGGTTTGTAAGTATTCCTGGAGAGATTATATTTTTATTAGCGCCGGAGTCGATTAAAATTTTAATAATTTGGTTGGTCTTCGAGTATGGATGTGGAATCTCTAAATATGGAAGGTAATTCGTGTTCTTCATGTGATTGTCTCCGTCCCGGTGTTCACTAAAAAATTTATCGATAATTCATCTTCTTCTTTTTCTTCTTCTGAGTCGCTGTTTTCTAATTCTTGATTATTGATGAGTTTTTTGTTAAGCGTTAATCGACTCCTGATGGATGGGTCTATTTCTATCGGGATAGGCTGATTTGACTGTGTGGAATTAGTTGATTTGTTTTCTGAAGGACCCTGTCTTTAAAATTTGGAGTTTTGTCGGAATGGTTTGGAGGGTTTTGTCTCGGACATGTAAGAAGCAGCAATTTCTTTTGATTTGAATTTACATAAGAATGCGTAGGCATCCTCAATGTCGCTGGGTCTTGCAGCTTGTGCGTACCCGAAGTAGGGTTCCTTCAAGCCGGCTATGAAGGCAGCAAGGCTGTCTTCGTCGATGAACGAATTGATGGCTTTCCAGTTGTCTTTGTAAACTTGTTTTTGCTTGGCGAGATTTTTAATACTTTGCACAATTTCTTTGGTACGTTGATAATATTTATGTATCGGTGTGTTATCACCCATTTTATTCTGCCAGAGTTGGCATTTATAAGTCGAGAGCTCTTGTCTGTCGCCAAGAGCGTTGACTAAAATATCTTTTATAGAATCAAAATCTTGCGGGTTTCCAGCTAGGCATAGAATGTCCTTTGCTTTACCCTGTATTTTATTCGTCACCGCGGTGGTGTACATGTCAAACAGTGTATCGTTGACATATGGTTTGAATCGATTCAAAGTGTTTTCCGCTGTCTGAATCCAGGCGGATAATTGCTTCCTATTACCCTCAAAAATTGGAAGTGATTTTATTGGGTCAGGTATTTTGAATAAATAATCCAAGTTTGTTCTATTAACATCTAGCGGTGCACTGGACGATGCACTTGCTGACGAAGTTGAACCGGGCGACGGTCCGGTTACATTTCGTATGATTGCGTCGTGCTCGTTTTGTTTCGCGTTTATTCTCTCTATCGCCTGCATCATTGCGGTTAACTGTTGCGTAATGTGTTCCAGTGGGTTACTTTAATACATCGTTATGTTTTGAAATGGGATGTCTAGGTTTTTAATTGGAATATGCGAATTTTCTGCAGATTCGATTGAATCGTTATCAGATTCGTTAGTTGAGTCGGAATCAGATTGAGCTCTGATCCTATTTTTCAGATGTGCCTTTGTGATATCCAAGGCACTCTTGGCCTTGTTTGTAATTTTAGGCATTAACTGAGGGGGGGTTAAAATAATGCACACGTTCTCTTAGAACTCGTGTGTATTGTTCAGAAAACAATTCTCTAAGAACTTTGATTTTCTGATGGGGAAGAAGCTTCTCTAAGAACGGCTAAGACCCCGCGGGTAAATTATTCGAAAGATGAATAATAAAAGTACTCACCTAATTGCTGTCGTGGTGGGTCGCGGTTCCTTCTGATGTCGGTAGCGTGGCGGTGTCACCTCGACTCCAGCACACCCTCGATGACGCTGGATGATTTCGCTTGTTCTCTCAGAACTCAAGGTACTTTCGGATCAACTGAATTTGGATTTACGAATCCAAATTTTTACACTGTTTTCACACGCACTTTTTCGAAGCCCGGACGGCTGCGCCAATTACGATACTAAGTCACGTTCGGATTTTTAAAAAAAACTAACACTGACATTATTTCTTATTTTAAACACTATATTCGATTGATTAAACTGCACTGATTGAAATACAAACTTAGAATGAATCGATAATCGAGCCTCGGGCTCTATTTAATAAGTAAAACTGCTGATCCAGTGTAACTGAGGAATTCCGCTGACTGCTGTGGTCTGTTGCTGGGTGCTGGTTGACAATTGCTGACTTTGCTTGGTGCAAAGTCCGATGTTGGGTTGATGGCCTGATGGTTCGTTGCGATGGCTAACGTAACTATATATTTTTTAAAAGATGGTAAATTTTGATACACACATTTAAGTTTGTTTTCATGAGA
Organism: Armigeres subalbatus; assembly: GCF_024139115.2. Taxonomy (NCBI): domain Eukaryota; kingdom Metazoa; phylum Arthropoda; class Insecta; order Diptera; family Culicidae; genus Armigeres; species Armigeres subalbatus. The sequence goes on along the minus strand of NW_026943245.1, from coordinate 182,015 downwards.
TATTGCGGCTGCCGGTGGGACTTGAACCCACACTATTTCATTAAGTACACGGACGTATTACCAATTATACAAAAGCTGCCCTTGCGAGAAGTTAATATTATAGATAGAGGTGTGCGCCGGACCGATATTCGTTGACGGTGGCGTTTGTCAGAATTTTGGTCGGCAGCGGCGGCGTTTTCGGCGTCATTTTAGCCGTCAGTGGTGGCGTGAATCGGCGTGGCGATTTTTTCATTACGTTTTTCTAAGATTTTTTTTTTCATTTTTTCGGGATATTTTTAAGACATTAGAATGAGAATATTTTGAATTTTCGACCGATTCAGTCAAACAGTCAATTCTTAAGAATTTCCGCGGGAGACTCTAAGGAGTTTTCGAGAAAAATTGGATTTCTATGGGAAATTCTTTATACAGTAGACGTTCGATAACTGAAAGTCATTTAACTGCAATGCTTTAAACTGCATTTCGAAAGTTACATCAGTTTTGCAGTTATCGGACAGCTGAGCTTCAAAACGATGTCAAATTCGATGATAGCTGCATAGCGGTGAACAATCATATGCACTTCTATTTTGACGACGTCTGACAATTGTTTGACGTTTAGAATGCGTCGCAGTTATCGAACGCCATATATGTACATTTTGCATGCAGTTAAATGGAGGCATGCGCCTATAGCGCCTCCACCATGTATACTTATTCGCTAGCATATGTGACTTTGTGTTGACTGGGTAGTGTATTTTCCATTCTTGGGTAATTCTATTGGCCGAAAACCGTATGTCCCAACTGGTAATTTGGCCGAAAAAGTCTTTTTCCCTAAGAGGTCGTTGTCTGAATAGGTCATCAGCCCAAAAATGCCGTTTGGCCGATATGATTGTTTGACAGAATAGGTCATTTGTCCGAAAATATCGCTTATGCAACAGGTCATACGGCCAAATGTCAATAACTGAATGGGTAATTCAGTCCAAAACATCCATCCGTCGTCCATGGTCGATAACGGCGCTGGCTACCTCCTCACGGTCTAGCGGGGATGGGAAGGAATTGATGATGCAATCACTCGCTCACTGCAAGCCGAGAACACCTCTGCACTCGCCACGAGTTCATGCGGAATTTTATTGGAATCTGGGGGCTAGGCTCTGTGGCAGAGATTCGTCTTGGTATATTTTAATTGGATGCCGAAACGTGCATTTTGCTCATTTCGAATTCTAACAGTTAAAGCTCGATCCACTTAGTACTTGGCCGTTTTTTTTTTCTAAATACTGCGGCGCCTCTGGTTGCCGTACCGAGACGTAAAATACATCACATCGTTGCGGAAGGTTTGTTTAATTTATGATGAAAGTTTCATCAGTATTGATGCTCACGTTCAAAAGTTATCGAAAACGAGAGATGGGAACAAATTTTGCACACTCACGTTAGAAATCCAACATAGTCAGGAGGAATGATTTCAAAGTATCTAAAATTAGTGAAATTGACTGTAAAAACTGTCAAACGTTATAGGGAAACACTATTACTGGATCGCGTAGCACAAAACAATCGTAGAACATACGACCAGAAACATCAAGTGAAAGTCTGCAGATCAGTTCGGAACCATTTTGGGATTTCCTTGCATGATTTAGCGAAAAAGTTCACTGTGCCGAACAGCACACGGTGCCCCCAGACGCGAATATTATCGCACTTTCATGAACCTCCGTGGTTTTCTCACGAAAAGAAAGCTTAGAGCACCAGGAAAAGGATACGGGGTGTTTTAAAATCTTTCATCGGTGAAATTTTGAATACGCCCTATTTTTAAATTGTATGGGTTTTCCCATATACATACATGTAAGCTGCAAACTATAAATATATAGTGCTTACCTTTTCAATAATAATTAAATCAAGTATTGTTAAAATGACAGTAGCAATACGAAATCTTCCAAATAAATGAATGTTCTTCGACATTCATGTAATGTGTCCAGCCAACGTAGGTCTGTCATGCATTAAGATTGGTCGAACTATGAATCTGATGGAAAAACAGTGCTGAACGCGTACGTTTTTGCTCTTACTTGCACAGTTTACTCTTCAGATTAGACAATCCAATGTTTTCAAGGGAATAAACCCATACGTCAAGACATGTTTTAATATTAAGTAAGTGACAAGATAAGTGATATGTTCCCAATAGTCATGAACATCGATCACGAAAAGCGCCGCAACTTAGTTTGCGTTCTATGCTTGGAAAGGAAATCCTAATAAAAGATGTGTGCAAATGCCAATTCACTATTGCATTATCATGATAAATTCAACGAATTTTATTGGATAATAGGTATTGTTAGAAAAGTGTCACATGTAAACATAATAAATTAAAACAAGCATAGAATATTCGCTTTCCTAATGCATCAGTAATTGTCTGGGCACAGAGATGTAAAATTGAATGATTATAATTAAAACAAATTACTAATTACAAAAACCTACACGGACAGATAGATCAACCCAAAACTTGAGTTCAAAATATTTACTGATGAGAATATCGCGACAAAATTTTCTCAAAATTTGGGCATTTTTCCCTTTCTTTCCAATTATTCTTGATAAAACGATAAAGCGTCTCGCCGGGGTAGTTCGGCCTAACAACCCAAATTTTGAGTATATTTGATATTCTACATATTAATGAGTAAATGAGTTTCTCCGTGTATTGAAATTAGCCATAGCAGGAAAGCAGCTGAGTAATAAACGCTAAAAATAAAAATAATGATGATGTATTGTTCGCTTTTGGACAAATTTTAGAATGATTGAAATGCGATATTTTCAGTGTAAAACAATAGAACTTGCTAAGCTTACCGTGTACCGATTGCATAGGTATTGAGTCTTTTGTTAGATTATTGTATCCAGTGACTTGTTTTATTATAATCATACAATTTTGCATATCATGCTCTAGAACATCAATCTTGCATTAAGATCAAAAAAATATCATTAACAACATTCTACGCAACTCTGCTTACTTTTCTACTGTTTGTTTACATTTTCTAACACCGAACTTAATACAAACACTGATCTCGGAATGCAGTCATGGATAGAACTTACCAGGCTCTAGAACATCAATCTTGCATCAAAATCAGAAAACAATCATTAACAACATTCTACGCAACTCTTTGCTTACTTTTTTTTCTACTCTTTGTTTACATTTTCTAACACTGAACTCAAGGCAAACACTGATCTCGGAATGCAGTCATGGATAGAACTTACCAGGCTCTAGAACATCAATCTTGCATCAAAATCAGAAACAAATTATCAACAATATTCTACGCAACTCATTGCTTACATGTGTCTCTCTTTGTTTACATTTTCTAACACTGAACTCAAATCAACTACTGATCTCGGAATGCAGTCATAGATAGAGCTTACCAGGCTCTAGAACAGCAATCTCACATCAAAATCAGAAATAAATCATCAACAATATTCTACGCCAGTATTTGCTTACATGTTCTTACTCTTTGTTTACATTTTCTAACACTGAACTCAAATCAACTACTGATCTCAGAATGCAGTCATAGATAGAGCTTACCAGTCTCTAGAACAGCAATCTCACATCAAAATCAGAAATAAATCATTAACAATATTCTACGCGCGTATTTCCTTACATGTTCTTATTCTTTGTTCACATTTTCTAACACTGAACTCAAATAAACCAATGATCTCGGAATGCAGTCATGGATAGAACTTACCAGGCTCTAGAACATCAATCTTGCATCAAAATCGAAAAATAATCATTAACAACATTCTACGCAACTCTTTGCTTACTTTTCCCAACTTTTTTGTTTACATTTTCTAACAACGAACTCAAGACAAACACTGATCTCGGAATGCAGTCATGGATAGAACGTACCAGGCTCTAGAACATCAATCTTGCATCAAAATCAGAAAACAATCATTAACAACATTCTACGCAACTCTTTGCTTACTTTTTTTCTACTCTTTGTTTACATGTTCTAACACTGAACTCAAGGCAAACACTGATCTCGGAATGCAGTCATGGATAGAACTTACCAGGCTCTAGAACATCAATCTTGCATCAAAATCAGAAACAAATCATCAACAATATTCTACGCAACTCATTGCTTACATGTTTCTTTCTTTGTTTACATTTTCTAACACTGAACTCAAATCAACTACTGATCTCGGAATTCAGTCACGGATAGAACCTACCAGGCTCTAGAACATCTCGCATCTAAATCAAAACCAAATCATCAACAATATTCTACGCAACTATTTGCTTACATATTCATACATTGGTACCCTCTCGGGGGAATGATTTGTTACCCTATCAGGGATACCCTCTCGGGGGAATTACTGTTTACCCTCTCGGGGGAATTATTGTTTACCCTCTCGGGGGAATTATTGTTTACCCTCTCGGTGGAATTATTGTTTACCCTCTCGGGGGAATTATTGTTTAGCCTCTCGGGGGAATTATTGTTTACCCTCTCGGGGGAATTATTGTTTACCCTCTCGGGGGAATTATTGTTTACCCTCTCCGGGGAATTATTGTGTACCCTCTCAGGGGAATGATTGTTTACCCTATCAGGGATACCCTCTCGGGGGAATGATTGTTTACTTTATCAGGGATTACCTTTCGGAAAATTATTGTCTAGTTCACACTACTAATAGTCCACATTTTGAAATCTATAAATTTAATCCACTTAGTTTATCAGCGCACACATAAATATCTCCAAGCGATATACAAATAATATATATTCAAATAAAATTTCTGGTTGTCTCGAATGAGAAATTTACCTTTTTAAGAAAAATAATTTTTATGGTGTCACACATTCTATTTTTGCAAAAATTTTTTTTCCCAGTGTCATACATGTCACAAACGAAACTTTATTATTATTGCGTTTCCGTGCACGCTAACTTGAAATAACCCAGTGACCGGGTCGTTTGTACCCGGATTTTTTCAATGTTAGCAGTTGTCAAAATCTGGGTATGTCAACAAAATGGATCTGAGTCAGACGAACCCGAAATCTGGGTAACCGGGGACTTAAACATTTTCGGATATAACAACATGGCGTCGACGTCGTATGCCGGAGTAAATGCTAGGTGATTTTGCTGAATGCAGCAAGAAAAAAGGTCAAATGAATGGCAGCGGAGCATTGTCGGCACAGCCGGCAAGTGATATGCGTTTGGGGAAATTGTTTTCTTTAACATTTTTTACACAATAATAATTTTCTGAAGCGAAAATAGCTGGGTACCGGTTACCCAGATTTTTTCGCTTGTTCGGTTACCCAGATTTGAGTTTAGGTACCCGAACCCAAATTAGAGTAACCACGGTTTTGCCGAATCTGGGTCACTTTGACATGATTCTGGGTAGGTCCAGGTTAGCGTGTGTACTTTTTTTCAAACAAAACAAGCACTCGCGATCAGGGCTGCCATATTTACAGATTTATCTGTATTTTACAGATTTTTAAACGTCAATACAGACATGATACAGATTACAGATTTTATACAGATTTTTCAAATAGAGTACAGATTCGTACAGATTTTTTGTTATTTTGAATGTTATCGTCCCTATAAAAATCACGTACAAGATCTAATGAAAATTCTAAATAAAATCCCTTAAGTCTAAACTGTAGAGCTTATTGTGAGAATAGGCAAGCAGGTTTGGTGGAAAACTATCATATATATACTATCTGCCATGGTTCACCACAGGCATTTAACTGACGGCAAATTTCCACGATTTCTTTGAATCACATTTCAGGTGGCTCTCCGGTGTGCTTCAAATAAACTCTTTTTCGATGCTATTGCCGATGGATATCCCGGATAAAAATTTACAGTACCTCGTATGGCATAATCCATTGGAGTACAATAGATTGTATGGTAAACAAAATAATCTATTGTACGTTTATTGTAGTTTTTTCACGGTCATAAAAATCTTTTATTGTGCTTACTTTAAGTGCACAATAAATTTAACTGTTACTAATACATTCTATCTTGTTTTTATTGTGCGCTTATGTTTTGTATTGCTCATGCCAAAATTAAATATATTATACAAGTATTCTAACTGGGTGATCAGAAAATCCGTCGTGAAGAAAAAAATATATAATTTTTAAGCATTTAATTTGTTTATTGTATTAATGAAATGACAATTGAATACAATATAGTAACAAAAGGTTTAATTATTAAATGAAAAAAAAAGTTTTACCGATTTTTAAATAAATACTTTTTATTTCAGGTCTGTAAATATTCATATTTTGACCAGGTTGAATTAAAAATATAAAAAGAAACAAAAACTTTTGCATATTATTTTACTCGAAGATTGGCTGGATTTATTTGAGCGTGTAAGTTTTGTTTATGATTAGTGGAATGAAAAAATGAAACTGATGTTGTGGTGCAGGAAGTGTCCCTTCCTAACGAATTCTAAAAGTGGGCAAGCGGCGGATCATAGGTGAGTATCTATAATGTTAACATCATAATACCGGATGATTTTGATGCGAAAGAACTTTTAAAGTATCTTTAGGAAGGGGTTCTTAATTTCCACCGCTGAAGCAGTTCGGAACATTTTTGTTAACATGCATCCTTGTTCCTTTTCAGGAGGAAGTTTATGGTAAGACCACGTAAGACAGAATATCGTTATTATTGGCCTATCTTACCAATTAGATACAATAATAGCTGATACAGGTAACTTTTCTTTTTTTCTTAAAGTACTTTTTGTAAGGAACTGACATGCTTTTATAATTAACATTTTTTACAGGTTCACACATAACCTGATGTGTTAGAGACAACGACTAACTTCGATTCACCCACTCAAGAAAAAACGTATATAAGTCTTATAGGAGACATATCAAACTCCCTTTCCTGGTGGCTGAAATTACAGCGTGCTCAGCGAGTATAGCGAGGTGCATCATCGGCGCATTTGATTTTAACGTCAATGCATCAGTGACTAAGCAACAGCAAAGCGCCAAACAACAATACTAACACATTAAATTTCGGATTGAATGAAAACTAATTTGAAATCGATCAAAAACTGAATTAAAACAAAATTTAAATTGAATTCAAATGAAATTGAAATATAATTAAAATAAATTGGAATTAAATTCAAATTCAAATTATTGTTGAATCACATTGAATTGAAATTAAAGTAAAATTAAGATCAAACTTATTGAACATTAACCTTATATTAAAATAAAATTAAATTGAAATCATATCAATAAAATAAATTGTAGGACATAAAGTTGTATTGTATTTCTATTGTAATATTAGAGTAAAATGTATTCTAAATCCTATTATATTTATATTGTAAAACAATAAAAAAGTGAGAGAAAACATTCAACATACATTATTTTCTATTGTTTTGTCCCTCTAAATCGTCCCATTGGAGAACCGTTGAATCAATTGTTTTGCTCTGAAAAATGTATGGAAAATTTTCGATTTTTTTATTGTAAAGATACATAACAACCCCCCTTTTTTATTGTAAAAGTCCCATTTACAGTTCATTTTATCGTGGAAAACCATTATTTTCTATGTGATTTAATTGTTAAAATTCCATTATATTCAATGGTAAATCCTTTGTTTTAGATGGTGTTGTTACAGTAAAAATTATGATATTTTAATTATATTTTTTATCCGGGATTGCCTTTCCATAATTCAAACCCAGTAAAATTTCACTGCCACACATAAACCATACTTGAAACTAATAATTTAATAATAATATAAATTGAGGTATGAGTGTTTTCTGCGTATTTGACAAACTGAAACTCAACTGTTTCAGATAAAGAACTGTTATTTCTATTGAAATTGATTGGGCCTCAAAAGAACACAAAATATGTTTTAAAGAAGTTTCGAATATTTGAGTCTAAGTAAGTAAGTAAGTTAAGTAAATTAAGATGTTTCACAGTCACACTTAAAATTGTTTTGCCATTGTGATTTATTCTTCATTTATACTTTTACTTAATTGGTAGAAGTAAATAGACAGGTTTAATTCATATCTATGGAATACATAAGATATTTATTACTATAGTTTATTACACAACAATTGCTATATTTTGTTATTTTGATATATACCTGTGTCATGAGCATCAGTTGATTGGGCATGTATGAAAAATAACAAAATATAGCAATTGTTGTGTAATAGAATTTAGTAATCTTTATTTAGACATTGACAAAAATCATTCCGAATTTTGGTAGAATATTGTAGAAGCTACCCAAAATATTTGAACAACATCAGTTGTAGAATCATGATAAAATTTTTGCTGAAATCGAATAATGATTAAGATGAGATGCGGTTTTCAAAAAACAACATGAATTTCGGAAAGATTCAATTTTGAATGTGAATCCTAACAACTGAGAAAATTTAAGTGATGTGATGCTTCTACATAATTGCAAAGAGCCCCCTTAATAGGTTTTAACGGATTTCTGGGATCTCCAATTTTGTTTAACTGGCTTAAAGAACTTATTGAAAATGTTAACATCACATTACAATTATCAGAATCGCTTTTTTGCATGATTTATAAAAAAAACTATTTTCACCCAAATACAGACAATACAGATTTTTTACGCATGCCAATACAGATTTACGAAAAAATCATCTGACAGCCCTGCTCGCGATTCCGATTTTTTTTCCACTTGCGAACGAGCGTATAATTTCGGGAGCGCCACTGATCATAACATACCGACTTGGCCATTGTCGTGTCCTCAGGAGACGGCTGCATCCGAATCAGCCGTCTCCAGCTGCTGCTCGATCCGCAGCAGCTCCGAAGCACTACTGCTTCCCGCGAAATACATCACAAAACTGAAGCTGACTACGCTCATCTGTCACTCACACATCTGACACTCGAGTCCAATGTATATGCCCTCTTATTCTGTTTATATTTATATTATCAATACCCGTCTCAATCCCTACACTGTGCTCAGGCTTTAACAATTGCTGATGCATTAGGAAAGCGGATATTTTATGCTTGTTTTAATTTATTAATTTATCGTGATAATGCAATAGTGAAATGGCATTTGCACACATCTTTTATAAGGATTTGCTTTCCAAACACAGAACGCAAACTAAGTTGCGGCGCTTTTCGTAATCGATTTTCATGACTATTGGGAACATATCATAACATAACATGTCTTGACATATTGGTTTATTACCATGAACACATTGGATTGTCTATTCTGAAGAGTAAACTGTGCAAATAAGAGCAAAAACGTACGCGCTGAGCAGTGTTGTTCCATCGATGTTATAGTTCGATCAATCTAAATGTATGACCGACCTACGTGGGCTGGACACATTACCCGAATGTCGAAGAACATTCATTTATTTGGAAGATTTCGTATTGCTACTGGCACTTCAACAATACTTGATTTAATTACTATTGAAAAGGAGATCCTATATACATATTTATATTTTGCAGCTAACATGTATGTATATGGGAAAAACCATACAATTTTAAAATAGGGCGTTTTCAAAATTTCACCGATGAAAGATTTTAAAACACCCCGTATCCTTTTCCTGGTGCTCTAAGCTTTCTTTTCGTGAGAAAACCACGGAGGTTCATGAAAGTGCGATAATATTCGCGTCTGGGGGCACCGTGCAGCATAGCATAGCATAGCATATGTGATTGTACAAATCGTGGGTGGCTATACAATGCTCAATTGAGCAATCTACTGTATATTGTCGCAAATTGGTACTTGGGATTAGTACCTTTTCCTATACAGTAGCAGTTGTATACATGGCCACGTCCTTACAATCACGGAAGGAAGGAAGGAATGTTAGTTCAACATCTACTAGTGAAGATGCAGGAACCCATACTACCTTCATAGATGTCTCAGGAAGGAAAATTTGTGTTAGTGGGAAAGGTGAATAATAGGGAGCTCTATTCGACAATATAGAGCGTTTGTCAATAACAGTATATGCTGAAAAATAATAAAATATATTCATCAATTTACTTACGAACCGTCCTAAGGAAAAACAAAAATTTCGGCAAATCGCGCGATCGTTCTGCTGTCCGAAACACGATTTTTCGATTGTTTTCAGTTTTCACGACTGTTCGACCAAATGACATTCTCGGCCAAATAACTTTAGGCTAGATACCCTAGAAAAATCTGAAAGCATTATGAGAGCATATAGAAAGCAGATTTTGACATCAAATTGATTCATAGTTTGTTTTCAAATATATCATCATGATTAATCACATATTTTGATCTCATTTTGCTGTAAATTACTAAATTTAATGCTATCGGAAACCAATATCAAATTTGGTTTTCGATTTGCTCTCATCGACAGCAGAAATAGTTTTTGATTTAATGTCACAGTAAGATCATTCTGCTATGCGGTATGTTATTTTAACCAAAAAGATATCAAAATTAAGTCAACATAATCGATGATTTCACAATATTAAATAAGTTATCGATTTGCTCTTAAGCTGTGCTCGGGTAGGCTTCTACCAAATAGTCTTTTCGGAAATGATTCGACCAAACAACTTTCAGCCTTGTGACTTTCTGTCCATCAACTCTTTTCTGTTCAAAAATTCAATTAGTTTTTTTTTTTTCAACGGGAACTCCTTCGCAATTTTCACGCTTAGCTCTTGATGATGATGATGATGGTCCCGCCACATACCCCTACAAAGGTTTGAGCTAGACGATTTATCTTTAAGATAATTAATTGAATGATATAATAAAAATTTAATCAGACTTGCAAAAAACAAAAACGATCTGATTACCATCACAGATATGAATTACTTAACTTTTCATTACTATCCAGCAAAAAAGGTAAATTAAGAAAAAAAAACTGTTGTTTTCATCTACAGATTCTCATAAGCATCGGTAGTGATACTTCGAGTTTATACTAAAATGCAAAACTTGTGATACCTCTCGCACAGATTTCAAAAGTTCCACCAAGAATCGCGTTTCATGTTTATACAAGACCACTTAACGTTTATCACTCGTAAGCATCAATAAAATTAATAATCTAAGTCGTCAACAAAACTAAAACTTGTGTTACCGCTCCGTCGATATCAAAAGTTTCGGTATCAACCACGGAACAAAACTCTACCAGATAGCCCATTACTAATCCGAAGAATCATTCAAACAGTTGAAAATGCGCAAGACTGTACATAAATTTGAAAAATCATCCATATTTGCTTTGCGCGCTAGACTCAAACTTTTGTAGACTTCACAAAAAAGGTCAAATTACAATTACGTAAATATATATAAAATCCATCATCATCATCGAGGCGAACAAAATAGTTCATCAGTGTCTCAATAAATAAAAAATACAATTGTCCAAACAAACAATCCGTAGGTCAAACTTCGTCAAGATACAAAATTTATTGAATTATAAAAGTCAACTAAGTAGCTGCTTAAAAGGCAGCTTTACGTGTGAAACACAAAGTCTCTTAAACTGTGATAGTGTAGTTGCACGTTTGATATGTGTAGGCATCGAATTGAAATAATTGATACCTTTAAAAACAAAGAATTTTGTGAAGCTCCATGCGGTGTACGGTGTTCTTATATCTTCCGCGTTTCTAGTGTTATATCTATGAATGTCACTTCCTCTTTCAATTCGATCACACAAATATCGAGGCAGCAATCCGTTAATTACTTTAAAAATGAACACCATTGTCAAATACACAATTCTTTGCTTCACCGAGAGCCACTGCAAAGCATCCAACAAAAAAGTTGAGGAAGTGAATCTGCTACATCTCAAAATCAAACGCATAATCTTATTCTGCAAACGCTGCAATCTCGATATTTGTGTCTGATTTGCTAAAACAAAATGGAAGGACAAAAGTCCAAGTGAGGAGAGATGATTGATTTGTACAACTGTATTTTGCTAGCAATATTTAATTCGTTTTTCAGTCGACAGAGGATTCCATACTTCTTGGCTATTTTCTTGATGACATTGTCAATGTGTTGGTCAAATTTCAATTTATCATCAATAATCACGCCAAGATATTTAATTTCCCGTACGCGATCAAGTGTCTCGTCATCAATTTTCACAGAGACATTATCTATTGAACGATTTCGCGAAATAATCATATACTTTGTTTTACTAATATTCAATTTCAACTGTTTGTACTTCAACCATCTACTTAAAGAATGCAAATCTTCATTCAAGCGTTCAATCGCATCTTCTAAGTCTCTAGCTGCAATGAATAACACAGTATCGTCTGCAAATAAGTTTATATCACAAAAACGTAAAACCCGTCGCATGTCATTTATATACATAATAAACAAAAGGGGCCCCAATACACTTCCCTGTGGCACTCCTAGGGTGTTCTCCACGGGACGAGATACAGAATCATTAAAAGCAGTCCGTTGAGTTCTGTCAGACAAATAGCTTTTAAACCAATTGTATGCAGAACCTGAAATTCCAAAGCGGTCTATAGTTTTCAACAATAAGGGCCTAGAAATTGTCTCAAAAGCGCGTTTCAGATCCAAGAACACAGCAACAATCGTATCTTTACGCTCTATGCTTTCTTTCCATTTAGCTAATACCAAGTTCAAAGCGGTTTCGCAGGAGTGACCTCCCGGTATCCTGATTGTTCCGGTATTAACAAGCTATTACTATTTAAATACATAAGTAGCTGGCCTTTCACAACAAGTTCTAAAATTTTCTCTACTGTGTGCAACATGTTGATGGGACGAAACTCTTCGGCTTTAATCGTTCCAGCAACTTTTGAATTGGAATCACTAACGATTCCTTCCAAACTTGCGGCACGTGCCCAGTTTGCAATGATTCATTTATCAGGTCCAGCAGGTTGTGTCCGATGACATGAAAGCAATCTTGTGTAATTTTAGCATTAACGTTATCAATTCCAGCCGTTTTTCCTAAATTAAAACAAATCGTTTCAAGTTCTTGAAATGTTATGGGGTGAACACTTTCGAATCTCAATTTACTGTTGTTTGGTTGTTTTATTTCGTCAGGTTCATCCACTAACTCGACAGATCGATTAATGGTTGAAACACTGTCGACAAAATAATCATTAAATTTAGACGCAATTACTTCTTCTGACTCTTCTAATGTGCCATTAAAAGTTATGGATCGCGGTTTACAAGAACTAGGTTTTAACAAAGATTTTAATATTTTCCATAACTCTTTGCTGTTGTTTTGATGCTGATAAATTTTCCTCTGAATATATTCGCATCGAGTATGCTTTAAACATTGCGAATATTTATTCCGCGCAACCTGGTACCTATTCCAATGATTTTCATTATTACTTTTACGACATTTTTTGTACAACTTATCTCTTTTACGTTTAAGACGTAAAAGATCTAGATTGTACCAGCTGTTTGAATTATTCAAAGTTACTAATTTCTGTTCAACTAATTGATTGGTACAGGATTTTAAGACGCTCGTGATAACAGCTGCTCTTTGATCTAAATTACCAGTATTTTCTCGAAAATCCACGTTTGTTTCGATAAGGCTCGTAATTGCTTGTTTCGAATATTTTCTCCAGCACTTAAGTTTTACCAAATCGTTATTATTACTACTGTCATCTGTAATGCTAATGACTAGTGTTTCATGATCGGTTACTTTTAAATCACAATTCGTAACACTAGTGACAGAATCAAAGTTAGAGTAAACATGATCAATCAAAGTTCTACTGTGCCGAGAAATACGCGTATACTCATTTACTTTTTGTTTTAAATTAAAAAGTCAACTAATCGCTTCAAATGATTCGAATTTGAATCGTCACACCAATTGATATTAAAATCGCCAGCAATAACATTTAATTTACTAGGATCCATAAACGACTCTAACCAGTTTTCAAAAATTTCCAAAAAATGCTGGTCATTAGCACTGGGAGAGTGATATAAAATACCGTAATTACCCAGCTTCATGCCACGTACAACTGCAATGCCTAAGAACCAATTGCCATCGCAAACTTCGTTCAATTGAAGCTTGAACTGAACTGATTCTTTGACATAAATAGCAACTCCGCCGGTGTGTCTCGAATGTGATAGACAAGCAGCAACACTATATCCCGGAATACTATATTGATCAAATGCTTCTAAGTTAACAATATGAGTTTCAGATAGAAATACTAAAAGTGGACGTTTATCTTCTACAATCTTACGTAGTGCAACGTAGTTTGTAGACAAACCAGCAATATTCAAATACAAAATATCTAAATTATTCACATTTCTACTGGAACTTGGTTGCTATTCATTGAAACGTAAGCTGCTCTTTTACGATCAAATAACCTTTTATAAACTTTACACTCAGTACTAAATGCTCCGTGGTTTACGTCCAGATTCATTTTACGTTCTTTATTCATTTTCAAACAATTGATACATTTCAAAGCAGTTGACGTGCAATCAGATGTTTTGTGACCTTCACTGCACTTAGAACACGCAATACTATTCTTGCATTCCGTACTCATGTGCCCAAATTCTCCACATTGGAAGCATCTTAGAACACTAACTTCGGGAACTACAAGGCACCGATCAAACCTTATATTCACTTTCTTCGCGGTCAGCAAGCAACTATGAGTATCCTTATCGACTTCAATCACAACATTGTATTTGTTGTACTTGAAACGTGGATTTTCGTACGTCCTGATAACCTTTACTTCATTTATAGCGATGTCTTCATTTTGATTTTTAAAATCTCGATGAAGTCATCGGAGGATAATTATCGCACATGCCCATCACTTTAAGCCTTGGCACCGAAGTGGGAACAACAGCATTATAGCTTTCACCCAGATCACTTTGAATGCCATCTTTCACAACATTTACATTGTATCCTGTTGCACACTCAGCAATAATAGAGCCGTCTTTCCCGTTCCTAAAGTTACTGATTTTGTGTGTTTTTGGATCTAATTTATCGTTCAAAAATTTCCGAGTAGCATCACTACTCTGGTTGGACTCCTTTGGTTTAATCACAATAACCGGACGAGCCTTACGTTTAGTTTTCGCTTCCTGTGAAACAGCGATTTTATTACTAATTTTAACTTTATTCCCAGCTTTCTTTTTTACAACATCCGCGAAACTAACATTCTCAGTCAACAAATTCTCTGACGCTTCATTAACATCATCCTGAACTTTACGCTTTTTAGGTCTGGGAGTCTGACCTGGCTCTGAGGCCGGACTTGAAGTACCATGCATTACATTCATTGCAGCCAAACTTTTATTCGAATTAAATTGAAAAAATGAACATTTCATATTTTCCAACTCTTGACCAACAGATTTTTGGAAGCTACTAATAGCCTCACCCAAAACGCAATTCAATTTACTTGCCAATTGTTCCATACCGAGCTTCAACGCGCTGTCTATCTGGGCAGTAATGTGATCTCGGATGCCACCAATCGAATCGGAGAGAGAAGAAATTTTCTTCATCTCTTCCTCAATACGGGTAACATCCGACACCTTAACATTCTGCCCGTCGCAAAACCGACTCGACAGACAGTCCGAACACTTGAATAGCACATTTGCGTTCTCCGTTATCAACCTCGCTGCTGCCTTATTCTCGATAGGAGAACAGCGGGCGTGAAAGTGCTTATCGCACTGACAACAACACAGCGGAAAATCGTTGATAGCGATCCCCACTTTGCACTTTTCGCATTCCATTATCGCTACACAGCAGTGGATACCAATATGCAAAACACCACACAATACACAGAGATAGAAAAATCAAAGGTGCAAAAAACGACAACGACAGCTTGCCGCACGAAACTATAGGTTGTACTACGGCTTCGCGGGATGCTGTGTTGGGTAATAAATCACAAAATTAGATATAATTAGGCACAGAGATAATATATCTCCTACTTATCCTGATATAAAAATACTTCAGGCACACTTTAGAAACTAATTTCTCGTGGCACAAGTACACTTTCACACGTAATAATTATATTTTTATCACTGCACAGAGGCAAACAAACTATCATGTCCACCATCACCACAAGAATGTAGCTCTTCGAAATTTTAACAAGATATTTTATGGAATTCCATGAAAATAATTGGTATCTTCACGGAAAAAAATCTGGAGTTTCAACGTAATGTTGTAGAGATCTATCAGGAAATTATGCGGAAAATGCACTGAATCTTCGGAGTTTCCACTGAAAATTTGAATGGGCTCCACGCCCACATATTATAGATCAGCAGCGGCGTGACAAGTTTTAAGCGGCGGCGCTCCGATACATAAATGTCGGCGGCGGTGGCGTGACAAAAACTGTCGGCAGCGGCGGCGTGGCGCGGTGACGCACACCTCAATACAACAGCAGCTGTTCCGGGCAATTTCCATCTTCGACTGCCACAAATTGATCTTCCCAAATTCGCTAAGGATTTCTCGAAGTAGCTATCCTTTCGGGACACCATCACATTGATGGTGCACTCGAACGCCGACATTCCAACTGTAGCCAAATTGCAGTACCTGATTCAGTCCCTCGAAGGAGAGGCACGGAAACCGTTCGAGACTTTGCTGGAATTGTTTCCGAACCGGTCACCATGCTAGAAGCTGCTCATCTAAGTATTCTTGTCGAACGTGTCGCGATCGCCACCAACGCGTTGCTGCATGATCCATCCAGACTGTTAAGTCTTCTGCTGCTCCTGCCGTGATGTCGAAACCCCATGACGTGATGTCCAATTCTGTCATGCTGGCCAATCCGGGACCGCCTTCCTCTTCCCAACAAGTTAGCATGTCGGTTCAATCCCAAGCACGGTTCTTGTTTTCAATCTATCTTAAAATTGTTTTCAATGATAGCGAGCTATGGGATGAAGTGCCGAACCGTTCCTCTTTCTATTTACATAAAAAAGAAATTCTGTCTGTCCTTACAGACTCGGAAACTACTGAGCCGATCGGCCTGAAAATGTGTATGCCAGGGGTTTTGGGGCCGCAGAAGTTTCTCAAAATGGTGCGAGACCCCTCCCCGCTCTATAATGGAGGCTCCCATACAAATAAAACACAGAAGCATATGTCGGGATCTAATCAAGCAAATGGAACCAAGTTTGGCATGAGGAAGTTTTTGAAGACACTAGTCAGCTAGTAAATAACAAATAATTACTTACTTACTTATGGATCCTGTAAACCTCCGGTGGTGCAACTGTCCGACTTGAAAGATCTCCATCCTGAGCGATGTCCAGCTATTGCTTTAACCTGTTGCCAGGTTAGACTTCTTTTATTTCTTTATTGAGGCTTCGCCGCCATGAGCCTCTGGGTCTGCCTCTGCTGCGATGTCCCGCTGGGTTCCAGTCTAATGCTTGTTTACAGATTTCGTTTCCGCCCCTACGTAGAGTGTGGCCGACCCAGCCCCACTTCCGATCCCGAATTTCTGTTGCTATCGGCCTCTGGTGACAACGACGATGGAGCTCGTTGTTTGAGATCCAGTTGTGAGGCCACCAGACCCGAATTATATACCGCAGGCATCTGTTAATGAACACCTGCAGCCGTTGAGTGTTCTCCACTGATACACACCATGTTTCGCTAGCGTATAACAGCACAGATTTCACGTTAGAGTTGAAAATTCGTATTCTGATGCTTTCACTTATTTGCCTGTTTCTTTTTTCAGATATTTCTTAAACTCGCAAAGGCAGCCCTTGCTTTCTTGATCCGTGCACCTATGTCGATCTTGGTACCGCCGTCTGACGCCATTTGGCTACCAAGATATTGGAAGCTTTCAACATTCTCCACTGGTTGCCCGGCTACTGTGAAACTGGAAGGAGTCACCGTGCTTACATCCAACGATTTGGTTTTGTTGACGTTGATGACTAAACCTGCCGAGGAGGAGCGCTCGGCAAGGTCGTTGAGCTTACTCTGCATATCAGAACGCCGTTGCGCGAGGAGTGCTACGTCATCAGCCAATTCGAAGTCGTTTAGGTGCTCCATGGTTATAGGCTGCCATAACAGCCCGCGGTTTGGTTCACGGTCAATCGCATCTACCAGAATCTCATCGATTACGATGAGGAACAGTAACGGTGATAGAATACATCCTTGTCTCACACCAGCTACGATCCGGATAGGGTCGGACAGGACCCCATTGTGCAGCACTCTACACGAAAAGGCCTCGTACTGTGCTTCGATGAGGCCGATGATTTTCTCAGGAACCCCCTTGCGTCTCAGGGCGCCCCACATATTCTCGTGATTGAGACGGTCGAAAGCTTTTTCGTAGTCAATGAATACCAAGTAAAGGGACTCTTGGAATTCGTTGACCTGCTCCAGAATTATGCGGAGCGTGACAATATGGTCCACACAGGATCTTCCGGCACGGAATCCGGCCTGCTGCCGACGGAGAGTCGCATCGATCTTCTCCTGAATCCGGGCTAGGATAATTTTGCACAAAACGAAATAAACGATGCAGTAGTTGAGCGGATGTCATGGGGTCAGCTTTGAGCATCTCGGCTGATATGCGGTCGACCCCTGGGGCTTTATTCGATTTCATGCTTTGGATGGCGGTTTGAATCTCTAGCAGTGATGGAGCTTCGGTATTGACGCGTGTTATACGTCGGATCCTAGGCAGATCATGACGAGGTGGTGATGGCCTGGCTGGCACTTGAAAAAGTTGTTCGAAGTGCTCGAACCAGCGTTTCAGCTGGTCAGTTGGGTCGGCCAATAACTGATCATTCGCGTCTTTCACAGGCATCGTTGCATTCATCTTCGCCCCGCTTAAGCGTCGTGAGATATCGTAGAGGAGGCGAATGTCCCCGGTCCTTCGTCGGCCAGAGAGTCTGCCCACGCTCGCTTGTCCCGTCGACATGAGCGTTTTACTTCCTTCTCAAGAGCCGCGTATCGTTGACGGGCTAAAACTTTGGCTCCTCTGGTTTTCGATCGCTCTATCGCGGCTTTGGCTTCTCTTCGCTCATCTATCTTCCTCCAGGTCTCATCGGTGATCCATTGCTTTCTCTGGGTGCGCAGTTCGCGGAGATTATTCTCGCTGGTGGCGACGAAGGCATTCTTGATGGCGGTCCATTGGTCTTCCACGCTGCCACCTTCCGGAATATCTGCAGCTCGCGTCTCCAGTTCTTCAACGAAGGACCGTTTCACCATGGCATCTTCCAGTCGGCGTGTGTTGAATCGTCGTCCAACTCTTTTCTCCTGCCGACGAATCCGCGCAATGCGCAGGCGTATTTCGCCGATGAGGAGGTGATGATCAGACGCGATATCGGCACTACGTTTATTCCGTACATCAAGAAGGCTCCGTTTCCATTTTCGGCTGATGCAGATGTGGTCGATTTGATTTTCTGTAAAGCCGTCACGGGAGACCCACGTGACCTTGTGAACCGGTCGATGAGGGAAGAGCGATCCCCCGATCACCATGTCGTTATTACCACAAAATTCCGTTTTCGCTCATTTCTCCGAGACCATGGCGTCCCATAATGCGCTCATGGTTCGAGTTGTCGGATCCGATCTTCGCATTGAAATCGCCCAAACAGATCTTGATATCACCCTTAGGAAATTCTATCAACGACGGCATTGTGTTGACTGTAGAAGTTCTCTTTGTCTTTCAGATCGTCAGCATCGGTTGGCGCATAACATTGGATTATAGTAAGGTTTCGGACCCGTGTTCTAAATCTGGCAACGATTATCCTTTCACTTATAGGTTCCCACTTCATAAGCGCAGAGTGTGCCTGAGCGCCTAGTAGGAAGCCAACTCCGCGATGCCGGGGAGCGTGTTCACCTCGTAAACCAGAGTATAGCAGAACTTGTCCCGACGGCGTTCTGTGTTCTCCAAAGTTTGGCCAACGGACTTCACTCAGTCCCAGGATCTCAAGCTTCATGCGGCGTGCCTCATTGGCAAGTTGTGCCAATTTACCCTGCTGGGCTAGGGTTAAAACGTTCCATGTTCCTATTCGTGTCCGTTGTTTCGCGCTAAGAGTCGTCGCCGTAAAATCAGTCCGTATTCTTTCATTATCGGATTCTCGAACAAAATTGATGTTTCGGGAACAGTAGGTTGTTGGCCCAAGGTTCCCTATCCACCGAGATGGGGCTGCCATCTTAGGTATAGCTTCCGGGGAATAGCATTTCATACTCAGCCGCTGGATGCCAGAACAGACGCTGTTGGAGCCGCACCTCCTTGTTGAACAGACGCTCGGTCAGTCGGGTCAAATTTGTTTAAAGTTCCACCCAACACCAGGACTAGGCTAGTGCGCTTTGAGCGGCACACGGTCGCTTTGATAGGGCCTGCTTGGGGACACATGCAGCTTTTTATAGAAGTTCAACAGAGCCCACTGTCGAACCCCACCACATCCTAGGCAGACCCCACAGGACGCACCCTCTCACTCTAGCTGATGTCAGAAGGACAACAGTGCCCAGGCTGCACTACCAGCTAAGTACGCAACCCTTAGCTGGCGGTCAATTGTCATCGGAAGACCCGTGGAAGCGTGAGTATTGGAACTTGTGAGGACCAGAGCTATGTTAGGCGCCCCTTCCGGGATGTCAACTCACCATTTCGCAGCCCAATAACAAATAATGATCACATACATACTCTTGGACATACTTCTTATTTTCTACCCATATTTTCTGATACATTCGAGGATATGTACTCCAGAACAGTATGGGCTGCTTAGGACATCCGAAAAAAATATTTCAATACCATTTTTGCCCTTTCTATACTAGTTATGGCGTAAGTTAGTTATTTGTCCATTAGATCGGCGTAAAAAATTCGCCCTGAAAGGATTGACCAGATAAGAGCATTGACACTTTAAGTTAACCTACTTTTTGGTGCTTGCAAAATTGAAAAAAAAAGTAATTAAAAATCTGATTGGCAGCTGCTAAGAACAACTTCACAGGGATTATAAACGCATCCCTTAACAAAGTGAATCGAGAACAACAAGAGTCGAGCTAACAATCTTTCCTTTCCATGTTGACCGTAAGGAGGTAGCCATTGCCGTTCTTGCCTTAGTGAATTAATAAAACTTCCGAACATAGGGCATTATAACTAACCTCTTAGCCCAATTGACCTTTCCCGTCACAAATTTTGTCTCGTTTATTGTCATTATTGTTTCCAAAGAAACCATATTTTTTGAAGCCTCTAACTATTTTTAAAATCGAAACAAAAACCGAAAAAGTGCTGCACGTGTGAACCCTGAAAAAATCACCCGAGATTCGTTCAAAATAGGAAAAAAAACAGCGCTTTTCGATTTTTGTTTTAAGTTTTAAGAATGCCTAAAGGCGTAAAAAAATATGGGTTTTTTGGGAAAGATAGCCAATGAATCGATTGAGTAAATAAAAAAAATGACGGGAAAGGTCAAATCATTTGTTGATTGTTATACCTAATTGTTTTGTGACTCGGATGATTATATTAAAAAAAAGGTTGAGGGATCATTTCTTTCAACTTTTTCAACAACTGAATTATTTTTGAACAGTTTATTACGCATTAATCTCTTTGTACCTCATTTTTGTATATAAATATCTTCTCAACTTATTAGTTTAATGTAAGGAATTCAATTTTATCTAATTTAGAAATATTCTTATCGTCTAATTGTCTCATATCTAGTGAAAAACAGTCTGATAACATTTCTCTCAATTTGTAAAGTAAATCTACATTCGCACCTTTCGCGCACTGCACACGTCGACGACTACTAAACCTTTGTTACCTTTGCTACAAACTAACCCTGCTCGAGCTAACCCTTACTGCTAATAAAACTGAATTTATGAAAACCCCCGAACAAGGCACCCATCGGCAGCTCATATCCAAATATTTACAACTTTGCAGCGCGCTTTGTCCTGTCGGTCGATCGATCGCCGTGGCCATGCAAAAGCCCATAAAAATTAGCTAAGGTACATATTTTCAGCCAACTTGAAACACTTAAAAATCTAGCCCCCTTCTAGAGATAACGAGATACAGCGCAAAGTCGCGCACCGCTCCATGAAAACCGCACCGAACTAAACGCGTGCTTGAATATTTATGAACTCCCTGAAAACGGAAACTTTTCGCTATCTACATTGCGGCGGGTGTGAACGGCGGGGGCACCGTCGGCGGTCAAGTGCATTGGCCGCGCGCGCGGGACAAATTATGCATTTTTTTTGGATTGCACACACTGTCCCACTCTTTCCCATATTTGAAGGTGGGTGTGTGAGTTAATTATTATTAATTTATAGGTGTGTTTTTGTTTCAATGCAGGCGGCTCATGTCCAGGCCTCCGAGCTGACCGAAGTACGGGTAGCCGGACTTGGCTTCGGCGGCTGCGGCTGCCGCCGCGGAGTAAGCGTGGTGCGGGTGATGATGGTGGTTCATGTTGTTCGAGAAGAACGTACTGCGGAAGGAAGGAGAGAAATGAAAGAGTGTTGATTAGATATTGTTTTTGTTTGGGAAGGGAAAGTTTGTTTTAGTTGGGGGAGGTGTTAATTGTTTGACACTTACCTATAAGCGTCCCATTCGGTGGTGGCTTTGTTGTGGGTTGAATGAGACGAGCGCCATTGTGATGATGAGTTGTCGATGGTGGTGGAAGCGTTGGCGGAGGTGTTCGTCGGAGCGTAGGAAGCAGCAGATGCGTAGGACTGGGAGTTGTCCAGCATGGGGAAGTAGTTGTAGTTGGAGGAGGTGGTGGTTGAATGGTGGTTTGCGGAGCTGGCCGAGGGGATTTGGTTGTGGACCGGGCTGATTGATGTCGGCGGGCTGAGGGAGGCTGGTGGGCTCATGGTGGCTGATGTTGGGTGGATCATGGTTTGGGCCAGTGGGTTGTAGGCCGTTTGGGATGCAGCGTGGATGGATGTTTGGTTGGTCGGTGGGTAGCACGCTTGACTCCACGATTGCATGCTTGATGGGAATCCGGCGGAACTTGTTGGGATGGAGGCAGCGGCTACAGCAGCAGCGGAAGCAGCTGCTTGTTGTTCGAATGGAGCAGGGTACTGGGCGTTGTAGGCAGCGAGCTGCTGGGAGCTCATGTGCTTACGTAGACGTGCACGACGGTTGGAGAACCACACTTGAACGCGGGCCTCCGTTAGGCGAGTTTTCTGCGCGAGTTCTTCACGAGTGTACACATCAGGGTACTGTGTTCGGGCGAATGCGATCTCCAACGCCTCCAGCTGTTCTCCGTTGAAGGTAGTTCTGCAACGACGCTGCTTTCTCTTCAGTTCGATTCCAGGTTGAGATTCCGTATCGCTATCCTCATCGCACGAAGATCCACCCAAAATGCCATTGATCGAGTGATTTCCATGGCGTTCATCCTCGGGACGACCTCCACGAAGAATTCTAGTGATCGAGCTAACCGACGGCGCTGAATTCTTATCGCAAATTCCCTCCTTGATCAGTTTCTCACGGATATCGTAGCTGTAGATTCCGGGATTACCCTTACGCATCTCTTCGATTTTGTTCTCGATCTCCGGTGTGGAAACGCGTGGCTTAGATCCTCCGATAACTCCCGGGCGAATGGATCCCGTTTCTTGATAGCGATTCAAAATCTTCGAAACACACCCGTGCGAAACTCGTAGCTGCCGGGAGATGGAACAGGGCCGCACGCCGGCCGCAGCCATCTCAACGATTTTCAGTCGAATGTGATTGGGCAGGGGGCGCCCGTTGATGAAAACTCCTCCGAGTTGGTTCACACGTCCCTGTCCTGTAAAAAAAGAAGAAGAAAGAATCTCATTAGGCTAACCTGTTCACAAATTTGTACAATTCATAGCGCGGGTGGTCGAAAGACTTCAAAGGCGGTCAACCGATCTGCACACTTAGAACCTCGGTGGTGAGAAACTGAGGCTGCTGAATGAGCCAACGAGAAGGCGGAATGAAAAATTGATCCATTTCTCTTTCGGAGCCATTCGGGACCGTCGTAGTCGTCGTCGGTCGGGTTTTGTGCCGTGTCATACTCCGGCGGGGTGTCACATTGTTGTGTCATCCGAATTGTGTTCGGGCCGACGGCAGTGTGGCGGCAGAAGAACAAGTGGGACGACAAGGGGCAAGCGATTAGGATCTTGTAATGAGGCCGGTCGGGTATTGTTCGGTGACCGTTTTGAAAGGGAACACAAATTGAGGATGAAGTGACGCGAGAGAATAAGCTCAATTGATCGTGGGTGATCGATCAATTGCAGGGGAATTCAACCGGTTTAATTAATTTCCTGTTGATGCATGGCGGGAAAGAGGGTGAGCGGAAAGAGGGAACGGGCTTGTTGATTCATATTGATTAAAACCTTGCGGCGTTTCGCGATCTTCGTTTTTGATCGCGCTGGTGCGCAAAACATGTTTTTATAGAAGTCGATTTGAAAGCGAGCGAAGCAATATTTGTGATGGCACATATCACACAACCTTCCTTCTGCCAAGCTCCGTATGAAGGGGGAAGAATATCGTGGAAGCTGATATATCTCCCCTCATACTTCAATTTCTGCCTTTCTGCTCACACATTACAATGAATTGCTAGTGTTTTCCGAGGAAAACCAAAATAAATATTTCAAATGGATATTTGGGAAGATTTACAAGTTTATGGAAAGACTCTGATTTTTCCGTCGAAATTTAGCAGCCTGAGCCCATATATTTTCTATCAAATCTTGCGGTTTCGGTCGTCGTAACGCTGAATTGCGTCTAATATGTTGAAAATATTCTAGAGAAATAAAAAAATATCATGGACGGATATTATAAAAAAAACGGCCACGCCCATTCACGCACCTGGCCGTCGCAACCGACGATTTTACGAAACGAACAAGAAGTGACTTTTAGAATAAATCAATCGGAAGACGCCCATCTGCACCAATCTCAAGACAAGAACGATTCCACTTCAGGACCCAATTGCTCCGAATCATGTACGTATTATTGTTTTGTGCCGATTATCCCATCTCCGCTTTCATTTCCGTGAGGCTGGTCCGGAATGGACGCGCTGTGATGCCGCCGGCACCACTTCAGACTTCGAATCGGGCCGACCGCGTGCGACCCGTCATCGCTGCTCGGCAGTTCCTTAAATATGCTTTATTTATCCAACAATCAGAAACGGCAACGACTTCGCAGCGGCATTCGGCATGCGAGATAACTAAAGGCGCCTAGTGAGGTGCTTAATTTGATTACATACATCGCACCCCGGATGGCAACACTTGGCATCCGGGAGGACTGTCGGACACGGCAGGAGGGAGGACAATATTTGCTCCGTTCATGAAATCCGTGCTGCCCTCAGTGCAGAAAATTCGCTTCTTGGGTGGGACGGCTGGGGATGGGTGGCTTCCTCCTGCGGCAGACTGGAATCGATTTGAGTCGAATCTGAAGTGAGGAGCTTCTGCGACGAGTGTCATGATGAGGCATAACAACGCGGATAAACTTGGGAAGTCCTTCGGCGAAAAGTTGCTCTTCGTTCTCGGAATTTTCCACGCTCTTTGGGCGATAACTTGCGGTGAAGTTGCGGCCATTAGGATTTTCGGGTCTTGTCTGTAGCTTATTGTCAATCCCTGGATTATAGCATTTAAGTGGATATTCAAAAGTGATACGCAAGAATCTAGTGAAGCAAATTGATACTAGTATCAATGGATCGAGAATATTGGAATGTTTCATCTGGATTTTCAGATTCATAAAATTTCTATATCTTTCTCGCACCACGCCACCTACGTCATTCCTCCAAAGTCAGCAGGTCTTCCTGTTCGATTAGGTGGCAAACCACATTGACTTCTGGTCTTTGCCGCTGCCATTCCTATTGCACTGCCTGACTGAATATACAATCTCGTTCGGCTGCAAACAAAGAATCTCCTTCTCGGCAGGATAATAAGACCCAATATGTTTGCCAGCTCGTTCGTCTGCGATTCATTTTGCCGGTGCTCAGGTTCCGCAGGGCGGCATTCCGGACCTGTCGTCACATTATTTATCGCCATTCTGTAACTTAACTATGTTGTTCGTGTAAGCAATCCCATGTCTGTTCTATGCTGCTGCCTCTGCTCATCAATCGTGCTGCTGGTGTGACGCACTTAGGACACTTTTCATCCATAGGCCGGAGGAAGAATTCACACCAAGACGATCCGTTCGTAAAGCACATATCGACATATGGGGAGATGGTGAAGTATTCATTCGATAATTTCTAATCAATTCCCATTAGACAGTGACGTCATTAACACTTATCTATTCTAATTGATATCTCTAAATATGTTTTATTAGCCAATAAATGTTGCTTGCGGGATGTATAAGAACATAGAAAAATTCAAAATTTGACATACAAAGCACAATTTTCCCTCACAGACAGACCACCTCGATGGAGGACGCAACAAGGCCAAGGACCAAGGCATAAAAGCAGTAGTCACAGTGGGACTGTGCTTCGTGGCAGGTTATTTCCATCCTTTTGTTCTAATATTTCCATTCCGGCATGGACATCAGCATCTTCGACTGACGAACTAGCAGTCGATCCGGAAGAACTCAACAAAGGCATCCGAAACGAGATAATTAATGGCTTCGATACCGCTTGGACGAGATGAATTGGGCCACGCAGCGGTGACGGTGTTGTTGCTGAGTTGTCGAACATTCATTTCTAAAGGACGCACACGTTGCCGCTTCTTGTTGTCGGTTTAGCTTGGAATTTGTCGGTTCGGCTACAATCAAATGTTACGATGTTTTTGTTCCGACAGGATCATTTCCGAAAGAATTGGTCCAGTCATGCCGAAAGGACGGACCGCTTGTTGTGGTGTCGGGCGGAGGATGAAAGCATGGCGGAATTAATTTATTTGATTGGATCGTGGAATAATTCGAGGGTGAGGTGTTAATGTGTTTTTGGATCGACATATAGGTGGATTGATCGAATCTATACCAATCAGTTATTTTATAAGCCAGCAGCAGCAAGCTGTTTTAGTTATGGGAGATTTAAGAAAACGACTGACTATTCTATTACGGTCTAAAGATACGTAGAAACAGAACAAGGAAGTTTTGAATTGAATGAACGACACACACAAGAATGTGAAGCATTTTATCCATTAATGATAACTATGATAACGAACTGATAAAATATGCGCAAATGTTACTACAAACAGAGATGAGAATTCTCGCATCATGAGCTGCGTAAAGTATTTATAAATTCGTGTGGACTGATGATGTTCCATCCAACATTGTGCGAGCTGACAAAATGACGACCTATTTTGGCGACTCTTGTAGGAGTTATCAAGCGATCCTTAGAGCCATTGCTGTCTAATGGGATCAAAGGTGGAATGGGGCTGAGACTGGATTTTATCCAACTTCCAGAACGTTAGCACAGTCTGGGAGGACGTGCCTATTGGAAAAATCACTATTTCCGAGGTCCACCATTCTGGCCTGTATTTTTGTCAAGCGATTGCAAAAAGTTTTGTGGTGCGCAGCCAGCAGTGAGATTTTGATGAGGGTGTCAATGGTTAGGATGTTGCTTACCTGACAAGCCGTTGGAACATGCTGCCTTGCCACCGAGAATGCCTCTTCGATGGCGCATAGCTGGCGTTCAATACTTTCAGGCATCGGACGCACTCGTAGTTGATGGTGGTGTCAACACACTGCTGGAACGCATGATAGTTCCTTCTGGAGAGTTTGACGGTTGATCGACGAACCGATTTCGGTCACCGATGAATGATCACAGCTGAGCTCCTGGTACACGGTCGGTTGTAAGATGTGATCGTCCATGTGCGTGGGTCTAACGTTGCGTGGACTCTGGGCCGATTAAGTCAGTTAGGGAATCTGGGCGCAAGATCATGAAGTAACTTTCTTCCAGGTCGTTGCTCAGATGGCACTGTTTCGATTGCCATGACCGTTCTCCCAGGCTTGATGCTTCGCACAGGTCACCGGCAATGATGTACTGACCTTCCGCCGCGTAAGCTGACAATGTCCTCCGAAGGGCAGTCGATGATCCAGACCAGACCCACCCTAGAGCTTTCAATGACGAACATGCCCAGGGAAGATCTGGTGAAGCGTGTTTGCATCCGCGTAGCGTTGCCAGTTGGGAAAAATCGGCAGCTGCGGAAGGTCACCTCGGCCGGAAGGGCTCATGTCCTGATGACTGAATCCAGGAGAGAAGTGGGGACATTCGTGGTAGATGGAACGTGATGTTGAAGCTTGAATCGATGCTGCAGCGGCCGCCAGCCGTTTGTGAGAATGTAAAATTGAAGTATTGGTATCCCTCCTCGGGGAGCCGGGATGGCCGGAAAGTTCGCCTCGTTGAGAGCAGGAACACGGTTCTTCGGCAGGCCTGGCGGAGGCCTTCTTCCGGATTTCCAAAAACCGCTTTGGACAGTCCTTGGTTTTAGTCCGATGTTTGTCACCGCAGTTGGCGCATTTGGGATCAGCAGCGTGGCTTCATGCGGCTGTATTGCCTGACGTCACGGTGCACTGGCCGATATCGCTCCCAGTGTACGACGGTGTTATTTATAACGCCGACCAGCATCATGTCCTACCACGTGGTGAAGCGTGCTCCAGGTGGACCAGGTAAAGCTGGTCGCGATATCTCCACGTCTTGTCGTGACGAGCGATCTTGCATGGTCACTGGCTTAGGATGCAGCTCTCGATTTCCGCAATGCGATCTTCTTAATTCATGTTGTGAAGCACTCGCAGCAAAGCCTTAAGCGCCTTCGTGCCGGGGATCATGAGTGTAGTACTCATGCTTGTGGACCTCGACGAACCTACGATGGATTGATGATGGTCCTTGTTTGCCGGCATCACTTTACGCACTCGCTGAAGAGCCGAAAAGTACATTTCAGCCCTTTAGCCATCAGCTGGCGAATTTTGGCGCAACATGGCGGATCGCCCTTCACAAACACGGGCGGGCTCTTTTCCTTCCGCTACGGTTGCACCTGCGGCAGCTGCGATTGCTGCTTCGTCCTCTTTTCGGCGGATTGCCGGCGTCATCAAGCGGCAACGAAGAGAACACGTTGCTCTGCATAATGCTTGGAGGAGTTAATCACGCCTTCAAGAGCAGTGCGCTTAGGCACTTTTCCCGACCGAATCGGCTACCGAGTCTCCCATGACGTCCAGGAGAAAATAACGCCAACGCGACGAAGCGAAACGTAAACCACGAAAGAACGAGATAAAAACGCTTGGAAAAAATGCGCGAGCAAAAGCACGTCTGAGTCGCTGTCTCGAACTGATGATCACGGTCGATAAAGACCAATGTTATGGATTTTATACAGGTTCCAGGCAGCACAAACGTGTTCGTTAAAGTCGGAATCAGTAACAGTGTTCGTTTTGCACGACGACGGCGGTGGCTGGTGCCGGAAACAAAGAACGGTGACGTCAATCTCACACCTCGAATGAAATTTGGTGAGTTTGACGTCACAATCACTGATCAGAAATGTTACACTTTTGAGCTACTAATACAACAAAAGGCACGCAACCGGACCTGTATAAAAATAAGACATTGAAAGACTCCCCAGCTCTAAGCGATTTCATCGCCGCGACGGCTTCCATACCAACGGCGACAGAATCGCAGTCGCAACCCGCATGCTGAAGTCGACCAACGAGTGATCAACGATCGGCCGCAACGAGTGATTATTGTAAAGAGATGTTGAATAAATGAGCTCGAGATTCAATGCAATTTAAATGACACGCTAAATAAGTTCTCCTCAAAAGTCACTTCAATATTAATGTTGAAATGTTTTGATTATTCAAATCAATAAATTGTTTGATTAGTCTGAACTAAATTGCCCAGAATTATTTTTTATTTATTACAGTCCATTTTGTTGCGTTTTGCTTTTTTCTACCTTCATATTATTCCATTGCTCAAGTAACCATGGAAGGAAGTCGTCAATCTTACCAGGAATCGAACGTCAAATGAACGACCCTTAAAGATAACCTAACTATCGCTCAAAAGAGGTGTTGTAGAGCCCACAGTGGACACTGTTAGAACAGTATAGGGGAATAGCAAGGGTCCATCTGACTCAGGACGTTAAGATAGTTTCAGACTGTATTAATTCCTTCTCATCCCTGATGACCGTGAGGACATAGCCAGCGCCGCACAATGCACTATGGTCCAGGATTCAGATTTACGCGGAAAGATGCATTTTAGCCAAAACTATATTTTAAGAAAAACTGTTGTTCTACAAAATTGTTCGAAATAGTAAGCCATCATATGGTTCTACCAAAAATAGGGTGGTCCATCAC
Source organism: Armigeres subalbatus (assembly GCF_024139115.2). Lineage (NCBI taxonomy): Eukaryota > Metazoa > Arthropoda > Insecta > Diptera > Culicidae > Armigeres > Armigeres subalbatus. The sequence goes on along the minus strand of NW_026943245.1, from coordinate 152,124 downwards.
ATAAAAAATTAGAAAATATTTTTTTATTTCTGAATATTGACATGTTATGTTTACAAGTTGTAGCGTAGCTTATTCAATCAATTTTGCTAAGAAATTTTCATGCTCTTAAGTTTGATTTAGACTACTTTACCTAATTGGATTAGGTGTACCTCAAAAAAACTGTATTTCGATCTACTTTTTGTTTTACATTTCTCGAAAAATCGTCTTCAAATGACTTTTAGAGCTCAAAAAATGCAACTTTTGATGGTGAATATGCTCAATATCTTTTTCCGAGTTATAATTGTTTTTCTTCAAATTATATTTTTCATAAGTTGATATCTCCGGTTAGGCAGACCAAAAAATATATTTACACAGCATTTGAAAGAGAAATTAATTATTTATTGTCAAACAAATGGGATATGTTATTTTTTCCTCGAGTTTTATCAATTTTACTAAAATCAGTTTTTCAAATAAATTAATAACTCGACAACGGAAGAAGATACAGACGATATTCTTATAGCAAACACGCGTTTGAAAAGCCCCAAAGTCTTCAGAAGATGAATCGTGTAGAAGGAAAATAAAAATCTACAGCTTAAACACTTTTATAATATTATCATTATCATCGTATTGCAAGATTTACGAGAAAAGATGCATTTTGGTCTGAAATATATTTTGAAACAAAATTTGTTCTACAAAGTTGTTCTGGATACTTGAGCCCTTATTATAGAGTTACTGAAAAATAGTGGGCCATTTTATAAAATGTGAAATTATTTTTATTTTTGCGGAAATTGACATAAAATGTTCTACAAAGTTGTAGCGCAGCTTTTCCCATCAACTTTGCTATATAAACTTTTATGTAACTCTTAAGCTCACTTGTTTAGAGTAATTTTATTACCAGGATTAGGTGTCCCTCAAAAAGAATATTTATGATCCTATTTCATTTTTATTTTCACGGATGCTCCTTCTGAAAACTTTTGAGGCTTTTAAAACGCGTGTTTCATAAGAATATCGTCTGTATCTTCTTCCGTTGTTTAGTTACAATTTATTTAAAAACATGATTTTAGTAAAATTGGTGAAACTTGAGATAAAAATAAATATCCTAAATTTTTGACATAATAAATAATATTAATTTCTTCAGATGCCGTGTGAATATATTTTTGATCTGCCCTAACGGAGATATCAACTATGAAAAAAGTAATTTTGACAGAAAACGATTATAACTTTGATCGAAAAGATATTGAGCGTATTTACCATCAAAAGTTGCATTTTTTGAGTCCAAAAGTCACTTAAGACGACTTTTCGAGAAAAGTAAACAAAAAAGTAGATCAAAAATACAGTTTTTTGAGGACCTAATCCAATTAGAAAATTGCTCTAAATCAGCAAAGAGCTACAGAAAAGTTTTTTAGCAAAATTGATTGGAATAAGCTGCGCTACAACTTTTGTAAAACATCACATGTCAATATTCTGATAAATAAAAAATATTTTCTATTTTATTCAATATGATGGGCCACCCTATTTTTGGTAGAACCATAATGATGGCCTTTACTATTTCGAACAATTTGTAGAACAAATAGTTTTTCTAAAAATATTGTTTATGGCAACCCATGCAAATCTGATCTGGACTTTTGATTTTTTTCTACAAACAAATTTTATACAATGAATGTAAGATATAATGAATTATAATAAGGTATATTTTATTCAAAGTTATTTGAATTAATTCTGGCACCAAATTTTAAAAGAAGTCTAGATAAATTAATTAATGACATTTCATCCAATAGGTATTAAATGTTCCAAAATTATGGAGAACAAACTGTTTATGAACTATCAAGCAAGATCGAGGAAATCGTAGATGTATATTTTTTCTAAAAGTCTTTAGCTTTTATTTCATAAAATAGATTTAAAATCGGTCCAGTAGTTCAAAAGTGGATTTTGACTAAAGAAGTTTTTGATAATGGTATCTTTTCAAAATTATTCATCCTAATGGCCAAACAATAAAGCAACGGATCTAATTTTGCAGAGGAATAATCTAAAATTCAACCAAATTTTGCAAAACTCTGAAGGTCGTAAATCGGTTTCACTGATATTGCTGTACGTGTACCTGCATTACGATATACCATCTCTATAAAAACGATATTTTCGAATATTTACTTTTGTCAAGAATCCATAACGTTTGAAATACTGAGCCGATTTTCAATCTATTATTATGAAATGAAAGCTTAAGAATTCTACTTGAAGAAAAAATACGAAATCTTACAATTTATTCGATTTTGCTTGACTACTACGAAACAGTTTGATTTTTGATTTTGGACATTTTAAAATACCAATTGATGAAATGTGCCTTATGAGACCTGATAATTATTTATCCCTATCTCATTTTAGACATAATGATAACAAATTATTTAAATTTAGGGCAAGAAGTGCAATTGAAAAAATAAACATTTAAAAAATGGCACCTATTTGACCTAATAATCATTATATCATCACTTATTCTCATTGTATATTGCTGAGTCTCCTTAAATTGGTATATTTTACTTAGATATGCAAGTTCACAGAACATACTGAGTTGATTAATTGACACTAAACACGGAAAACCTAAAACCGATTTTGAGGATAGTTTACTAAATTCACTGATTTCTCCAAATGTAGTCCAAAGTAGAGTAAAGTTTATTCAGCAAAGAAGTTCAAAATAACATACTCTACATTTTTGTTGAAGATATCAACCTCTAAAAAATTTCATAAAATTTATTTTTGCTCGGGTATTCAAGTAATTTACCTTGAATTCTAGTCCTGCTGATGCAGGAAAAACATGAGACTACCTAGGGACACCGTGGCGAAAATGCCGTTTAGGGGCAAACATATTGATCGTCTATTTTCAGGATGATCCCATTGTGCGCCGTTATCGACCTTCCAAAATTCTAGAGCCTTTGACTGTTCACATTGAGGTTGAGTGCAAATTCCATGCTTCCATCCATTGGTTCCCGTGCAATTGCGATTGTTCTGTCGATCAGAGTAGCAACTACGAAATGCACGGTCATCATGCTCATGCTCATATATATTTTTTAAAGAAGTTTAATTTTGATACACACATTTATGTTTGTTTTCATGGGATATTGCGAAAAAATATTTGGCTGCTATTTCATTAAGTTCACGGACGTATTACCAATACAAAAGCTGCCTGTCGTAACCGGACCGTTCAGCTGTTACAATTGTTTGTTGGCTTCCACGTTCCGACTAAAAGGGCGGTGCCACCCGCTTCCCGCGTCGGAACGGAGCAATCCTCCAGCACAGAACGGTTGTTTCAGGTTCTACGCTCCGACTAATGGGGCGGTGCCACCCGCTTACCCATGTCAGAGCGAAGAGTCTCCATCCGGATGCTCTCAGTTGATATCAGCATCTGCCGAAAACCGAGGAAGCCGTGGTACATGTACCGCATGTATGTCCATCATGAACATGTTACATTAGTGATGGTAGACGAATCAACTCTTCGGATCTGATGTCACGTCGTATGACGTTTTTTGTCATATAGAAGACGCTTCCAAAATTGATTCGATTTTTTCTTTTCTATTACGATTATCATTTTAATTACAAAACAATATTTGGGTATATTAAGAATTTATATTTTAAATGTTTATACTATATATTACTACACTGCCCTTGAGAGAAGTTAATATTATAGATAGAGGTGTGCGCCAGGCCCGATATTCGTTGACGGCGGCGTTTGTCAGAATTTTGGTCGGCAGCAGCGGCGTTTTCGGCGTCACGTCGAAAGTTATTTTAGCCGTCGGTGGTGGAATCGACGTGGCGATTTTTTCATTACGTTTTTCTAAGATTTTTTTTTTTTTCATTTCTTCGGGATATTTTCAAGACATTGGAATGAGAATCTTTGAATTTCCGATCGATAAAACAGTCAATTCTTAAGAATTTGCCGGAGACTCTAACGAGTTTTCGAGAAAATTGATTGCTGGAAATTTTTCAGTAGACGTTCGATAACTGAAAGTCATTTAACTGCAATAAGCTTAACTGCATTTCGAAAGTTTCATCAGTTTTGCAGTTATCGGATAGCTGAGCTTCAAAACGATGTCAAATTCGATGATAGATGTATAGCGGTGAACAATCATATGCACTTCTATTTTGACGACGTCTGACAATAGTTTGACGTCAAGAATGCGTCGCAGTTATCGAACGCCATTCGCTTACTGAAACGAAAAATGTTGCAGTTATCGAACGATCACCCAGCAAACACAACGTATATCATAGCGAATAAGTGTATAAAGTGGAGGCTATAGGCAACATTTTGCATGTCAGTTAAATGGAGGTCAAAATGCAGCCCCTCCCATAATATTCCTGCCAGCATATGCGATTCTAGGTTATTGGGTATGTGTATAGTCCGAACAGGCCCTCGGAAATCGGTCGAAAACAAAGGTCCGAACTGATAACAGTGTTCAACCCTAACAGAAGTCGATATTCATAGCCAAAAGCGATCTAACCAAATCCCATTAAAGCTGAATTGAACGTTTATCCGAAACTGTCATATCAAAATATTGACCAAAAATGTAGTTTGACCGAAAACGAAATACAATAGAAATTGTACCTGGCCGAAAATGCCGTTTGGTAAGAATGGTAATTTGCCGAAAATGTCCTTCCAAACAATCTTCTGACCGAACGGCACTTTCAAAGAACAAAGGAAATTTTAAAAATGGCTCTTTTCTGCCAAATGACATTTTTTTACCTAAATGGCATTTTTGGTCAAATGACCTGATAAGGTAAACAACTTTTTACAAGTCCGTCCATATTTTCCTTTGACTTAACGTCGCTTTCGGCAAACTACATTTTCGGACACACCAGTTTTGATCATATAATAGTTTGCGTGAAACGTTTTGCTAAATGGTACCTGGCTAGATGTCTTTTGGCCTAAAGTCCAGTATCGACTTAAAATAGAGAGACACAGAATTTTGTCAATGGTCAATTGACAAAAGGATCTTTGCCAAACAAGTCGTGATTTTTGACATATTACTCGTTCAGTACGAGGTTTAGTCATTGAAATTTGCCATGACCTCGTTGGACAAATTATACACAAATGGCCTGTTCTGTAAAGAAAACTATTTCGTTAAATAGCATTTTTGGCCAACAATCGTTTCGGTCAGACAACCTGTTAGGGCGAACGGCTTCTTCAAATTACCAGCTCGACGTCTGTCAATCACTAAGAATTTTTCAGAAGAAATCCAAAACAATCCTAAAAATTCCGAGTATTTTTCGATGTTTAAAAGTTCTCTATGCCAAACTAGCTGTTTATTGATGAACTTCTCCCTGCGAAAAAAAGTCACCAAAAGCATGAGCATGATGACCGTGCATTTCGTAGTTGCTACTCCGTGATTGACCAGAACCATCGCAATTGCAAGGAACCAATGGATGGAAGCATGGATTTGCTCTCCAACCTCAATGTGCACAGTCCGAGAGCCTCATCATTTTTAAATGGTCGATAACGGCGCTGACCTCACGGTCTAGCGGGGATGGAAGGAATTGATGATGCAATCACTCGCTCACTGCAAGCCGAGAACACCTCTGCACTCACCACGAGTTCTTGCGGAATTTTATTGAATCTGGGGCTAGGCTCTGTGACAGAGATTCGTCTTGGATATTCTATTGATGCCGAAACGAGCATTTTGCTCATTTCGAATTCTAACAGTTAAAGCTCGATCCACTTAGTATTTGGCCGTTTTTTTTAATTACCTGGCGCTCTGGTTGCCGTACCGAGTAGTAAAATACATCACATCGTTGTGGAGGGTTTGTTTAATTTATGGTGAAAGTTTCATCAGTATTGATGCTCACGTTCAAAAGTTATCGAAAATGTAGGGCGAGAGATTGGAACAAATTTGCACACTCACTTTAGAAATCCAACATGGTCAGGAGGAATGATTTCAAAGTATCTAAAATTAGTGAAATTGACTGTAAAACTGTCAAACGTTATAGGGAAACACTATTACTGGATCGCGTAGCACTAAACAATCGTAGAACATACGACCAGAAACATCAAGTGAAAGTCTGCAGACTTCGGAACCATTTTGGGATTTCTTGCATGATTTAGCGAAAAGTTCACTGCGCCGAACAGCATAGCAGATAGCATATGTGATTGCTAAATCGTGTGGCATACATAACTATTGAGCATCTCACTGTATATTGTCGCAAATTGGTACTTGGATTAGTATTTTCCTATACAGTAGCAGTTGATACCTGGCCACGTCCTACAATCACGGAAGGAAGGAAGGAATGTGAGTTCAACATCTACTAGTGAAGATGCAGGGAACCCATACTACCTTCATAGATGTCTCCGGAAGGAAAAATTGTGTTAGTGAAAGGTGAATAATAGGGAGCTCTATTCGACAATATAGAGCGTTTGTCAATACAGAATATGCGAAAAATAATAAAATATATTCATCAATTTACTTACGAACGTCCTAGAAAAACAAAAAATCGGCAAATCGCGCGATCGTTCTTGCTGTCCGGAACAGATTTTTTCGATTGTTTTCAGCTTTCACCACTGTTTGACCAAATGACATTCTCGGCCAAATATCTTTAGGCGAGATATCCCAGCAATATGTGAAACATAATGAAAGCATTATGAAAACATATTTTGATTTTGACATCAAATTGATTCATAGTTTGTTTTCAATATGTATAAATCATCATGATTGATTACATATTTTGATCTCATTTTGCTGTAGATTACTAAATTTAATGCTATCGGAAACCAAAATCAAATTTGGTTTTCGATTTGCTCTCATCGCAGAAATAGTTTTGATTTAATGTCACAGTAAGATCATTCTGCTATGCGGTATGTTATTTTAACCAAAAGATATCAAAATTAAGTCAACATAATCGATGATTTCCAACATTAAATAAGTTATCGATTTGCTCTCAAGCTTTGCTCGGTAGGCTTCTACCAAATAGTCTTTTCGGAAACGATTCGACCAAACAACTTTCAGCCTTGTGACTTGCTGTCCATCAACTCTTTCTGTTCAAATATTCAATAAGTTTTTTTTTCAACGGGAACTCCTTCGCAATTTTCACGCTTGGCTCTTCGAAATTTTAACAAGATATTTTATGGAATTTCATGAAAGTAATTGTTATCTCCACGGAAAAAATTCTGGAGTTTCAACGTAATGTTGTAGAGATCTATCAGAAATTATGCGGAAAATGCACTGAATCTTCGGAGTTTCCAGAAAATTTGAATGGGCCCCACGCCAAATATTATAGATCAGCAGCGGCGTGACAAGTTTTAAGCGGCGGCGCCTCACATAAATACGGCGGCGGTGGCGTGCCAAAACTGTTGGCGGCGGCGGCGGGCGCGCATGCACACTCTAAATACAACAGCAGCTGTTCCAGGCAATTTCCATCTTCAACTGCCACAAATTAATCTTCCCAAATTCGCTAGGATTCTCGAAGTAGCTATCCTTTCGGGACATCTTCACATTGATGGTGCACTCGAACGCCGAATTCCAACTGTAGCAAATTGCAGTACCTGTTATAACAGGAAATGTACAACAATCTCAGCATTTCGGACGAGCTTTTAAAAGAGGCCTAATATTTTAATTTAACAAAAAAATATATAATCTCCAAAAGACATTGAATTATTATTCACAAAATATCAACACAAGGGAAGAGCTTTATCTTCTTCTCTTATATATAAAAATGAAATGGCCTGTGTTCGTATACGCATAACTCGAAAACGACTGGAAGGATTTTTTCATTCCTTCAGCAGATCTGTTCGTTATCGTTTACGACGGGTTTATATGTTATTTCCGATGCGAAACCACGAGTAAAGTTGAGAAAACGTGAGAAACTAAAATTAAGAATCGTATGGAAATTCTGCAGTTCAAAACGCGCATTTTCGCCTATTGCAGGACAACGTGCTGGTCGACTAGTTGTAGTAGAAAATTGAAATTTGTTTGATGCACACTACGGAAAAAAGTTTTTTAAATCGCTTTTGACGATTCCGGCCAACTCGACCAGCGGTTGGCAGCACCATCTCAGAATCGAATGAAACTTGGTGGGCATAAAGATATGGTATTTCGCCACTCTGCATACTTAGTTTTCAAAAGTCAAGAGTAACATTTGATGAGGGCCTAATTTTTTCATGGATTTTATAAATCGATGGAACTCTGAAATGCAAGACCTACAAAAAGTGTTGTATGCGGACTGTCGAATTCAGAATTTTTTGGAAAATATCCAAAAAAAATACCGTTTTCTACACTGAAAAAAATAGTTTTAAAATTAAAATCGATATTACAAAAAACCTCATCTCAGAAATCGATGAAATTTTTCTGCAGATAGGTATTTAATTTCTAACTTTTCTGGAATAATGTTCTGTGACATATTTAAGGAAAAAAAGTTTTCTAACAAAAACTTTTTCATGTCCATATTGAGGAAAATTTATCAGCGTGGTTTATGCTTCAATTATAGGCTCATAGTCATCAACCAACGACACATTTTGGAAGTATAAACAAATGTTTAGGAAGCAATTTAGCATAATCTAACATTAATGTGGACCAACATTTGAAAAGGGCGTATATTTTCTAGATTGCTTATATTAATGTTACAAATGACCAGATTTGAAAATTGTGATGTTTGACGACTATTGTAAATTTGTTCGAATCATGAAGTCTGAAACATAAAAGAGCGTTTCGTTCAACGAGAAAGTAAATTAATGAATGTAAAGATTAAAATTTTTAGCAAAAATAAAATTGAGGTTGATTTTTTATCAGATAAACATTTTGATTCCAAACGATGAAACTCGGTAGGTAATTTCATTAGGGGATTTCCAAAAACAATTTAAAGAATAATAAATTTCGCATTTTTTATTTTTCTTCAATTTTATTTGTTTAATTTAATTTGTCGAACAATTCAAAGACTTTTTGGGTCTTCATCTGAGTTGGAATATTTTTAGGATTTTATTATGAGCGATTGGTATAAAAGAATGAGGCTTTTGTGCCAATTAGTGTTTTGCTTTTTGAATAGTTCATCAAAATTTTGTTGAGTACCGTCGTCGGGGTGACAATGGGTCAAATGGGGTGAGAATGGGTCACTGTTTCAATTACTTAGAATGCTTGCAGAATGGGTATCTGAGGACAAGAAGACAAAATATAAGAGACCTTTTTGAACAATTTTGTTTTACGCCCTCCATGCTTGCGGTGAGAACGATGACCCATTCTCACCCCCAGACCCATTGCCACCCCCGATGGCGATATTGCTCTATTCGTGATATAATAAAGTAATATAGTGATATTTTTGTTTGATTGAAAACGCCTATTCGCCCATTCGTACAACTCCTGAGGAGTCTTGATAGTATTTCCATAATCTTTGGCAAGAGTTGCTCGTTTTGCATTCGTGAGAGTGCACCAATAGCTTCTCAAGGCCTTTTCCAGTGCGATGTTGTAAAAGTGCCATTCTGCTTCTAAGCCATGTTTTGAATTTAAATTACACAGACTTGCAAAGTTCCTTTTATTTTTATAATGTGGCAGCTCACCCAGACACAACAGTAATTTTGTAAAATCGATCGACTGTTTCAAAAGTCAATTAATTTTAAATGAATAATGAACAGCTTTTGTGTCATGGGTCATTACTTCTGATTAATAAGCTAACGTTTTCTAACTAACTGTTTCTTTTACAGTAAACTTCGAATGGATGTATTGTTGCCGAATTATCCAAACTTGAGCAGCATTTTGGATAATGAATGGATAATTTTCAGATAAATCTAACAGTACAAGTGTTTTGTTGTTTGAAATAATGTCATAAGTTTTAAGTTTATCAATTTTTTCAATAAAATACGATACAAAATCATCTACAGGCTTTATAACGGTTTCTAAATTACATGTTCAGTGGTTAGCCTTTGCTGAAAAACAGCATCTTCTTTTCCACTATTACAATTAAATATAACATCAGTTTCGTTTCGAGAACATTGCCCGTTTCCAAAGTAATTATTTTTTGTAATAGTTTTTTTGTTACTTGATACAAAAAGTCAAATAAAACATAGACCTTTTCAAATGTTGGTCCACAATTATGTTAGATTATGCTAAATTGCTTCCCAAACAAATGTTTATACGTCCAAAATGTGTCGTTGGTTGATTATTCGCTGAACCTATAATTGGCGCTGTAGGCATAAAACACGCTGATAAATTTCACTGATATGGATGAAAAAGTTTTGTTAGAAAACTTTTTCCTTAAATATGTCACAGGAACATTATTCCCAGAAAAGTTAGATAATTAAAATACCCATCTCGCAGAAAAAATTTCATCGATTTCTGAGATTTTTTAATTTTTTCAGTGTAGAAATGGTATTTTATTTTTGATATTTTTCCAAAAACTTGGGAATTTCACGATAGTCCGCCATACAACACTTTTTGTAGGTCTTGTCATTTTAGAGTTACATCGATTTATAAAAATCCAGAAAAAATTAGGCCCTCATCAAATGTTACTTCGACAATTTTAAAACTAATGCAGAGTGGCTTAGAAATACCATATCTTTATGCCCACCAAGTTTCATTCGATTCTGAGATGGTGCGCCATCATGAAGGGTTATGAAATTCGTCTCTTTTTCAAATGGCGCAAATTTGCGCAAGATTTTTGTGGAATCTGAAAGTTCACATCCCAAATATGATCCCCAACTAAATATCTCCGTGATGTGGCTGAATTTTAGAGTTGAAAATACTCTATTTTTCAAAATTTTGTTCGTATTTTGATTTTTAATATTTTTTCCTTCGATGACGATGTTCGTTAGTACGATACGTCATGCTTGCTTCGAACGACACCTCTATTCCAGTGCAAAACATTCTCCAAGATGCCCGTCAGCCAAAGAAGAGAGCTGATATCCCAGGAAACTTTGCTGAATTGTTTCCGAACCGGTCACCATGCTAGAAGCTGCTCATCTAAGTATTCTTGTCGAACGTGTCGCGATCGCCAACGCGTTGATGCATGATCCATCCAGACTGTTAAGTCTTCTGCTACTCCCTGCCGTGATGTCGAAACCCATGACGTGATGTCCAATTCTGTCGCTGCCTAATCCGACGCCTTCCTCTTCCCAACAAGGAATGTCGGTTCAATCCCAAGCAGCAGGTTCTTGTTCACTTATCTTAAATGTTCACATGTGCTGGCGGATGAAGTGCCGAACCGTTCCTCTCTATACAAAAGAAATTCTGTCTTCCTTACAGACTCGGAAACTACTGAGCCGATCGCCTGAAAATTTGGCAGGGTTTTTAGGTAGCGAAGGTTCTCAAGATGGCGCTAGACCTCTCCCCGCTCTATAAGGGGGCTCCTAAGCAAACAAACCATTTTGCTCGGATTCGCAAATGTCAAGTTTTTTGAGGAGGTTTTTGAAGACTCTAGACAGCTAGAAAAAAACAACAATACCACTTATGGATCCCGCACACTCCGGTGTGCAAAGGGTCGAATTGAAAGATCTCCATCCTGAGCGTTGCCCGGTATCGCTTTAACCTGTTGCCAGGTTGAACTTCTTTATTTCTTTAGAGGCTTCGCCGCATAGTCTGTCTCTCTGCTGCGATGTCCCGCTGGGTCTGTCTAATGCTTGTTTACAGATTTCGTCGCTCTACGTAGAGTGTGGCGACCCAGCCCCACTCTGCTGAATTTCGTTCTGTATTTCGGCTTATGTCGACGATGGAGCTGCGAGATCCAGTTGTGAGGCCACCAGGCCTGAATTATATACCGCAGGCATCTGTTAAGAACACCTGCAGCCGTTGAGTGTCTCCACTGATACACCATGTTCGCCGTATAAGCGAGATTTCACGTTAGAGTTGAAAATTCATTCTGATGCTTTCACTTATTTGCCGTTTCTTTTTCAGATATTTCTTAAACTCGCAAAGCTTGCTTTCTTGATCCTGCACTCATGTCCGATCTTGGTCTACTACGCCAAGATATTGGAAGCTTTCAACATTCTCCACTGGTTGCCCGGCTACTGTGAACACGGAAGGAAGTCACCGTGTTACATCCAACGATTGGTTTTGTTGACGTTGATGACTAAACCGCGAGGAGGAGCGCTCGGCAAGGTCGTGAGCTTACTCGCATATCAGACGCCGTTGCGAGGAGTGCTACGTCATCAGCCAATTGAAGTCGTTTAGGTGCTCCATGGTTATAGGTGCCATAACAGCCCGCGTGCACTGGTTCATCAGAATCTCATCATCGATTACGATGAGGAACAGTAACGGTGATAGAATACATCCTTCACACCAGCACGATCCGGATAGGGTCGGACAGGACCCCATTGTGCAGACTCTACACGAAAACTTACGCTTCGATGAGGCCGATGATTTTCTCAGGAACCCCGTCTCAGGCGCCCCATATTCTCGTGATTGAGACGGTCGAAAGCTTTTCGTAGTCAATGAAACCAAGAAAGGGACTCTTGAATTCGTTGACCTGCTCCAGAATTATGCGGAGCGTACAATATGGTCCACACAGGATCTTCCGGCACGGAATCCGGCTGCTGCCGACGGAGAGTCGCATCGATCTTCTCCTGAATCCGGCTAGGATAATTTTGCACAAAACGAAATAAAGATGCAGATAGAGCGGATGTCATGGGGTCAGCTTTGAGCATCTCGGCTGATATGCGGTCGACCCCTGGGGCTTTATTCGATTTCATGCTTTGGATGGCGGTTTGAATCTCTAGCAGAGCTTCGGTATTGACGCGTGTTATACGTCGGATCCTAGGCAGATCCGACGAGGTGGTGATGGCCTGGCTGGCACAAAAAGTTGTTCGAAGTGCTCGAACCAGCGTTTCAGCTGGTCGTTGGTCGCCAATAACTGATCATTCGCGTCTTTCACAGGCATCGTTGTCATCATTCGCCCGCTTAGCGTCGTGAGATATCGTAGAGGAGGCGAATGTCCCCGTCCTTCGTCGGCCAGAGAGTCGCCACGCTCGCTTGTCCGCGATACGAGCGTTTTACTTCCTTCTCAAAAGCCGCGTATCGTTGATGGGCTAAAACTTTGCTCCTCTGGTTTTCGATCGCTCTATCGCGCGGCTTCTCTTCGCTCCATCTATCTTCCTCCAGGTCTCATCGGTGATCCATTGCTTTCTGGGTGCGCAGTTCGCAGATTATTCTCGCTGGTGGCGAAGGCATTCTTGATGGCGGTCCATTGGTCTTCCACGCTGCCACTTCCGGAATATCTGCAGCCGCGCTAGTTCTTCAACGAAGGACCGTTTCACCTGGCATCTTCCAGTCGGCGTGTGTGAATCGTCGTCCAACTCTTTCTCCTGCGACGAATCGCGCAATGCGCAGGCGTATTTCGCCGATGAGGAGGTGATGATCAGACGCGATATCGGCACTACGTTTATTCCGTACATCAAGAAGGCTCGTTTCCATTTTCGGCTGATGCAGATGTGGTCGATTTGATTTTCTGTAAAGCCGTCACGGAGCCACGTGACCTTGTGAACCGGTCGATGAGGAAGAGCGATCCCCGATCACCATTCTTATTACCACAAAATTCCGTTTTCGTTCATTTCTCGAGACCATGGCGTCCCATAATGCGCTCATGGTTCGAGTTGTCGACCGATCTTCGCTTGAAGTCGCCCAAACAGATCTTGATATCACCCTTCGAATTCTATCAACGACGGCATTGAGTTGACTGTAAGTTCTCTTTGTCTTGCAGATCGCCAGCATCGGTTGGCGCATAACATTGGATTATAGTAAGGTTTCGGACCCGTGTTCTAAATCTGGCAACGATTATCCTTTCACTTATAGGTTCCCACCTCATAAGCGGAGTGTTTGCGCCAGGTAAGCCAACTGCGATGCCGGGGAGCGTGTTCACCTCGTAAACAGAGGTAGCAGAACTTGTCCGACGGCGTTCTGTGTTCCAAAGTTTGCCAACGGACTTCACTCAGTCCCAGGATCTCAAGCTTCATGCGGCGTGCCTCATGGCAAGTTGTGCAATTACCCTGCTGGGCTAGTTAAACGTTCCATGTTCTATTCGTGTCCGTTGTTTCGCGCTAAGAGTCGTCGCAAAATCAGTCCGTATTCTTTCATTATCGGTTCTCGAACAAATTGATGTTTGGAACAGTAGGTTGTTGGCGAATCACCACAGAGATCGGCTAGTCTGGAATCGCATGCATTTCTTTGACTCGCAGACCTCGATCGAAAGTCGCCGCCGTACCAAACTGACAATCACAAACGCTAATTGACTGGTAGTCCCTAGCCGAGACCGGACGATGCTCGTGGAGGACAACCACTGAGTTTTCGAAAGGAAAGTGCCGTACCATCTATGGTGCAGAGCAGTACGTGGAGAGGGAATGAACCACGAGTTGCTCAGCTGTTGGAGACCATCCATCGTTCACACGCGAAAATCGAAGACTGGATGGGCCGAGCACGTAGCCAGGTCGACAGTACCCGATGGTTCTCGACAACGATCCGACGGGCACAAGAAGGCGAGGTGCGAGCGGGTGGATGATCGGTGGAAGATGACTCAGACCTCCAGACTACGTGGTTTGATGTAGCCATGGACGAGCCGAACGAGAAGACTCTATACCGCACAGGCCACTCCTGGCCTTAGTCTGAAAAAACAAATAAGGTTGTTGGCCCAAGGTTCCCATCCACCGGATGGGCGCCATCTTAGGTATAGCTTCCAAAGCATTTCATACTCACGCTGGATGCCAGAACAGACGCTGTTGGAGCCGCACCTTGTGAACAGACGCTCGGTCAGTCGGGTCAAATTTGTTTAAAGTTCCACCCAACACCAGGACTAGGCTAGTGCGCTTGAGCGGCACACGGTCGCTTTAGGGCCTGCTTTGGGACATATGCAGCTTTTTAGAAGTTCAACAGATCCCACAGTTGAACCCTATCACATCCTAGGCAGACCCCACAGGACGCACCTCTCACTCTAGCTGATGTCAGAAGGACAACAGTGCCCAGGCTACACTACCAGCTAAGACGCAACCCTTAGCTGGCGGTCAATTGTCATCGGAAGACCGTGGAAGCGTGAGTATTGGAACTTGAGGACCAGAGGTGTTAGCCCTTCCGGATGTCAACTCACCATTTCGCAGCCCAATAACAAATAATGATCACATACATACTCTGGACATACTTTTTATTTTCTACCCATATTTCTGATTATCTGAGGATATGTACTCCAGAACAGTATGGGCTGCTTTGGCATCGAAAAAAAATTACCATTTTTGCCCTTTCTATACAGTTTGGCGTAAGTTAGTTATTGTTCATTAGATCGGCGTAAAAAATTCGCCTGAAAGGATTGACCAGATAAGAGCATTCTACTTTGAGTTAACCTACTTTTTGGTGCTTGCAAAATTGGAAAAGTAATTAAAATCTTATGGCAGCTGCTAAGAACAACTTCAGGATTATAAACGCATCCCTTAACAAAGTGAATCGAGAACAAGAGTCGAGCTAACAATCTTTCCTTTCCATGTTGCCGTAAGGAGGTAGCCATTTCCGTTTTTGCCTTAGTGAATTAATAAAACTTCGAACATAGGGCATTATAATCAACCTCTTAGCCCAATTGACTTTCCTGTCAAAATTTTGTCTGTTTATTGGACAATTGTTTCAAAGAAACCATATTTTTGAAGCCTCTAACTATTTTTAAAATCGAAACAAAAACGAAAAGTCTGCCGTGTGAACCTTGAAAATCAATGATGTCGTTAAAATAGGAAAAAAAACAGCGTTTTCGATTTTGTTTAAATTTAAAACCTTAAGGCGTAAAAAATATTGTTTTTGAAAGTTGACTCAATAATCAGATCGATTGAGTAAATAAAAAAAGACGGGAAAGGTCAATCATTTGTTGATTGTTATAATTGTTTTGTGACCTGATGATTAATTAAAAAAAAATTAGGGATCATTTTTTCAACTTTTCAACAACTGAATTATTTTTGAACAGTTTATTACGCATTAATCTCTTTGTACCTCATTTTTTGTATATAAATATCTTCTCAGCTTATTAGTTTAATGTAAGGAATTCTTAATTTTATCTAATTTAGAAATATTCTTATCGTCTAATTGTCTCATATCTAGTCAAAACAGTCTGATAACATTTCTCTCAATTTGTAAAGTAAATCTACATTCGCACCTTTTGCGCCACTGCACACGCGACGACTACTCTTTTGTTACCTTGCTACAAACTAACCCTGCTCGAGCAACCATTTGCTAATAAAACTGAATTTATGAAAACCCCCGAACAAGGCACCCATCGGGTGTATCCAATGATCGTTGCATTGTTCGGTTGCCATTTATCCGGGTAACGTTGGAGAAATGCCTCCGAGAAAAACAAGTTATCAGTCGTCATCAGGCAGCCGTGACGGTAAGGCGCGTACCCCAAAACGCCACCGTATGGGCAGGTCCGGATTTAGCAGAAAGGGGGCCCCGGGGCCGACAGCTTGTGGGGGCCCCGAAATGTACAAAAAATGTTGGTTTTCTTACATAAGATTTATGGGGGCCCGGGGCGCGGCTCAAACAGCGTCTGCCTGGTACCCAGCGGCTGATCAACGAAATGCTGTATCGCGTCAGCTATACCTAAGGTGGCAGTCCCATCAGCGCGATGTAGGTAACGCGAGCCCGGTAAGGTAGCTTACTAAAGCCTCTCTCTCAAATACCACGAAAAATGGAGATAGACGAAAAAGAGAACGTTATTTTTGGCAACCAACCCGGCAACGAAATAAGGACTATGATTGGATACTCGGTACCTGGAATGTCAGGACCTTAATGAACCTGGACGAGTGAGCCTTCTGATTCGTGAACTGCAGAAGGTTGGAGTGAACGTGGCCGCTATTCAAGAAGTCCGATGGCTTAGATCCGGAGAACGTGAATTCCGAGCCGTGGACCCCACGACCAACACTGCATTCAAGTATAACATCTATCACAGCGGCGGCGG
Source organism: Armigeres subalbatus (assembly GCF_024139115.2). Taxonomy (NCBI): domain Eukaryota; kingdom Metazoa; phylum Arthropoda; class Insecta; order Diptera; family Culicidae; genus Armigeres; species Armigeres subalbatus. Next base: position 135,270 of record NW_026943245.1, on the reverse strand, counting down.
AAAAGCAGAGCATGGAGTTGGTTTCGTAGTGATGGGTAAGCAGATGAAGCGAGTGATGCGGTGGAAACCCATTAGCGTACGAATCTGTGTATTGAGGATACGGGGCAAATTCTTCAATTACAGCCTAATCAACGTTTACGCACCGACAAACGATAAATCCGACGACGTGAAGGGCACGTTTTATGAATGTCTTGATAAAACCTATGGAGAGTGCCCAAAGCATGACGTGAAAATTGTTATCGGAGACGCTAAAGCTCAGGTCGGTAGAGAGGACTTTTTCCGTCCCATAAATGATAGGGAGAGCCTTCACTCCGCTACCAATGACAACGGCCTACGGCTAGTAAACTTCGCTGGTGCTAGAGGGATGGCCATCAGTAGCACCTACTTTGCACGAAAGAATATCCGAAAGCACACCTGGAGACACCCAAATGGTGAAATTTGCAACCAGATAGACCATGTTCTGTTTCTCGGATGTTATCGATGTGCGGACATTCAGAGGTCCGAACATTGACTCTGCGATCACTACCTCGTTGTCAGTAAGATTCGATCACGGTTGTCAACTGTATCGAACGAAAGATCACAGCGAACGATGCGTTACAATATCCAGCGATTGTCGGCGGAAGAAGTATCGGCTGAGTACCGCCAGAAGCTCGACGAACGGATAAGTGCAATTAACGTTAGCGACAACATCAACGATCTATGGGAGTCGATCCATGGAGCGGTGAGCACAACAGCACGAGAAGTGGTAGGCACTACACAGAGGCGATCCAGGACGGGTTGGTTCGATGTGGAGTGTCAGAGAGTGACAGACGAGAAGAACGTTGCCAGAAGCCGGATGCTAGTGTCGGGTACCTGATCGAATAGAGATCGGTACAAGGAAGCAAGTGCAGCCGAAAAACGAACCCACCGCAGGAAGAAGAAAGAGTACGAAGAACAAGTTATTAATGAGGCGCAGGAAAAATTTAGCAGAACGATATGCGTAGGTTTTATGAGTCTATCAATGGCGTGCGGAGAAAGACAGCGCCATCTCCCGTCATGTGCAACGACCAACAAGGGAATTTGCTGACTGATAAAACCGAAGTGGCTGCCAGGTATAATATAAGCAACACTTCGAGACTTTGTTGAATAGTGAAGGACCAGCTCCCGGCTGAACTTCTCAAACATGGCAGGGAGCAGCTTTATGAAGTTCTGCACCATTGGTTGGTTGGACGGCCTCATTTGCCATCTCTTTAAGAAAGGGCACAGATTGGAGTGCGCCAATTACCGAGGAATAACCCTCCTTAATTCGGCGTACAAAATTATGTCCCGTATTCTGTTCAACAGATTGAGACCGCTTGAGGAGTCCTGGTTTTCCGGCGAAACTGATACGGCTGATTCGTATAACGTTGGATGAATCGAAATCAAGTGTAAGAGTTGCGGATTAAAATTCGACGTCATTTGTTACCTTAGATGGAATAAAGCAGGGTGATGCACTCTCGAATCTTCTGTTCAACATAGCGCTGGAGAGAGCGATTAGGAGAGCTGGCGTGCAAAGAAGCGATACCATTATCACAAGATCGCATATGCTCCTGGGTTTGCGGACGATTTTTTTTTAATCTTTATTAAAGTAAATTAATGATTTTGTGTGTGTTACTTCTACGTGAAGTTAAATGATTTACAATGATATGGAAATGCTAATATCATCTTCCAAACTTAGACGTACATGTTCATGGTAGAATTAGAGGCGAAAATATAGAATTGATAGTTCCGTTAGGATACGGCAGGCATGAAGAATGTTTTTTATAGAAGTCGATTTGAAAGCGAGCGGAGAGCAATATTTGTGATGGCACATATCACACGACCTTCCTTCTGCCAAGCTCCCGTATGAAGGGGGAGGGAAGAATATCAGTGTGGAAGCTGATATATCTCCACTCTCAATACTTCAATTTCTGCCTTTCTGCCTTACACATTACAATGAATTGCTAGTGTTTTCCGAGGAAAACCAAAAATAAATATTTCCAAATGGATATTTGGGAAGATTTACAAGTTTATGGAAAGACTCGTTTGATTTTTCCGTCGAAATTTAGCAGCCCTGAGCCCATATATTTTCTATCAAATCTTGCGGTTTCGGTCGTCGTAACGCTGAATTGCGTCTAATATGTTGAAAATATTCTAGAGAAATACAAAAAAAAATATCATAGGGACGGATATTATAAAAAAAAAAACGGCCACGCCCATTCACGCCACTGGCCGTCGCAACCGACGATTTTACGAAACGAACAAGAAGTGACTTTTAGAATAAATCAATCGGAAGACGTGCCCATTCGCACCAATCTTAAGACAAGTAACGATTCCACTTCAGGACCTGCAATTGCTCCGAATCATGTACGTATTATTGTTTTTGTGCCGATTATTCCATCTCCGCTTTCATTTCCGTGAGGCTGGTCCGGAATGGACTGCGCTGTGATGCGGCCCAGCACTATCATACCTTCGAATCGGGCCGACCGCGTGCGACCCGTCATCGCTGCTCGGCAGTTCCTTAAATATAAGCCTTTATTTATCCAACAATCAGAAACGGCAACGACTTCGCAGCGGCATTCGGCATCGGCGAGATAACTAAAGGGCCGCGCTAGTGAGGCTGCTTAATTTGATTACATACATCGCACCCCGGATGGCAACACTTGGCATCCGGGAGGACTTGGTCGGATCACGGCAGGAGGGGAGGACAATAATTTGCTCACGCGTTCATGAAATCCGTGCTGCCCTCAGTGCAGAAAATTCGCTGCTTGGGTGGGACGGCTGGGGGATGGGTGGCTTCCTCCTGCGGCAGACTGGAATCGATGGTTATTTGAGTCGAATCTGAAGTGAGGAGCTTCTCGGTCGACGAGTGTCATGATGAGGCATAACAACGCGGATAAACTTGGGGAAGTCCTTCGGCGAAAAGTTGCTCTTCGTTCTCGGGGTGAATTTTCCACGCTCTTTGGGCGATAACTTGCGGTGAAGTTGCGGCCATTAGGATTTTCGGGTCTTGTCTGTAGCTTATTGTCAATCCCTGGATTATAGCATTTAAGTGGATATACAAAAAGTGATACGCAAGGATCTAGTGAAGCAAATTGAATACTAGTATCAATGGATCGATGAATATTGGAATGTTTCGTTTGGATTTTCAGATTCATAAAAAATCCTCTATATCTTTCTCGCACCACGCTACCTACGTCATTCCTCCGTAAAGTCAGCAGGTCTTCCTGTTCGATTAGTGGGTGGCAAACCACCACATTGACTTCTGGTCTTTGCCGCTGCTATTCCTACTGCACTGCCTGACTGACATACAATCTCGTTCGGCTGCAAACAAAAGAATCTCCTTCTCGGCAGGATAATAAGACCCAATATGTTTGCCAGCTCGTTCGTCTGCGATTCATTTTGCCGGTGTCAGGTTCCGCAGGGCGGCATTCCGGACCTGTCGTCACATTATTTATCGCCATTCTGTAACTTAACTATGTGTGTTGTTCGTGTAAGCAATCCCATGTCTGTTCTATGCTGCTGCCCTGCTGCTATTCATCAATCGTGCTGCTGGGTGTGACGCACTTAGGACACTTTTCATCCATAGGCCGGAGGAAGAATTCACACCAAGACGATCCGTTCGTAAATAGCACATATCGACATATGGGGAGGATGGTGTGAAGTGCATCATTCGATAATTTCTAATCAATTCCCATTAGACAGTGACGTCATTAACACTTATCTATTCTAATTGACATTCTCTAAATATGTTTTATTAGCCAATAAATGTTGCTTGCGGTGTTATGTATAAGTAACATAGAAATAAATTCAAAATTTGTACATACAAAGCACAATTTTCCCCTCACAGACAGACCACCTCGATGGAGGACGCAACAAGGCCAAGGACCGAAGGCATAACAAGCAGTAGTCACAGTGGGACTGTGCTTCGTGGCAGGTTATTTCCATCCTTTTTGTTCTAATATTTCCATTCCGGCATGGCACCATCAGCATCTTCGACTGACGAACTAGCAGTCGATCCGGAAGAACTCAACAAAGGCATCCGAAACGAGATAATTAATGGCTTCTCGATACTGCTTGGACGAGATGAATTGGGCCACGCAGCGGTGACGGTGTTGTTGCTGAGTTGTCGAACATTCATTTCTAAAGGACGCAATCTACATGTTGCCGCTTGCTCTTGTTGTCGGTTTAGCTACTGGAGTTTGTCGGTTCGGCTACAATCAAATGTTACCGATGTTTTTTGTTGCCACGACAGGATCATTTCCCGAAAGAATTGGTCCAGTCATGCCGAAAGGACGGACCGCTTGTTGTGGTGTCGGGCGGGAGGATGAAAGCATGGTACGGAATTAATTTATTTGATTGGATCGTGGAATAATTCGAGGGTGAGGGTGTTAATGTGTTTTTGGATCGACATATAGCGGTGGATTGATCGAATTCCATACCAATCAGTTATTTTATAAGCCAGCAGCAGCAAGCTGTTTTAGTTATGGGAGATTTAAGAAAACGACTGACTATTCTATTACGGTCTAAAGATACTGTAGAAACAGAACAAGGAAGTTTTGAATTGAATGAACGACACACACAAGAATGTGAAGCATTTTATCCATTAATGATAACTATGATAACGAACTGATAAAATATGCCAGCAAATGTTTACTACAAACAGAGATGAGAATTCTCGCATCATGAGCTGCGTAAAGTATTTATAAATTCGTGTGGACTGATGATGTTCCATCCAACATTGTGCGAGCTGACAAAATGACGACCTATTTCGGCGACCTTCTCTGTAGGAGTTATCAAGCGATCCTTAGAGCCATTGCTGTCTAATGGGATCAAAGGTGGAATGGGTCGAGACTCGGATTTTATAATTTTGCCAACTTCCAGAACGGCTTAGCACAGTCTGGGAGGACGCGGGTCTTATTGGAAAAATCACTATTTCCGAGGTCCACCATTCTGGCCTGTATTACTTTTGTCAAGCGATTGCAACAGGTTTTGAGTGCAGGCAGCCCAGTACGTTGGGTGAGATTTTTGATGAGGGTGTCAATGGTTAGGATGTTGCTTACCTGACAAGCCGTTGGAACATGCTGCTCTCTTGCCACCGAGAATGCCTCTTCGATGGCGCATAGCTGGCGTTCAATACTTTCAGGCATATCCGGACGCACCTCGTAGTTGATGGTGGTGTCAACACACTGCTGGAACCGCTCGATGATAGTTCCTTCTGGAGAGTTGGTGACGGTTGATCGACGAACCGATTTCGGTCACCACCGGATAGTGATCACAGCTGAGCTCCTGGTACACGGTCGGTTGTAAGATGTGATCGTCCATGTTGGTTATGTACAGGTCTAACGTTGCGTGGACTCTGGGCCGATTAAGTCTAGTTAGGGAATCTGGGCGCAAGATCATGAAGTAACTTTCTTCCAGGTCGTTGCTCAGATGGCACTGTTTCGATTGCCATGACCGTTCTCCCAGGCTTGATGCTTCGCGCACAGGTCACCGGCAATGATGTACTGACCTTCCCGCCGCGTAAGCTTGACAATGTCCCTCCGAAGGGCAGTCGATGATCCAATTGACCAGACCCACCCTAGTAGTCATTTTCAATGACGAACATGCCCAGGGTGAAGATCTGGTCGAAGCGTGTTTTGCATCCGCGTAGCGTTGCCAGTTGGGGAAAAATCGGAACTAGCTGCGGAAGGTCACCCTCGGCCGGAAGGGGCTCATTGTCCTGATGACTGAATCCAGGAGAGGAAGTGGGGGACATTCGTTGGTAGATGGAACGTGTGATGTTGAAGCTTGAATCGATGCTGCAGCGGCCGCCAGCCGTTTGTGAGAATGTAAAATTGGAAGTATTGGTATCCCTCCTCGGGGAGCCGGGATGGCCGGAAAGTTCGCCTCGTTGAGAGCAGGAACACGGTTCTTCTTCGGCAGGGTCCTGGCGGAGGCCTTCTTCCGGATTTCCAAAAACGCCGCCCGCTTTGGACAGTCCTTGGTTTTAGCCCGATGTTTGTCACCGCAGTTGGCGCATTTGGGATCAGCAGCGTGGCTTCATGCGGCTGTGCATTGCCTGACGTCACGGTGCACTGGCCGATATCGCTCCCAGTGTACGACGGTGTTATTTATAACGCCGACCAGCATCATGTCCTACCACGTGGTGAAGCCGTGCTCCAGGTGGACCAGGTAAAGCTGGTCGCGATATCTCCACGTCTTGTCGTGACGAGCGATCTTGTGCAGGGTCACTGGCTTTAGGATGCAGCTCTCGATTTCCGCAATGCGATCTTCTTAATTCATGTTGTGAAGCACTCGCAGCAAAGCCTTAAGCGGCTTCGTGCCGGGGTGATCATGAGTGTAGTACTCATGCTTGTGGACCTCGACGAACTCTACGATGGATTGATGATGGTCCTTGTTTGCCGGCATCACTTTTACGCACTCGCTGAAGAGCCGAAAAGTACATTTCAGCCCTTTAGCCATCAGCTGGCGAATTTTTGGGCGCAAATCCGGCGGATCGCCCTTCACAAACACGGGCGGGCTCTTTTCCTTCCGCTCCGGTTGCACCTGCGGCAGCTGCGATTGCTGCTTCGTCCTCTTTTTCGGCGGATTGCCGGCGTCATCAAGCGGCAACGAAGAGAACACGTTGCTCTGCATAAGCTGCTTGGAGGAGTTAATCACGCCTTCAAGAGCAGTGCGCTTAGGCACTTTTCCCGCGACCGAATCGGCTACCGAGTCTCCCATGACGTCCAGGAGAAAATAACGCCAACGCGACGAAGCGAAAACGTAAACCACGAAAGAACGAGAGAAAAAACGCTTGGAAAAAAATGCGCGAGCAAAAAGCACGTCCGTACGAGCTGCTGTCTCGAACTGATGATCACGGGTCGATAAAGACCAATGTTATGGATTTTATACAGGTTCGGGCGAGACAGCACAAACGTGTTCGTTAAATGTCGGAATCAGTAACAGTGTTCGTTTTGCACGACGACGGCGGTGGCTCGGGTGCCGGAAACAAAAGAACGGTGACGTCAATCTCACACCTCATGAATGAAATTTGGTGTGAGTTTGACGTCAGCAATCAGCTGATCAGAAATGTTTACACTTTTTGAGCTACTAATACAAACAAAAGGCATGCACAACCGGACCTGTATAAAATAAATGACATTGGATAAAGACTCCCCCAGATCTAAGCGATTTCATCGCCGCCACGGCTTCCATACCAACGGCGACAGAATCGCAGTCGCAACCCGCATGCTGAAGTCGACCAACGAGTGATCAACGATCGGCCGCAACGTGAGTGATTATTGTAAAGAGATGTTGAATAAATGAGCTCGAGATTCAATCTAATTTAAATGCACACGCTAAATAAGTTCTCCTCAAAAGTCACTTCAATATTAATGTTGAAATGTTTTGATTATTCAAATCAATAAATTGTTTGATTATTGTCTGAACTAAATTGCCCAGAATTATTTTTTTATTTTATTACAGTCCATTTTGTTGCGTTTTTGCTTTTTTTCTACCTTCATATTGTTATTCCATTGCTCAAGTAACCATGGAGAAGGAAAGTCCGTCAATCTTTACCAGGAATCGAACGTCAAATGAACGACCCTTAAAGATAACCTAACTATCGCTCAAAAGAGGCTGTTGTAGAGCCCACCCCAGTGGACACTGTGGCTAGACCAGTATATAGGGGAATAGCCAAGGGTCCATCTGACCCTTGCGGACGTTAAGATAGTTTCAGACTGTATCATTAATTCCTTCTCATCCCCGATGACCGTGAGGACATAGCCAGCGCCGCACAATGCACTATGGTCCAGGATTCAGATTTACGCGGAAAGATGCATTTTACGCCAAAACTATATTTTTAAGAAAAAACTGTTGTTCTACAAAATTGTTCGAAATAGTAAGGCCATCATTATGGTTCTACCAAAAAATAGGGTGGCCCATCACATAAAAAAAATTAGAAAATATTTTTTTTATTTCTCAGAATATTGACATGTTATGTTCTACAATGTTGTAGCGTAGCTTATTCCAATCAATTTTGCTAAGAAAAATTTTTCTGTAGCTCTTAAGTTGGCTGATTTAGATCAATTTTACCTAATTGGATTAGGGTGTACCTCAAAAAAACTGTATTTTCGATCTACTTTTTTTGTTTTACATTTCTCGAAAAAATCGTCTTCAAATGACTTTTAGAGCTCAAAAAAATGCAACTCTTGATGGGTGAATATGCTCAATATCTTTTTCCGATCAAAAGTTATAATCGTTTTTCTGTCAAAATTATATTTTTTTCATAAGTTGATATCTCCGGTTAGGGCAGACCAAAAAAATATGTTTACACAGCATTTGAAACAGAAATTAATATTATTTATTATGTCAAAAAAAATGGGGATATGTTATTTTTTTTTCCTCGAGTTTTATCAATTTCACTAAAATCATGTTTTTTCAAATAAATTAATATAACTCGACAACGGAAGAAGATACAGACGATATTCTTATAGCAAAACACGCGTTTTGAAAAGCCCCAAAAGTCTTCAGAAGATGACATTCGTGAGAAATGGAAAATAAAAAATCTACAGCTTAAACACTTTTTATAAATATTATCATTATCATCGTATTGCAAGATTTACGAGAAAAGATGCATTCTCGGTCTGAAACATATTTTTAAGAAACAAAATTTGTTCTACAAAGTTGTTCTGGATACTTGGGCCCTTATTATAGAGTTACTGAAAAATAGGGTGGGCCATTTTATAAAAATGTGAAATTTTTTTTTTTATTTTGCGGAAAATTGACATAAAATGTTCTACAAAGTTGTAGCGCAGCTTTTTCCCATCAACTTTGCTATATAAACTTTTTATGTAACTCTTAAGCTCACTTGTTTAGAGTAATTTTACTTACCAGGATTAGGGTGTCCCTCAAAAAAGAATATTTATGATCTGCTCATTTCATTTTTTATTTTTCACGGATGTCACCTTCTGAAAACTTTTGAGGCTTTTTAAAACGCGTGTTTTGCTATAAGAATATCGTCTGTATCTTCTTCCGTTGTCGAGTTATATCAATTTATTTAAAAAAACATGATTTTAGTAAAATTGGTGAAACTTGAGATAAAAAAATAACATATCCTAAATTTTTTGACATAATAAATAATATTAATTTCTCTTTCAGATGCCGTGTGAATATATTTTTTTGATCTGCCCTAACCGGAGATATCAACTTATGAAAAAAATGTAATTTTGACAGAAAAACGATTATAACTTTTGATCGGAAAAAGATATTGAGCGTATTTACCCATCAAAAGTTGCATTTTTTTAGCTCTAAAAGTCAGCTGAAGACGACTTTTTCGAGAAAAGTAAAACAAAAAAAAGTAGATCAAAAATACAGTTTTTTTGAGGTACACCCTAATCCAATTAGGTAAAATTGCTCTAAATCAGCCAACTTAAGAGCTACAGAAAAAGTTTTTTTTAGCAAAATTGATTGGAATAAGCTGCGCTACAACTTTGTAGAACATAACATGTCAATATTCTGATAAATAAAAAAAATATTTTCTATTTTATTCAATATGATGGGCCACCCTATTTTTTGGTAGAACCATAATGATGGCCTTACTATTTCGAACAATTTTGTAGAACAACAGTTTTTTCTAAAAAATATTGTTTTGGCGTAAAATTCATCTTTCCGCGTAAATCTGTATCCTGGACCATAGTGCAATGGAATCATCCTGAAAATAGACGATCGAAAATGTTTTGACCCCCTAAACGGCATTTTTTTCGCCACGGTGTCTTCCTAAAGTAGTCTCATATTTTTTCCCTGCATCAGCAGGAATATAAATTTCAAGGGTCAATTTACTTGAATACCCGAGCAAAAAATAAATTTTATGAGACATTTTTTTAGAGGGTTGATGTCGTCAGCAAAGTTGTAGAGTATGTTATTTTGAACTTCTTTGCTGAATAAACCTTATACTTTGGACTAACATTTGTGGGAGAAATCGGTTCAATTCGGTAAACTAACCTCAAAATCGGGTTTTTAGGTTTTCCATGTTTTAGCTCCAATTAATCAACTCAGTATGTTCTGTGAACTTGTATATTTAAGTAAAATATAGCAATTTAAGGAGACTCCAGCAATATACAATGAGGATATGTGAAGATATAATGATTATTAGGTCAAATAGGTACTATTTTATTCAAAGTTAATTTTTTGAATTGGCACTTCTTGGCACCTAAATTTTTAAAAGTTTGTTAGCCCATTATGTCTAGAATGAGGTAGGAGATAAATAATTATCGGGTCTCATAAGGCACATTTCATCCAATAGGTATTTTTAAATGTCTCCAAAATTATGGAGAACAAACTGTTTAGTGAACTATCCAAGCAAGATCGAGGAAATCGTAAGATGTCATATTTTTTCTTGAAAGAAGCTCTCTTAAGCTTTTATTTCATAATAATAGATTTAAAATCGGTCCAGTAGTTCAAAAGTTTTGGATTTTTGACTAAAGTAAGTTTTTGATAATGGTAATACTTTTTCAAAATTATTCATCCTAATGGCCAAACAATAAAGCAACGGATCTATTAATTTTCGTAGAGGAATAATTCAACAATTCAACCAAATTTTGCAAAACTCTGGAAGGTCGTAAATCGGTTTCACCTGATATTGCTGTACGTGTACCTGCATTACGATATACCATCTCTATAAAAACGATATTTTCGAATATTTACTTTTGTCATGAATCCATAACGTTTGAAATACTGAGCCGATTTTCAATCTATTATTATGAAATGAAAGCTTAAGAATTCTACTTTGAAGAAAAAATACGAGATCTTACAATTTATTCGATTTTGCTTGACTACTTCACGAAACAGTTTGATTTCCTTGATTTTGGCGACATTTTAAAATACCAATTGGATGAAATGTGCCTTATGAGACCCGATAATTATTTATCCCCTATCTCATTTTAGACATAATGGGCTAACAAATTATTATAAATTTAGGTGCCAAGAAGTGCCAATTGAAAAAATAAACATTTAAAAAAATGGCACCTATTTGACCCAATAATCATTATATCATCACTTATTCTCATTGTATATTGCTGGAGTCTCCTTAAATTGCTATATTTTACTTAGATATGCAAGTTCACAGAACATACTGAGTTGATTAATTGACACTAAAACACGGAAAACCTAAAAACCCGATTTTGAGGATAGTTTACCAAATTGCACCGATTTCTCCTACAAATGTTAGTCCAAAGTATAAAGTTTATTCAGCAAAGAAGTTCAAAATAACATACTCTACAACTTTGCTGAAGACATCAACCCTCTAAAAAAATTTCTCATAAAATTTATTTTTTGCTCGGGTATTCAAGTAAATTTACCCTTGAAATTTCTAGTCCTGCTGATGCAGGGAAAAAATATGAGACTACCTTAGGAAGACACCGTGGCGAAAAAATGCCGTTTAGGGGGTCAAAACATTTTCGATCGTCTATTTTCAGGATGATCCCATTGTGCGCCGTTATCGACCTTCCAAAATTCTAGAGCTCTCGGACTGTTCACATTGAGGTTGGAGTGCAAATTCCATGCTTCCATCCATTGGTTCCCTGTGCAATTGCGATTGTTCTGGTCGATCACGGAGTAGCAACTACGAAATGCACGGTCATCATGCTCATGCTCATATATATTTTTTAAAAGAAGTTTAATTTTGATACACACATTTATGTTTGTTTTCATGAGATATTGCGAAAAAATATTTGGCTGCTATTCCATTAAGTTCACGGACGTATTACCAATTATACAAGAGCTGCCTGTCGTAACCGGACCGTTCAGCTGTTACAATTGTTTGTTGGCTTCCACGTTCCGACTAACAGGGGCGGTGCCACCCGCTTACCCGCGTCGGAACGGAGCAATCCTCCAGCACAGAACGGTTGTTCTGTAGCTCCCACGCTCCGACTAATGGGGGCGGTGCCACCCGCTTACCCATGTCAGAGCGGAGCAGTCTCCATCCGGATGCTTTCAGTTGATATCAGCATCTGCCGAAAAACCGAGAAAGCCGTGGTACATGTACCCGTATGTATGTCCATCATGAACATGTTACATTAGTGATGGGTAGACGAATCAATCGTTCGGATCTGATGTCACATCGTATGACGTTTTTTTTGTCATATAGAAATGGGCGCTTCCCAAAATTGATTCGATTTTTCTTTTTCTATTACGATTATCATTTTAATTACAAAACAATATTTGGGTATATTAAGAATTTATATTTTAAATGTTTATACTATATATTACTACACTGCCATTGAGAGAAGTTAATATTATAGATAGAGGTGTGCGCCATGACCGATATTCGTTGACGGCGGCGTTTGTCAGAATTTTGGTCGGCAGCAGCGGCGTTTTAGCCGTCGGTGGTGGCGTGAATCGGCGTGGCGATTTTTTCATTACGTTTTTCTAAGATTTTTTTTTTCATTTCTTCGGGATATTTTCAAGACATTGGAATGAGAATCTTTTGAATTTCCGACCGATAAAACAGTCAATTCTTAAGAATTTCCGCGGGAGACTCTAAGGAGTTTTCGAGAAAAATTGGATTTCTGTGGGAATTTTTTTATACAGTAGACGTTCGATAACTGAAAGTCATTTAACTGCATTTCGAAAGTTACAGCAGTTTTGCAGTTATCGGACAGCTGAGCTTCAAAACGATGTCAAATTCGATAATAGCTTCATAGCGGTGAACAATCATATGCACTTCTATTTTGACGACGTCTGACAATAGTTTGATGTCTAGAATGCGTCGCAGTTATCGAACGCCATTCGCTTACTGAAACGAAAACATGTTGCAGTTATCGAACGACTACCCAGCAAACACAAAATCGTATATCATAGCGAATAAGTGTATAAAGTGGAGGCTATATAGGTACATTTTGCATGCAGTTAAATGGAGGCATGCGCCTGTAGCGCCTCTTCCATGTATACTTATTCGCTAGCATATGTGACTTTGTGTTGGCTGGGTAGTGTATTGTCCATAAGAAATTCTCGGGAAATTCCATTGGTCAAAAACCGTATGTCCGAACTGGTAATTTGGCCGAAAAAGTCTTTTTTCCCTAACAGGTCGTTGTCTGAATAGGTCATCAGCCCAAAAATGCCGTTTGGCCGATATGATTGTTTGACAGAATGTGTCATTTGTCCGAAAATATCGCTTATGCCAACAGGTCATACGGCCAAATGTCAATAACTGAATGGGTAATTCAGTCCAAAACATCCATCCGTTTGGCCTAATGGTATTTACGTTGAAAAGGGCTTTTGTCAAACGACCGTTGAGCGAAATTTCGTAACCTCTCTACTTTTAAGTCGATACTGGCATTTAAGCCAAAAGCGATCTAACCAAATCCCATTAAAGCTGAATTGAACGTTTATCCGAAACTGTCATCAGGTCAAAAATAGTTTGACCAAAAATGTAGTTTGACCGAAAACGACATACAACAGAAATTGTAATTTGGCCGAAAATGCCGTTTGGTAAGAATGGTAATTTGGCCCGAAAATGTCCTTTCTGCAAAACAATCCTTCTGACCGAACGGCACTTTTCAAAGAACAAAGGACATTTTTGGGCCAAATGGCTCTTTCTGCCAAATGACATTTTTTACCAAATGGCATTTTTGGTCAAATGACCTGATAAGGTAAACAACTTTTTACAAGTCCGTCCATATTCTCCTTTTGACTTAACGTCGCTTTCGGCAAAACTACATTTTCGGACACATCAGTTTTGATCTTATAATAGTTTCCGTGTAACGTTTTGCTAAATGGTACCTGGCTAGATGTCTTTTGGCCTAAAGTCCAGTATCGACTTAAAAATAGAGAGACCACAGAATTTTGTTCAATGGTCAATTGACAAAAGGACCATTTCGCCAAACAAGTCGCCATTTTTGACCATATTACCCGTTCAGTACGAGGTTTAGTCATTGAAATTTGGCCGTATGACCCCGTTGGACCAAATGACATTTTTGGCCAAATGGCCCGTTCTGTAAAAAAAAAACTGTTTCTGTTAAATAGCATTTTTGGCCAACAATCGTTTCGGTCAGACAACCTGTTAGGGCGAACGGCTTCTTCGGCCAAATTACCAGCTCGACCGTCTGTCAATTACTAAGAATTTTCAGAAGAAATCCAAAAACAATCCTCAAAAATTCCGAGTATTTTTCGATGTTTAAGAGTTCTCTATGCCAAACTAGCTGTTTATTGATGAACTTCTCCCTGCGAAAAAAAATCACTCAAAAGCATGAGCATGATGACCGTGCATTTCGTAGTTGCTACTCCTTGATTGACCAGAACCATCGCAATTGCACAGGAAACCAATGGATGGAAGCATGGGATTTGCTCTCCAACCTCAATGTGCACAGTCCGAGAGCTCTAATATTTTTAAATGGTCGATAACGGCGCTGGCTACCTCCTCACGGTCTAGCGGGGATGGGAAGGAATTGATGATGCAATCACTCGCTCACTGCAAGCCGAGAACACCTCTGCACTCGCCACGAGTTCATGCGGAATTTTATTGGAATCTGGGGGCTAGGCTCTGTGGCAGAGATTCGTCTTGGTATATTCTAATTGGATGCCGAAACGAGCATTTTGCTCATTTCGAATTCTAACAGTTAAAGCTCGATCCACTTAGTATTTGGCCGTTTTTTTTTTCAATTACTGCGGCGCCTCTGGTTGCCGTACCGAGAAGTAAAATACATCACATCGTTGCGGAAGGTTTGTTTAATTTATGGTGAAAGTTTCATCAGTATTGATGCTCACGTTCAAAAGTTATCGAAAATGGAACGCGAGAGATGGGAACAAATTTTGCACACTCACGTTAGAAATCCAACATAGTCAGGAGGAATGATTTCAAAGTATCTAAAATTAGTGAAATTGACTGTAAAAACTGTCAAACGTTATAGGGAAACACTATTACTGGATCGCGTAGCACTAAACAATCGTAGAACATACGACCAGAAACATCAAGTGAAAGTCTGCAGATCAGTTCGGAACCATTTTGGGATTTCCTTGCATGATTTAGCGAAAAAGTTCACTGCGCCGAACAGCATAGCATAGCATAGCATATGTGATTGTACAAATCGTGTGTGGCTATACAATGCTCAATTGAGCAATCTACTGTATATTGTCGCAAATTGGTACTTGGGATTAGTACCTTTTCCTATACAGTAGCAGTTGTATACCTGGCCACGTCCTTACAATCACGGAAGGAAGGGAAGGAATGTGAGTTCAACATCTACTAGTGAAGATGCAGGGAACCCATACTACCTTCATAGATGTCTCGGGAAGGAAAATTTGTGTTAGTGGGAAAGGTGAATAATAGGGAGCTCTATTCGACAATATAGAGCGTTTGTCAATAACAGAATATGCTGAAAAAATAATAAAATATATTCATCAATTTACTTACGAACCGTCCTAAGGAAAAACAAAAAAAAATCGGCAAATCGCGCGATCGTTCTGCTGTCCGAAACACGATTTTTTCGATTGTTTTCAGTTTTCACCACTGTTTGACCAAATGACATTCTCGGCCAAATATCTTTAGGCGAGATATCCTAGCAATATGTGAAAACATAATGAAAGCATATAGAAAACATATTTTGATTTTGACATCAAATTGATTCATAGTTTGTTTTCAAATATGTATAAATCATCATGATTGATTACATATTTTGATCTCATTTTGCTGTAGATTACTAAATTTAATGCTATCGGAAACCAATATCAAATTTGGTTTTCGATTTGCTCTCATCGACAGCAGAAATAGTTTTTGATTTAATGTCACAGTAAGATCATTCTGCTATGCGGTATGTTATTTTAACCAAAAAGATATCAAAATTAAGTCAACATAATCGATGATTTCACAACATTAAATAAGTTATCGATTTGCTCTTAAGCTTTGCTCGCGTAGGCTTCTACCAAATAGTCTTTTCGGAAACGATTCGACCAAACAACTTTCAGCCTTGTGACTTTCTGTCCATCAACTCTTTTCTGTTCAAAAATTCAATAAGTTTTTTTTTTTCAACGGGAACTCCTTCGCAATTTTCACGCTTGGCTCTTCGAAATTTTAACAAGATATTTTATGGAATTTCATGAAAATAATTGGTATCTCCACGGAAAAAATTCTGGAGTTTCAACGTAATGTTGTAGAGATCTATCAGGAAATTATGCGGAAAATGCACTGAATCTTCGGAGTTTCCACTGAAAATTTGAATGGGCTCCACGCCCAAATATTATAGATCAGCAGCGGCGTGACAAGTTTTAAGCGGCGGCGCTCCGGTACATAAATGTCGGCGGCGGTGGCGTGCCAAAAACTGTCGGCGGCGGCGGCGTGGCGCGGTGACGCACACCTCTAAATACAACAGCAGCTGTTCCAGGCAATTTCCATCTTCAACTGCCACAAATTAATCTTCCCAAATTCGCTAAGGATTTCTCGAAGTAGCTATCCTTTCGGGACATCTTCACATTGATGGTGCACTCGAACGCCGACATTCCAACTGTAGCCAAATTGCAGTACCTGTTATAACAGGGAAATGTTGTTAAGCAACAATCTCAGTCATTTCGCGACGAGCTTTTAAAAGAGGCCTAATATTTTGACTCTTTAACAAAAAAAAATATATAAATCTCCAAAAGACATTGAATTATTATTCACAAAATATCAACACATAGGGAAGAGCTTTTATCTTCTTCTCTTATATATAAAAATGAAATGGTCTGTGTTCGTATCCGCATAACTCGAAAACGACTGGATGGATTTTCTTCATTCCTTCAGCAGATATGTTCGTTATCGTTTACGACGGGTTTATATGTTATTTCCTGATGCGAAAACCACGAGTAAAGTTGAGTAAAACGTGAGAAACTAAAATTAAGAATCGTATGGAAATTTCGCAGTTCAAAACGCGCATTTTCGCCTACTATGCAGGACAACGTCTGCTGGGTCGACTAGTTGTAGTAGAAAATTGAAATTTGTGTTGCTTTGATGCACACTACGGAAAAAAATGTTTTTTTTTAAATCGCTTTTGACGAATTTCGCGCCAACTCGACCAGCGGTTGGCAGCACCATCTCAGAATCGAATGAAACTTGGTGGGCATAAAGATATGGTATTTCTAAGCCACTCTGCATACTTAGTTTTTCAAAAATTGTCAAGAGTAACATTTGATGAGGGCCTAATTTTTTTCATGGATTTTTTATAAATCGATGGAACTCTGAAATGACAAGACCTACAAAAAAGTGTTGTATGGCGGACTGTCGTGAAATTCCCAGAATTTTTTTGGAAAAATATCCAAAAAATAAAATACCGTTTTCTACACTGAAAAAAATTAGTTTTAAAAATTAAAATCGATATTACAAAAAAACCTCATCTCAGAAATCGATGAAATTTTTTCTGCAGATAGGTATTTTAATTCTCTAACTTTTCTGGGAATAATGTTCCTGTGACATATTTAAGGAAAAAAAGTTTTTCTAACAAAAACTTTTTTCATGTCCATATTGAGTGAAAATTTATCAGCGTGTTTTATGCCTACAGCGCCAATTATAGGTTCAGCAGCCTATCATCAACCAACGACACATTTTGGAAGTATAAACAAATGTTTAGGAAGCAATTTAGCATAATCTAACATTAATGTGGACCAACATTTGAAAAGGGCGTATATTTTCTTAGATTGCTTATATTAATGTTACACACAAATGACCAGATTTGCAAAATTGTGATGTTTGACGGACTATTGTAAATTTGTCTGAACTATGAAGTCTGAAACATAAAAGAGCGTTTCGTTCAACGAGAAAGTAAATTAATGAATGTAAAGATTAAAATTGGTTTAGCAAAAATAAAAATTAGAGGTTGATTTTTTTTATCAGATAAACATTTTGATTCCAAACGATGAAGCTCGGTAGGTAATTTCATTAGGGGGATTTCCGGTAAACGCACATTTAAAGAATAATAAATTTCCGCATTTTTTTATTTTTTCTTCAATTTTATTTGTTTAATTTAATTTGTCGAACAATTCAAAGACTTTTGGGTCTTCATCTGAGTTGGAATATTTTTAGCCAGGATTTTATTATGAGCGATTGGTATAAAAGAATGAGGCTTTTGTGTGCCAATTATAGTTTTTGCTTTTTTGAATAGTTCATCAAAATTTTGTTGAGTACCGTCGTCGGGGGTGACAATGGGTCAAATGGGGGTGAGAATGGGTCACTGTTTCAATTACTTAGAATGCTTGCAGAATGGATGTATCTGAGGACAAGAAGACAAAAATATAAGAGACCTTTTTGAACGATTTTGCTCTACGCCCTCCATGCTCGCGGTGAGAACGATGACCCATTCTCACCCCCAGACCCATTGCCACCCCCGATGGCGATATTGCTCATTCGTGATATAACAGAAATGTAATATAGTGATATTTTTGTTTGATTGAAAACGTGCCCATTCGCCCATTCGTACAACTCCCGAGGAGTCTTGATAGTATTTCCATAATCTTTGGCAAGAGTTGCTCGTTTTGCCATTCGTTTGAGAGTGCCACCAATAGCTTCTCAAGGGCCTTTTCCGTGCGATGTTGTAAAAAAGTGCCATTCTGCTTCTAAGCCATGTTTTGAATTTAAATTACACAGACTTGCAAAGTTCCTTTTATTTTTATAATGTGCTGCAGCTCACCCAGACACAACAGTAATTTTTGTAAAATCGATCGACTGTTTCAAAAAGTCAATTAATTTTTAAATGAATAAGTGAACAGCTTTTGTGTCATGGGTCATTACTTCTGATTAATAAAGCTAACGTTTTCTAACTAACCGTTTCTTTTACAGTAAACTTCGAATGGATGTATTGTTGCCTGCGAATTATCCAACCTTGAGCAGCATTTTGGATAATGAATGGATAATTTTCAGATAAATCTAACAGTACAAGTGTTTTGTTGTTTGCAAATAATGTCATAAGTTTTAAGTTTATCAATTTTTTCAATAAAATACGATACAAAATCATCTACAGGCTTTATAACGGTTTCTAAATTACACCGTTCAGTGGTTAGCCTTTGCTGAAAAACAACATCTTCTTTTCCACTATTACAATTAAATATAACATCAGTTTCGTTTCGGCAACATTGCCCGTTTCCAAAGTAATTATTTTTTTGTAATAGTTTTTAAGTTACTTCGATACAAAAAGTCAAATAAAACATAGACCCTTTTCAAATGTTGGTCCACAATTATGTTAGATTATGCTAAATTGCTTCCCAAACAAATGTTTATACGTCCAAAATGTGTCGTTGGTTGATTATTGGCTGCTGAACCTATAATTGGCGCTGTAGGCATAAAACACGCTGATAAATTTTCACTCAATATGGACATGAAAAAAGTTTTTGTTAGAAAAACTTTTTTTCCTTAAATATGTCACAGGAACATTATTCCCAGAAAAGTTAGATAATTAAAATACCTATCTGCAGAAAAAATTTCATCGATTTCTGAGATTTTTTTAATTTTTTTCAGTGTAGAAATCGGTATTTTATTTTTTGGATATTTTTCCAAAAAACTTCTGGGAATTTCACGATAGTCCGCCATACAACACTTTTTTGTAGGTCTTGTCATTTTAGAGTTACATCGATTTATAAAAAATCCATGAAAAAAATTAGGCCCTCATCAAATGTTACTCTTGACAATTTTTGAAAAACTAAGTATGCAGAGTGGCTTAGAAATACCATATCTTTATTTCCACCAAGTTTCATTCGATTCTGAGATGGTGCTGCCAGCCCCATAGAAGGGTTGGCGCGAAATTCGTCTTTTTCTCAAAATGGCGCAAGTTTGCGCAAGATTTTTGTGGGAATCTGAAAGTTCACATCCCAAATATGATCCCCAACTAAATATCTCCGTGATGTGGCTGAATTTTAGAGTTGAAAATACCTCTATTTTTCAAAATTTTGTTCGTATTTTGATTTTTAATATTTTTTTCCTTCGATGACGATGTTCGTTAGTACGATACGTCATGCTTGCTTCGAACGACACTTTCTATTCCAGTGCAAAACATTCTCCAAGATGCCCGTCAGCCAAAGAAGAGAGCTGATATCCCAAAGGAAGCTTTGCTGGAATTGTTTCCGAACCGGTCACCATGCTAGAAGCTGCTCATCTAAGTATTCTTGTCGAACGTGTCGCGATCGCCACCAACGCGTTGATGCATGATCCATCCAGACTGTTAAGTCTTCTGCTGCTCCTGCCGTGATGTCGAAACCCCATGACGTGATGTCCAATTCTGTCCGGCTGGCCAATCCGGGACCGCCTTCCTCTTCCCAACAAGTTAGCATGTCGGTTCAATCCCAAGCCAGCACGGTTCTTGTTTTCAATCTATCTTAGAATTGTTTTCAATATAGCGAGCTATGGGATGAAGTGCCGAACCGTTCCTCTATCTATATACATAAAAAAGAAATTCTGTCTGTCCTTACAGACTCGGAAACTACTGAGCCGATCGGCCTGAAAATTTGTTTGCAGGGGTTTTTAGGTTGGGGCCGCGGAAGGTTCTCAAGATGGCGCTAGACCTCTCCCCGCTCTATAAGGGGGGCTCCCATACAAATGAAACACACATTTCTGCATATGTCGGGATCTAATCAAGCAAATGGAATCAAGTTTGGCTTGAGGAGGTTTTTGAAGACTCTTGACAGCTAGTAAATAACAAATAATTACTTACTTACTTATGGATCCTGTACACCTCCGGTGGTGCAAAGGGTCGACTTGAAAGATCTCCATCCTGAGCGTTGCCCGGCTATCGCTTTAACCTGTTGCCAGGTTAGATTTCGGTCGACTTCTTTTATTTCTTTATTGAGGCTTCGCCGCCATGAGCCTCTGGGTCTGCCTCTGCTGCGATGTCCCGCTGGGTTCCAGTCTAATGCTTGTTTACAGATTTCGTTTCCGCCCCTACGTAGAGTGTGGCCGACCCAGCCCCACTTCCGATCCCGAATTTCTGTTGCTATCGGCCTCTGGTGACAACGACGATGGAGCTCGTTGTTTGAGATCCAGTTGTGAGGCCACCAGGCCCGAATTATATACCGCAGGCATCTGTTAATGAACACCTGCAGCCGTTGAGTGTTCTCCACTGATACACACCATGTTTCGCTAGCGTATAACAGCACAGATTTCACGTTAGAGTTGAAAATTCGTATTCTGATGCTTTCACTTATTTGCCTGTTTCTTTTTTCAGATATTTCTTAAACTCGCAAAGGCAGCCCTTGCTTTCTTGATCCGTGCACCTATGTCGATCTTGGTACCGCCGTCTGACGCCATTTGGCTACCAAGATATTGGAAGCTTTCAACATTCTCCACTGGTTGCCCGGCTACTGTGAAACTGGAAGGAATCACCGTGTTTACATCCAACGATTTGGTTTTGTTGACGTTGATGACTAAACCTGCCGAGGAGGAGCGCTCGGCAAGGTCGTTGAGCTTACTCTGCATATCAGAGCGCCGTTGCGCGAGGAGTGCTACGTCATCAGCCAATTCGAAGTCGTTTAGGTGCTCCATGGTTATAGGCTGCCATAACAGCCCGCGGTTTGGTTCACGGTCAATCGCATCTACCAGAATCTCATCGATTACGATGAGGAACAGTAACGGTGATAGAATACATCCTTGCCTCACACCAGCTACGACCCGGATAGGGTCGGACAGGACCCCATTGTGCAGCACTCTACACGAAAAGGCCTCGTACTGTGCTTCGATGAGGCCGATGATTTTCTCAGGAACCCCCTTGCGTCTCAGGGCGCCCCACATATTCTCGTGATTGAGACGGTCGAAAGCTTTTCCGTAGTCAATGAATACCAAGTAAAGGGACTCTTGGAATTCGTTGACCTGCTCCAGAATTATGCGGAGCGTGACAATATGGTCCACACAGGATCCACACAGGCACGGAATCCGGCCTGCTGCCGACGGAGAGTCGCATCGATCTTCTCCTGAATCCGGGCTAGGATAATTTTGCACAAAACGAAATAAACGATGCAGTAGTTGTGCGGATGTCATGGGGTCAGCTTTGAGCATCTCGGCTGATATGCGGTCGACCCCTGGGGCTTTATTCGATTTCATGCTTTGGATGGCGGTTTGAATCTCTAGCAGAGTCGGTATTGACGCGTGTTATACGTCGGATCCTAGGCAGATCATGACGAGGTGGTGATGGCCTGGCTGGCACTTGAAAAAGTTGTTCGAAGTGCTCGAACCAGCGTTTCAGCTGGTCAGTTGGGTCGGCCAATAACTGATCATTCGCGTCTTTCACAGGCATCGTTGCATTCATCTTCGCCCCGCTTAAGCGTCGTGAGATATCGTAGAGGAGGCGAATGTCCCCGGTCCTTCGTCGGCCAGAGAGTCTGCCCACGCTCGCTTGTCCCGTCGACATGAGCGTTTTACTTCCTTCTCAAGAGTCGCGTATCGTTGACGGGCTAAGACTTTGGCTCCTCTGGTTTTCGATCGCTCTTTTGCGGCTTTGGCTTCTCTTCGCTCCTCTATCTTCCTCCAGGTCTCATCGGTGATCCATTGCTTTCTCTGGGTGCGCAGTTCGCCCAGATTATTCTCGCTGGTGGCGATGAAGGCATTCTTGATGGCGGTCCATTGGTCTTCCACGCTGCCACTTTCCGGAATATCTGCAGCACGCGTCTACAGTTCTTCAACGAAGGACCGTTTCACCGTGGCATCTTCCAGTCGGCGTGTGTTGAATCGTCGTCCAACTCTTTCCTCCTGCCGACGAATCCGCGCAATGCGCAGGCGTATTTCGCCGATGAGGAGGTGATGATCAGACGCGATATCGGCACTACGTTTATTCCGTACATCAAGAAGGCTCCGTTTCCATTTTCGGCTGATGCAGATGTGGTCGATTTGATTTTCTGTAAAGCCGTCACGGGAGACCCACGTGACCTTGTGAACCGGTCGATGAGGGAAGAGCGATCCCCCGATCACCATCTCATTATTACCACAAAATTCTGCGAACAGCTCTCCGTTTTCGCTCATTTCTCCGAGACCATGGCGTCCCATAATGCGCTCATGGTTCGAGTTGTCGGATCCGATCTTCGCATTGAAGTCGCCCAAACAGATCTTGATATCACCCTTCGGAATTCTATCTACGACGGCATTGAGTTGACTGTAGAAGTTCTCTTTGTCTTGCAGATCGGCAGCATCGGTTGGCGCATAACATTGGATTATAGTAAGGTTTCGGACCCGTGTTCTAAATCTGGCAACGATTATCCTTTCACTTATAGGTTCCCACTTCATAAGCGCAGAGTGTGCCTGAGCGCCTAGTAGCAAGCCAACTCCGCGATGCCGGGGAGCGTGTTCACCTCGTAAACCAGAGTGTAGCAGAACTTGTCCCGACGGCGTTCTGTGTTCTCCAAAGTTTGGCCAACGGACTTCACTCAGTCCCAGGATCTCAAGCTTCATGCGGCGTGCCTCACTGGCAAGTTGTGCAAATTTACCCTGCTGGGCTAGGGCTAAAACGTTCCATGTTCCTATTCGTGTCCGTTGTTTCGCGCTAAGAGTCGTCGCCGTAAAATCAGTCCGTATTCTTTCATTATCGGATTCTCGAACAAATTGATGTTTTGGGAACAGTAGGTTGTTGGCGAAAATAACACCAGCAGAGAAATTCGGAGACGCATAGTGGCTGGAAATCGTACGTACTTTGGACTCCGCAAGACGCTCCGATCGAATAGAGTTCGCCGCCGTACCAAACTGACAATCTACAAAACGCTAATTAGACCGGTAGTCCTCTACGGACACGAGACCTGGACGATGCTCGTGGAGGACCAACGCGCACTTGGAGTTTTCGAAAGGAAAGTGCTGCGTACCATCTATGGTGGGGTGCAGATGGCGGACGGTACGTGGAGGAGGCGAATGAACCACGAGTTGCATCAGCTGTTGGGAGAACCATCCATCGTTCACACCGCGAAAATCGGAAGACTGCGATGGGCCGAGCACGTAGCCAGAATGTCGGACAGTAACCCGGTGAAAATGGTTCTCGACAACGATCCGACGGGCACAAGAAGGCGAGGTGCGCAGCGGGCAAGGTGGATCGATCAGGTGGAAGATGACTTGCGGACCCTCCGTAGACTACGTGGTTGGCGACGTGTAGCCATGGACCGAGCCGAACGGAGAAGACTCTTATATACCGCACAGGCCACTCCGGCCTTAGTCTGAATAAATAAATAAATAATAGGTTGTTGGCCCAAGGTTCCCTATCCACCGGGATGGGGCTGCCATCTTAGGTATAGCTTCCGGGAATAGCATTTCATACTCAACCGCTGGATGCCAGAACAGACGCTGTTGGAGCCGCACCTCCTTGGTGAACAGACGCTCGGTTCAGTCGGGTCAAATTTGTTTAAAGTTCCACCCAACACCAGGACTAGGCTAGTGCGCTTTGAGCGGCACACGGTCGCTTTAGGGCCTGCTTGGGGACATATGCAGCTTTTCATAGAAGTTCAACAGAGCCCACTGTCGAACCCCATCACATCCTAGGCAGACCCCACAGGACGCACCCTCTCACTCTAGCTGATGTCAGAAGGACAACAGTGCCCAGGCTGCACTACCAGCTAAGCACGCAACCCTTAGCTGGCGGTCAATTGTCATCGGAAGACCCGTGGAAGCGTGAGTATTGGAACTTGTGAGGACCAGAGGTATGTTAGGCGCCCCTTCCCGGATGTCAACTCACCATTTCGCAGCCCAATAACAAATAATGATCACATACATACTCTTGGACATACTTTTTATTTTCTACCCATATTTGCTGATGCATTCGAGGATATGTACTCCAGAACAGTATGGGCTGCTTCGGACATCAAAAACAAAATTACCATTTTTGCCCTTTCTATACTAGTTTTGGCGTATGTTAGTTAGTTGTTCATTAGATCGGCGTAAAAAATTCGTCCTGAAAGGATTGACCAGATAAGAGCATTGACACTTTGAGTTAACCTACTTTTTAGTGCTTGCAAAATTGGAAAAAATAATTAAAAATCTTTTTAGCAGCTGCTAAGAACAACTTCACAGCGATTATAAACGCATCCCTTAACAAAGTGAATCAAGAACAACAAGAGTCGAGCTAACAATCTTTCCTTTCCTTGTTGGCCGTAAGGAGGTAGCCATTTCCGTTTTTGCCTTAGTGAATTAATAAAACTTGCGAACATAGGGCATTATAACTAACCTCTTAGCCCAATTGACCTTCCCGTCAACTATTTTGTCTCGTTTATTGTCAATTTTTCTAAAGAACCCATATTTTTTGAAGCCTCTAACTATTTTTAAAATCGAAACAAAAACCGAAAAAGTCCTGCCCGTGTGAACCTTGAAAAATTCACCCGATGTTCGTTGAAAATAGGGAAATCATTAAAAAAAACAGCGCTTTTCGATATTTTATTTCAAATTTTAAACATACTTAGAGGCGTCATAGAATATTGGTTCTTTGAGAAAGTTGACCTTCAATAATCCAAAGGATCGATTGAGTAAATAAAAAAAAAAGACGGGAAAGGTCAATTCACTTGTTGATTATTATAATTGTTTTGTGACTCAGATGATTACTTTAAAAAAAAGTTTGAGGATTATTTCTTTCAACATTCTCAACAACTGAATTATTTTTGAACAGTTTATTACGCATTAATCTCTTTGTACCTCATTTTTGTATATAAATATCTTCTCAGCTTATTAGTTTAATGTAAGGAATTCAATTTTATCTAATTTAGAAATATTCTTATCGTCTAATTGTCTCATATCTAGTCAAAAACAGTCTGATAACATTTCTCTCAATTTGTAAAGTAAATCTACATTCGCACCTTTCGCGCACTGCACACGTCGACGACTACTAAACCTTTGTTACCTTTGCTACAAACTAACCCTGCTCGAGCTAACCCTTACTGCTAATAAAACTGAATTTATGAAAACCCCCGAACAAGGCACCCATCGGCAGCTCATATCCAAATATTTACAACTTTGCAGCGCGCTTTGTCCTGTCGGTCGATCGATCGCCGTGGCCATGCAAAAGCCCATAAAAATTAGCTAAGGTACATATTTTCAGCCAACTTGAAACACTTAAAAATCTAGCCCCCTTCTAGAGATAACGAGATACAGCGCAAAGTCGCGCACCGCTCCATGGAAAACCGCAGCGAACTGAACGCGTGCTTGAATATTTATGAACTCCCTGAAAACGGAAACTTTTCGCTATCTACATTGCGGCGGGGGCACCGTCGGCGGTCAAGTGCTTTGGCCGCGCGCGCGGGACAAATTATGCATTTTTTTTCGATTGCACACACTGTCCCACTCTCTCCCATATTTGAAAGTGGGTGTGTGAGTTAATTATGATTAATTTATAGGTGTGTTTTTGTTTCAATGCAGGCGGCTCATGTCCAGGCCTCCGAGCTGACCGAAGTACGGATAGCCGGACTTGGCTTCGGCGGCAGCGGCTGCTGCTGCGGAGTAAGCGTGGTGCGGGTGGTGATGGTGGTTCATGTTGTTCGAGAAGAACGAACTGCGGAAGGAAGGAGAGAAATGAAAAAGTGTTGATTAGATATTGTTTTTGTTTGGGAAGGGAAAGTTTGTTTTAGTTGGGGGAGGTGTTAATTGTTTGACACTTACCTATAGGCGTCCCATTCGGTGGTGGCTTTGTTGTGGGTTGAATGAGACGAGCGCCATTGCGAGGATGAGTTGTCGATGGTGGTGGATGCGTTGGCGGAGGTGTTCGTCGGAGCGTAGGAAGCAGCAGATGCGTAGGACTGGGAGTTGTCCAGCATGGGGAAGTAGTTGTAGTTGGACGAGGTGGTGGTTGAATGGTGGTTTGCGGAGGTGGCGGACGGGATTTGGTTGTGGACCGGGCTGATTGATGTCGGCGGGCTGAGGGAGGCTGGTGGGCTCATGGTGGCTGATGTTGGGTGGATCATGGTTTGGGCCAGTGGGTTGTAGGCCGTTTGGGATGCAGCGTGGATGGATGTTTGGTTGGTCGGTGGGTAGCACGCTTGACTCCACGATTGCATGCTTGATGGGAATCCGGCGGAACTTGTTGGGATGGAGGCAGCGGCTACAGCAGCAGCGGAAGCAGCCGCTTGTTGTTCGAATGGAGCAGGGTACTGGGCGTTGTAGGCAGCGAGTTGCTGGGAGCTCATGTGCTTACGTAGACGTGCACGACGGTTGGAGAACCACACTTGAACGCGGGCCTCCGTTAGGCGAGTTTTCTGCGCGAGTTCTTCACGAGTGTACACATCAGGGTACTGTGTTCGGGCGAATGCGATCTCCAACGCCTCCAGCTGTTCTCCGTTGAAGGTAGTTCTGCAACGACGCTGTTTTCTCTTGAGTTCGATTCCAGGTTGGGATTCCGTATCGCTATCCTCATCGCACGAAGATCCTCCCAAAATGCCGTTGATCGAGTGATTTCCATGGCGTTCATCCTCAGGACGGCCTCCGCGAAGAATTCTAGTGATCGAGCTAACCGACGGCGCTGAATTCTTATCGCAAATTCCCTCCTTGATCAGTTTCTCACGGATATCGTAGCTGTAGATTCCGGGATTACCCTTACGCATCTCTTCGATTTTGTTCTCGATCTCCGGTGTGGAAACGCGTGGCTTAGATCCTCCGATAACTCCCGGGCGAATCGACCCCGTTTCTTGATAGCGATTCAAGATCTTCGAAACACACCCGTGCGAAACTCGTAGCTGCCGGGAGATGGAACAGGGCCGCACACCGGCCGCAGCCATCTCTACGATTTTCAGCCGAATATGATTGGGAAGGGGGCGCCCGTTGATGAATACTCCTCCGAGTTGGTTCACACGTCCCTGTCCTGTAAAAAGAGAAGAAGAAAGAATCTCATTAGGCTAACCTGTTCACAAATTTGTACAATTCATAGCGCGGGTGGTCGAAAGACTTCAAAGGCGGTCAACCGATCTGCACACTTAGAACCTCGGTGGTGAGAAACTGAGGCTGCTGAATGAGCCAGCGAGAAGGCGGAATGAAAAATTGATCCATTTCTCTTTCGGAGCCATTCGGGACCGTCGTAGTCGTCGTCGGTCGGCTTTTGTGCCGTGTCATACTCCGGCGGGGTGTCACATTGTTGTGTCATCCGAATTGTGTTCGGGCCGACGGCAGTGTGGCGGCAGAAGAACAAGTGGGACGACAAGGGGCAAGCGATTAGGATCTTGTAATGAGGCCGGCCGGGTATTGTTCGGTGACCGTTTTGAAAGGGAACACAAATTGAGGATGAAGTGACGCGAGAGAATAAGCTCAATTGATCGTGGGTGATCGATCAATTGCAGGGGAATTCAACCGGTTTAATTAATTTCCTGTTGATGCATGGTGGGAACGGAGGTGAGCGGAAAGAGGGAACGGGCTTGTTGATTCATATTGATTAAAACCTTGCGGCGATTCGCGATCTTCGTTTTTGATCGCGCTGGTGCGCAAAAGGGTACAATTTTCCTTCCATCTTTTGCGGTGCGTTTTGCGAAGAAGTTCTGCGTCGGCAAGCGAGCAGAGAATTAAAATCCGGCAGACTTTTGACACGCCACAGCCAGTTCCATGGAAGGGATGGATCAGAAGAGGGGATGTCATTTGTCAACGGAATCGTGACCAGCAGGCTCCAAATAAGGGCAACGATTACTACGCCCAACCGTCACGTTGTTCTGTCCTTTACGCAAGTTACGGCATTTCCTGTGCGTGACTAATGCGACGACTGACAACGTGTGAAGGTCAAACCTATCAATCATCGGGCTGAAGATGCCGCGCGACGTCCCGGCGTGAGGACTCTTCCACAAAGTATGATCCACTCGGACATCCAGACATCGACCTTGGCGTCGTATTTGATTACACTTCAATTAGGCGCGAATTGCAATTAATTATTCCGCCAATGGTGCCTGCCTGCCATGTCTTCAGCACCAGGCGAGGCTGGGCGAAGCGAAACAAAATACCGAAACGATCATTAGGCTACTGTTCGGTGTCCCGGCTGGAGCGAGTCCGAAGCGAACCCTCCTGGGGTTCATTTATCATTCCGCAGCGGAATTCGTGTTCGCGCCGCGGACTTGCTCCCGCTACGGAACGGATGGTAGCTTAATTAGAATTTAATGGTTTTTAGCGGAGCATGCGGATTTGTGGCATTCAAATTCTGACGAATTGTTGGCCTTTTGTATTTTTTGGATGAGTGTAAGCGTGAAAATGCTGCACACTCGGAAGGTCACGATCGGTAGCCAGACGGGAGAACGATGCCATTTGATACGAATGCTTTGTTTGAGGCCATGTGTTTCAAACGATCCTCGCCAGGCTTTTCCGCCGAAGCAGTAAATTAGATTTGCTGTCCCGACGTGTGTGATCCGGAATCCTCGAGGCGGATTATAATTTTGAATATTATTATTTGCACTTTCGTGGTTGGTTCCCGGCGGAAATTGCTCAATAAAATTGTGAAATATTTTGACGACGAGGAAACCGGTTCCTGCACGAAGGTGATCCTACAGAAATCAACGCCAAAGTCAGTCGACTCGGAAGATGATGAATGTGAACAGCATGTTTACACGTTGTATATTAAAATCTAATTATATGGTGCGGGATTGTTACGCCTTTCTTCGGGCATGATCGTGGCGAGGCAAGGCAAGCTGCCATCGATCGTCGATCAATTCCGCAAGCATGATCACGATGTTTGACTTCAATTTCTGCCTCACTTGTGTGCTATAATTAGACGCAATGCTCGATCGTTATTCCGAAAGGCTGTGGAGTTACTCGAACCTTCTGGAGTCTCCCATGTGCCGCGGAGCAGAAATTGAATTAGTGACCTATAAATCAGTCCTCGATCAATGAACATGGCAGCCTCTTGCCTGCGTGCGTGTGTGTTCATCAGAGGTCCATAAATTTCTTGTAGTGAACCCATCCGAGCAACGAACGTGTTGAAAAGATAAATGATCCCCTTTGAATGTAGCCGTGGACACATGTTGCTGTCGGTGTCGTTGTCGGCATTCCGTGAATAACCAACTGGTCGATTTCGGCAATTTGATTAAATTCTGCTCGCTTGAGATCCGCCTCCGCACGCCTCTTCGAGGGTCCCAGCTCGGCCTAGACGGCGATCGCGCGATCAATTGATTAAAATGTACGTCGTTGTGCAGAGTCCTGAAGTACTGAGTGCGCCCCCGGCGGCGATACTTTATCATATAAATTGATCATTTAGTTTATAAATATATTAAACATCCATATAAATTATTACATTAGGAGGTTCCTTCGGGGACCTCGGTGGACCATGCTGGAGTAGGACGTGGCCAGGTCGGCGAAAAATTTCGACGCGATTTATTCTCACTGCGCGTTTGCACCCAAAGATCACGATCCTCGGAGAGCTCCCTCGGTGTGTTCTCGGAGGGACCAGCTAGCGTTGAAGTAATAAAATATTTCCAATACCATTACGTTATCATTATCGAGCATCTTCGTCTGAGACCCGGGGATCCCGTCGCCCCATCGTCCATCGATCGCTCGGAAGAAATCGCGAGAGAGGGTGTCGAGTTATTGTTGAAAACAGGAATTACTGAAAATAAGATCAAAGGCAGTTCGCCGCCCTCACTCCATAGAGCTCGCGCCGTGGTCGACCGGTCGACGGATCGCAGCCCGTGATGATACGGTGGGAGGTACCGCTGCTGATCCCCTCCGGCCCTGGGCGACCCGGGATCAGCGCTCAAATTTTGTAATAAAATATGTGCGCGCTTGTATCGCCGCCCTGCCATACCACGCCACCCGCCGTGATCGCTTCTTCCTTTTTCCGTCCTTTAGGGCCCCGAGCTCGTATTCGGTGCGCGGAAGATCGATCGAAAGCGGAGAGCGCAAAAAATGCGCGCCAGCGTGTCTGGGAGTGCGCTTCTGGAGTGCATTCGTGCTCTTCGCGGGATGCATTTGACAGGGAGGTCACGCGAGCGGGGAGAAGGTTCTGAAAAGCGAAGGTGATGTATCTCGAATTTTAATGAGTTTTCAGGTGGGAAATTGAAGGATTATGGCGAGGGAATAGACACTTATTTATGCGAAGGCCAATAGCGGAGCTCGATTCAACGCGATCATAATTGAGCTGTTCGTGGCATAACCGATGACCAGATTCTTAAACAAATCATGATTGATCCCTCAAATCATTGACACACCCTGACAATCGATCAGGACTATGGAGTCCTGCTACAAGTATTTTTAATTTAAACTCCATGGAAAGCCCGTCAAGTCAAGAATGCTATAAAAACAATTTAAAACTTCAAAAATATTACAAACACTGAATGTGGTGCGGTACAGAAAAATCAACAAGTTTCAGTTCTTCAATGTATCCAAAACATAGATTCATAGTAAATAAACCACACCTTTTTTAATCAGATTTGGAAATACTTTTGAAAGACTTAAACTTATTGAATCTTGAAGTCTGACTCATAATGACGGGATGCACAAAATGCATCCTTGCTTGATTTACTCAATTTCCAAAATGCAATCGTGCGTAAGATTTTTACGTTTTCTGCTAAGCTCACGCAAAAATCTAAATCCTGGATCGACTCAACGTCCTAATAAGCTTATCTTAATCCCTGATCTACAACCAACGCAACACCCGATAGGATCTATGTCTCCGTCATGCCTTGCGCACAAGCAAACATCCAAAAGATCAATTTAATCCTCTTTCCCAGCTCTCAAGCACTTCTTCCCCGTTGCACAAAGCCAGTCCATTTCCCGAGCCCCGAACAATGACCAAACAATAACATATTTACAATCATTAATCTTGTTAGCCCCTTGCCGAGTGCAAGCAGTTCTCCTTCGGTCTCTCGATCGATTCGGTCCCTTTGATATTCATCCCAAGTAACCTTCTGTTACAATGGCTTCTCACCCTACAAATGGTTGAGAATTTATTCACGATCAGAACCCACTTTCCCCGTCGGCCGCATTCGAATTAAAAATTACA
This sequence comes from Armigeres subalbatus, assembly GCF_024139115.2. Classification (NCBI taxonomy): domain Eukaryota; kingdom Metazoa; phylum Arthropoda; class Insecta; order Diptera; family Culicidae; genus Armigeres; species Armigeres subalbatus. The sequence continues at coordinate 103,426 of NW_026943245.1, read as the reverse complement.
ACGCCCTTCTTTTCCCTAGAGGAAAAATAGATCCTTGCCTGCCGTCTGTTGCCGCACAGAGGATCAAACTTTCTCACCTCCAGTGCTGCCGCCGCCCGGCAGGATCGCTATGATTTATGATCCCGCAGAAGCGATAAATGATCGACACCGATCGACCAAACGCAACAACATATGGCTCCGCGGGACCAACTGTTATCCGTGATCCCGCGAGACACAAAGCCCAACCGCCCGACGGCTCACCGCCCTCAGTCTCTCACTTTGATTAAACGATCATGACTTTCCAGAAACGAACATGAAAACCTTGCGCCAGCATCGCAGACTTACCTTGGAATGGATATCCGGAGAAGATCGGCGACATGTTCAAACTTGCCACTGCCATTCTGTCGTTTAGATCACCGTGCAGCTCCAACTTGATCGCGTTCGCCAAATATCGGTCCAAATTAACTTTCGTATCACTTTCAGTTCAACAACACTTCCCGATCGATTAAACAGTCCCAAAAGCAAACACTTCTCTCACTTTCGGTCCGTATTGCCAACAAACATAAACTCCTCAAAGCAATCAAAATAAACATTCACTTGACAGCGACGATCACTTCGCTTCTGTTTACTCTCGCCCACTCCTCCTTGCAGCTTTGTATTCCAAAGATAATGTTCTCAACGACTGAAGAAAGGAAAAAAACTAAACCGAAACCAGTTTTCTTGCGATGAGGACGAGATGTTTCTCCTTGAGAGGCTAGCACCTTACTGACTGCAACATTCGCCCGCTCGGCAGGTTCTTTACTCCACCGAACCCGGGCCGGCTTCGGCATCATCATTCCCACGTTTTTTTTTTTCGTTTCCATCTTCTCTGCGGTTCTTCCATCGTACTCTCCCAAACAATCGCATCCAAACGCCTGGCCACGCCCACCCCATTCTCGCGTATTCCGCTTTGTCTTTCCCGTTCTTCTTCGATCGTCCATCATAGCGCAGAGTCGACCAAGTCGATCATCGTTTTGCGCAGCCGCTCGTCGCTGATTGGTTCGAGCGCCGCACCAATACCAGTGGACGTCAGTCTTCAATGCATCGCGTGCATTCGTTGCATTGTGTCACCCCGAAGACTACGACGACGACTACCACTTCGTCGGAGGGCGACAATTCTCCCTGCGATGATCGATGTTTCTTATCAGTGGAGGCGGCAAACCGGGCTTTGATCTTCTCCTTGAAGGTGGTCGGTCGCCGCCGCACAGATGTGGTGATCGATATATTATAGCCCGCGCTATTCTGGGCAGGGATTTGAGGGAAGTTTATGGCGTTTAACGGCCTTAGAGCCACAGAGGGAAACTGCCACACGAATAGGGGGCAGTAATGTGTGGCACAGGGAAAGCCTATGTGGCAGCTTCGTTGGCGGTAACTTCTGAGCCAATGTCGTGTTTGTTGGGTGACAAATGGTCCAACGGCTTAGAACTGGAATTGTGCACAATGCCATTAAGGCAGTTTGATGATGATTGTTTCGTGTTTTTTCGGGTGCTGGGAAGCGGTGGTGGTGTGTTGGTTTAAAATTGGAAGAATGTTCCAGTTTGAAACCAGGATTAGTTTATGAACTTGGGTGGTGTAAAAATAGGGTTGATTTACAGCGATAATTAGAATGTAGAGGAAACGAGATGCAAGTTTTTTTTTAGTATAGTAGTAGTGATAGATTAAGTTTCTGGAGGAGCCTTGCCGCTAAAGGTAAGATCTAAGCGGTAAATCCGACAAACGAGAATCATGATAGTACTCGTCGTCATATAATGATGGCATGGCTGGAGTAAATCAAAAAGTTTGCAAGAGATTTGACTTGCGATGGATTTGTTGGAAGCAATCAGGGAGGATGGAATACGTCAACCAAATCAAATAGACAATGATCTAGATCGGACCCCAATCTTAAAAGTTTTAGCCGAAATATTATTTTTCAAATTCAAACTGCGTTTTGAAATCTCACTTTTTTTCTAGCATAATCAAATAAAGATCTTTGTTGACAGAATGCATTGATCGCAGCAGTTTTATTCTGCTGTCTCGTATTTCTCTATGAAAATAAAATGTGTGGTGCAGCAACTTCAGTACACATGATGATTCAGTGACTCTTTTCCAATGACGTTTATTTATCCTAAATTTTACACATGATATTATTCATTACTTTTGTCGAATTTTAATTCTGGAGACATAGTTAAACTTTTAAATATTATTGACTTGGTCGATATTGATATTTAACCTATTTCGATTGTTTTCTCCAATTATAACCAGCCATCGCAAATTTACAAAAAGCCAAAATTCGGTAGTTCGGATGATGAAAATTCATAATAGAATTTACAATGTTGTGAAAACTCATATGTGAATATGTACATTATGTGGAAGATATTGATTTGGAAAATGTATTGGAGGTCACCACTTTCCCTTCGATGGGACTCAAACCCATGGCCCTACTGAACTTTCAAAATCGTTTGAAGTCTGTTCAGAAAATGAGCTTGCACAATAAAATAAGCATATGCAGTATTTCGAAAAAAATCGTTTAGGGCATTCGAAACTGTATTCCGCGAAATTTGAATATAACAAAATCTGATATTCAATTTTCTGGTTTCGTTTCAGTAAATTAAGAAAATTTCGACAGAAGAATCATAATTTCAACAAAATTAAACGGAATTTCGCGGAATTTTTGAATTAATTAAAGAATTCCAAGTTGAATACGCCGCTGAATAAAGCCATTCAAACTGTATTTAAAATGTTATACATATAAATTCATCCATTAAATCTCACTACGTAATACAATTCTGTATCTCAAATAAAAAAGAATTTAGTTTTCCGCTTGAAAAAATTTCTTCAATGTTTTGTGGAAAGTATTCAAGTATAAAATGTAATACATATCTATTGATTTAAATAATATTGTTCAGTAAAGTAAAAATAATTTGTACATCTCATCGTTTTGGTATGCTCTATTTTTATTTAAGTTGACTGAGTTGTGTATGTAATATGTAATGTATTATGAGGTGATTGTTTGATTTGTACTTTTGGAAACTGGTGGAAACTCGCCGATAAGCGAAATATTCCTGAGTATTGTACGTTTTCCGTTTTCTTTTGAAAGTATTTAGTTTGAACACCCATGTTTGAAAACAGTGAAATGGAGATGGTGATGTTTCAGAAGTTTTCCTGATTTAGTAGATGTTAAGATATTTGCAGAACTAAGAATTCACCAGATTTGAGGCATTCTTAAAAATTATAACTCATTTATTTCAGATTGTGGAAATGATTCAAATCCTTCCGATTGAGATCATTGTAATGACTAAACTTTTATCTTCAGATATTTTTAATTCCGTATATCATAAAAATCTATAATTTTTCCACGTTTGGTATTTATTAATTTTTAGGTTAGCATGAACTTTCGCAGCTTATGAAATACTATCTGAATTTTCTTTGATTTTTTGTGATTTTTTCGTGGGGTGAACTCATAGTTTTATTGACGCTAAATGTCGTAATCGACTAAAACCCACCCGTGTAAAAAAAGAACTGGGTGTATTCAGATCTGTTACGGATTTCTTTACATTCTATTTCCAATGGATGTAATCTCCAGGCATTACATGAATGTGGAATGTGTGTGAATATTTGATTATTGTTAACAACAGTTGATTGCAGTTGTTACCAACAGGTAACATTTATAATTATTGGTTGGATATGGAGCGTGAAAAATTTAGGCTAGCTATAATTTTATGGGATAGTTTGTTAAACGGTCGTTTCGAATGGGGTGGTCGACAATGCGAAACGCATTTCTGCAAAGACACTCACGAACGATGTGTGCGATCGCTGAAAGCAGCTATGAGCGACGGAAATTAGGAACGTGCGTTGCAAAGCGAAGAAGATAATAGCTGGGTGTTGCGAATAAAAGCTCCGCAGTAATTTGAACATTTTATAATTAATGATCAGAGAAAAACTTTAGCATCCCTATTGACGATAAGTGTATGTTTTTTGTATTGAAAGCTAAAGTTGAGCAGAAGTGAAACTGCATTGCGAGTAAGATGGAGTGCAAGTATAGAGACAAAGTGTTTTCACTATTAATTACCGAATTTGTAAGTCATTGTTCATAGTTTTAAGTTTTACTTCAGCCAATAAATTTATTTTATAGCTTTGTAGCTGATCCTAGGCCAAACGATGTGTCTATCATCTGCTGAAAGAGTCGGGCATTCTCTAGCTCTCCGTACAATCGCAACACTGGGGATAAGGGAGCTTGTGAGTGGATATGGGACCCAGTTGATAATTGGCGGGCGAGTGAAACGTTGTGGTGTTGTTTTTTTTTCTAACCGTTGTGACAGAACGCGTGAGATTCCACTGGACCTTTACCCTTTTGCGACAGCTTCGTCGGGTCTTCAAGGCCGCCTCCGCAGCAAGATTGTTCCGGACTTCTTGACATCGCTGGTGTCCAACGGCCGCCGCCCTCGTCGCGGCATTTTCCGAGCCGACTCCGCTGGCCGCATTCATAAGCCGCAAGCAACGCTCGGCGGCTGTAATCCATCGGCCAGGCCGATCACCAATCCCAGCTGCATTCCCGAGCCGCGATTCAACAAATCTTCAAGGATATGGTTGAAAATTTGATGATAATAGAAATGGAGTGGTAGCACTTTGAATCTGTCAGACTTTTCAAAATGATGAACAATCTAATCAATATGAAATCTGTTGATTACAGTTGAAAAATTGGCTTTTATTTTTTACTGAGGTCTGTTGGAAATATTAAGCGATCAATATTTTTACGTTCTTTATGGTGAAGTGAAGAAGCATACTTTTGAAAAGGGTGAACAGGACCAAAACTCATCTGTTACTTATATCCTTTCATAAAATTAGGCTAGATTCTCCCTATCAGGCTTGCTAACGTTTGATCATCTATCTCTTTCACGCACATAGAAAATATAGGAGATAGATAGACCCTTCCTGTGTCCGTGCAAGAGAGAGATGACTAAACATCAGCAAGCCTTATGGCAGTTGGGTAACAATATTCGACTCTAAAAATATTAAACAAAATTAATTGGAAGTATATCTGAATTTCGTTTCGTTTCGAACCAACAATAGCATTTCTAATTTTGTTTCGTTTCGTTTCGTCAGGAAAAATTGTGCTATCGCATACCCTTAAATAAGATGTGTGAACTTTGATATCAAGATACTCCTTATCAAGTGATAAAGCTTGTAGTCTGGAAAGGCTGAAACGAGAAAGGCATTATCACCGCTTGATGGATGTGTTTTCATATTGTAAAAATACCATGTTTCTATTCGTTTATAAATTTACAATATTGTTTTTTTTTTGTATTTTCATATTTTCATGATTCAACATTTCTATAGCCCAATTTAAACCTCACCTGGACATGGTGTTCCTATAGCTGCGGTAGTATGGTTTGCAGGGAATCAGGGAATCAACTAATCAAACGCAGTAACCCATATTACCAGTCAATTAGTTGTCCTGTCATAACACGATAAAGACAAAAACAACATTTGCATTCCATTTAAACTGGTAAAGCATCATTAAAATAGTTAATTTTTTTCTCTCCCTTGAGCCAATAGTTGCGGTAGTGTTCCAATAGTTGCGAATCTCATATAAAACCTATGGGATTCGCAAATATAGGAACACGTATAACAAAATACCGTAACTATTGGAATTCTGCACCAATAATTGGAGGATTGATTTCAGGCAACAAAAAAGGATTTTGAGACAACTATGGCACGCTCTGGGTAAAACTGGAATAATGAGTTTTCAGATGCACTCTCATGGTAAGGGAAATGAAATATCAATTAGAAGTAATCGGAGCGTGCTTAGTTCCTCCACTATTCGGTCTTATACCCTATCTGATAGTAATAACATTTTAAATAATAATTAAATTCGACGCTGGTCAATTTGTCGGTGGCGCGCTATACGCCGGTTGGCTCCACGCCGCTTAATTTTGTATTTCACGCCGATGATTGGCCAACACAAAAATCTAAGTATGCAGTGCGTTTGCATCTGCCGAATCAAGGCACGGGCCCACCGACCAAACCCCCCTAAATCCTTGAAGGTCCCTATAACTTTTTCTAATTGGTCATTTCTCTATTTCTAATATTGGCTTCAAGGCATAAATGTCATGACTTCCCGTGACATTTTTTTTTAGAATTTGCTTCTCATGGCTCACACTTCGAATTTAGAGCAATGATATGTTTGACACAGTTCTAGTAGCTTCCCTGGGCATGAAGTCGTTAGTTAGCTTCGTGATATGTGAATACAAAAATGATTACTTGGCTTTAGCTCCAGAAGTACAAATTGAACATTGCCTCCAGGTGATTATACTACCTATACAATCAAGCCATGTGATGAATTTCAAATTCAATGCATAGTTTCTACTCCCATTATCAAAAGTTCAAATCAAGCGTTTGCGTAATAATTTTCGTTCAATGCTGAAATTAAAGTCTATTGTTTGGCATAAGTAAGCAATCAAGCCATGTGGTGAATTTCCGAAAGGGTCGTTTGGTCGAAAGGGTCATTTGGCCAAAAGGGTCGTTTGGCCGAAAGAATCATTTGGCCGAACGGGACATTAGGCCGAAAGGGTCATTTAGTCTAAAGGGTCGTTTGGCCGAAAGGGTCATCTAGCCGAAAGGGTCATTTGGCCGAAAGCTTAGCTTAGCTTAGCTTAGACTGACTGTACATATCAATGGTTGCTACTCCGTGATTGATCAGAACTGGTGCAAATTTCACTACGATCCAAGTGAATAGTGGTTGGGGTTTACCACCTATTCTCGAAGTGCACGTTTCAGCAGCTCTCAAATGTTGATCAACAACGGCGCCGGCCAAGACCTTACAGTCAGTTGGGGAAGGTAGGGAATGTTAGTGTGTGGTTATTGTTGACCACCACCACCATGGAAAGTGATGTGACTATGCAACTTCTACCCTACAGTATTGGCATTTCCTTGATTTGTTCAATTGTTTATTCTTCGCGAGAATAAACAATTAATCGCTCAAAATGAGCGATTGTTCATTTGAATTTCGGATGAGGCACCCACGGCATCATTTCGTCAACGCAAGGAAAGTAAAAAAGAAACGGGATTTAAATTGAAAATAAAGTAATAATCACGGCTGTTCAACCAAATTGATAGTAATTGGAAAACTAATTATGTTATCTCTAGTTGACGTTAAATAAGAATGTTCAGCCATACATATTTTGTTAATTTACGTTTAATTTCCATGTCGTTTATTTTGCAAAGGGTCATTTGGCCGAAAGGGTCATTTGGCCGAAAGGGTCATTTAGCCGAAAAGGTCAATTGGCCGAAAAGATCATTTGGCCGAACGGGTAATTTGGCCGAAAGGGTTATTTAGTCGAAACGTTCGTTTAGCCGAAAGGGTCATTTGACCGAAAGGGTCGTTTGGCCGAATGGGACATTTGGTCGAATAGGTCAGTTAGCCGAATTTAGCCGAATAGTTCATTTGGCCGAAAGGGTCGTTTGGCCGAGAGGGTCATTTGGCCGAAAGGGTCATTTAGTCGAAAGGGTCGTTTGGCCGAAAGGGTCATTTGGCCGAAAGGGTCATTTGGCCGAAAGGGTCATTTAGTCGAAAGGGTCATTTGGCCGAAAGGGTCGTTTGGCTGAAAAGGTCATTTGGCCAAAAGGGTTGTTTGGCCAAAACGACCATTTAGCCGAAAGGGTAATTTGTCCGAAAGGATTATTTATCCGGAAGGGTCATTTGGCCGAAAGGGTCAGGTGAGACATCTCACTACTCACTTTTTACAGCGAGAGAAGTGAGACGTCTCACTTCTTATTCCTCATTTCTCACTTGTCACTGTGAAAAGTGAGTAGTGCGAAATGGGTAGTGAGACTTCTCACTACTCATTTCGCTATTCTCACTTCTACAGTGAGAAGAGAAACATAAAAAGTGAAAAGTGAGCGGCCTAATGACCCTTTCGGTCTAATGAATCTATCGGCCAAATGACACTTTCGGCCTAATGACCCTTTCGGCCAAATGTTCTATTCAGCCGAAGGACCCTTTCGACTGAATGACCCTTTCGGCCAAATTACCCTTTTGGCCAAATGACCCTTTCGGCCTAATAAATCTATCGGCCAAATGCCACTTTCGGCCTAATGACCCTTTCGGCCAAATGTTCTATTCAGCCGAAGACTGAACTTTCGACTGAACGACCCTTTCAGCCAAATGACCCTCTCGGTCAAACGACCCTTTCGGCCAAACGAGCTGAATGGGCGACCCTTTCAGCCAAACGACCCTTCCGGCCAAATATATAACGAGTAAAAATGGGGTAAAAACATTGTTTTTTGGCCAAAACAGCCAGAAAAAGATTCGTGCCGTGAACAAAAGGGTTGGGGCCAAATTCCTCATTGATTTTTTTTTCTTTTGGTATAAAACCATGGAGTGTAACTCAGTGGCTCCCTAAGGTATTGAATTCTGAGAATTTCTGAAAAAAAAACGAGTTGTGCAGTGTATTCAGGACGATATGCCCTTATCAAATGAATACAAGCGTGGTGAGCCTGCATCAGTTCCTTCCAAATGGATTTGTTTAGCAAAGAAAAATAAGAGGTTTTTTTTATAGTTTAACATAAAGAGCATGTTTTTCTGATCTCCAACATATTTTTATTTTGTTTGTAAACCTTTTATTTACATTTTTGTAAAGCAAACAATAAGCCATGTCAATCGATAGAATGATATTAACATTCATAGAATGACAGTTGGCCCATGCAGCATAAGAACAAATTTTTAGTCCCATATAAATTTAAAATGCAAATTAAAAATAGTTCCGGGGCTTCAAAAATTCTGAAAAATTGGAGTTCGGCTCAGTTTTTCCTGCAGATTCAGAATATGTAAAAACATCGATACTTCTAAACAATTATATAGAAACTATTGAAATGTAATTCAAACCAGCTTGAATGGATTTATGTTGGTTTTTAATGTCAAGCACATAATGATTTGTTACCTTTTTATTATGATGTAGATAAGGCTATGAAACGTCTGTGGTAACGGTGGGGCGTTTTACCCAGGCATTTTTTGAAATTCATTTTCTCACGAAGATTTTCCATAAAAGCTTTATAATATTTTAATATGACTACTCACAGGCAATGCATTGGCGATTTTTTCGACTTCCGAATAACACATAGTTTGCATAAATTGCGTTGAAAAGTAAACAGTTGTCATAGGTATTGTCTTAGGGGGAGGGGCATATTATGCCGTCTTACAATACTACTCGTACGTAAAATCTCTTTAAAAATCTCTTTAAAAATCTCTTTAAAAATAGGATTTGTACTTCTTCTCCTGAAATACCTCTAGCCCAGACAGGAAGATATCTGCCCGTTTAATTGGAGATAATCCTGATATCACACGCAACGCGTCATTGGGGCCTTACGCTGTCCTTTATTTGTTTATGCGATCCTAAACACCTAAAGTGTTTTTTTATCTTTCTAATGTGATTTCTTCAATATATTTTATGATGCACGAGAAAGGCGTTATCGCCGCTAGATGGATTAATCTGATTTTTTTTAAATTTCACATTACACTTTCATATTTCATAGTTTATGTTTCAATATTCTAAAATCATCATAGGGGGAATGACGGCTTTGGCAGGTTTTGTTCTATTATTGGCAGGGGGTTTTTTATGACTGACTCAAATTTGGCCTAAACATTCTTTGCATATCAAAGAATATTGTGGCCAAATTTCATAAAATTTGGTCGACAAAAACCCCTGCCAATAATAGAACAAAACCTGCCAAAGCCGTCTTTCCCCCTATTTATTTTTTTTTTGTATTTTCATATTTATATAATTTTATATTATATATAATTTCATATTATAATGTTTTTATATCATCATATATTCCATATTCTTATATTTTTTTATTTATATACTTTAATACTTTTATATGTTCACATTATGGTGATTTATATTTCCATGCTTTCACATTTTCACATTTTTATACCTGTATATGCTTATATTTTCAAACTTCTGTATTTTCATATATTTGTATTTTCTTTTCTCAAGTTATCATATTTTCATATTTATTATAATTTCAAATCTTCATTCTTTTATTTTCAAATTGTTATCTTTCTTATATTTTTTATTTTCATATTTTCATATTCCCATTTTTATTATTTATTTTTTTTACTTTCATATTATTATGTTTCATATTCTTCAAAAATTGACTATTAAAAATCACATTGAAGGCATTCAAGCCAAATGTAACAAATAAATTAAGTGCTATTAACAGAAAATCAAAACAAATTTTTGATTAACGAACAAATTTTTAAACCAGCCACGTTGTGTCCTGTGACAATATGGACTAGTTTCTGCAATACCAGAAAGACGGCACTGATATTTTATTTCACGTTTCCCGGGAAAAAATTGAACAATAATTCAATAAGCTAGAAACTTAAAAAAAAATCAATCACGCTTGTTTAACGATATGATAAATAAGTCAGCATTTTAAGGTAAAGCACTCCCCAATACATCATGCAAGGGTAGCAACATACAATGTGTCTAGCCATTTATTCGGCCACCACTCACATTAGTCTGGAATTCAAGAGCAGCCACAACACAACACGCACCCGTAAACTAATTATCAGCGATTTATCAAAAGAGTACAACACGATAATGAACGTGGTCCATCCCGAGTCGGCAATCATTTCAGGACATCAATTTTTAATGAGCGGCCACATTTATTTTGTAGATTCGTTTACATAGGTCCTAGAAATAGAAAAAAAAACACTTCGGATGATTTAGTTTATGATGGGGTAGGAGTAGGACCTCAAAAAAAAAACTCTTCAAAAATACTAATCGTTTCAATTATGAACGCACTGCAGCTACTGATACAGATTGAAATTGAAAAAAAACCTCCGCTTGAAAATGGAAAATAGTTTTCATGGTACTTGAAGGCCATAAAGTCACTGCCTCTTGGGTAAGCTTCTTTCCTCGTCCCCATAGCTTCTCGGAGCTGGTGAACAATCTGTGCTCACAAATAAATATTATAGGATAATTTATCGCTACATTAGACGCGGACCCGAATAATGTGGGCAAGGAGAAAAAAACGCCGGAAAAGAGAAGCGGATTTGAATTTTCTCGGTTCAATATTGGAAATTGGAGGCTGGTGGGGCGCAGTTTAGGTTGAAAGTAGCAAACAGTAACACAGTATATATGCATAGATTTCGAAGATATAGATGAGCGTAAGCAATGACTTAGTTTCACTATTCTGAACTTTTTAAATAAATCTTTCCTATTTTATGAAGTGATGGACGATGCCAACCGGGCCGAAAATCAGCAATGACTAGAAAGTCGTCGACTATATAATAATAAGCTTTGCACAAACGCTTCGTTATCAGCGCATTTGCTGATGAAGAAATGTGTGTAACTCCTAATAAGCTATTAAAATTTGTCAAAAAAAAAAAATCGTGGATTATGTAGTCGGCGATAAAAATATTTTCATCTTCTTCTGTTCCGAACCGGACCGAGAATAGAACTCGCCATCTCCGGATTGGCAGTCCTATACCTTTGCTTGCAAGGCTACTGGAGACCTACACTTCTTTAGCTATTGTTTTATAATTCAACGATTGAATTACTTTACAATAATGTTGGATTAGAGAACTGAAGTAGAAGTTGCTGTAAAGGAGGGAAAGAAACTCAAGATTATTAAATGATGACGATGATATTGTTTATTCTATGTTCACGTTCTTAGCTCTCTTATCTTATTTCTAACTTCTATATTTTCATATTTGTTTCTCATCTCACTTTTAACCTTTAACATATTTTCCTCACTGTTCTCATAAAATTCAATTATTTTCCACTGCTTACGTTCCGCTTCGCATTTCACACTCTTCAAATTTCTCCTCTCACATGTCATTTCTCATTTCTCATGCTTCGTGAATCACTTCTCACTTTTCAATTCTCACATTTCACTTCTTGTTTTTCCCTTGAAGCGTCTCATTTTTACTTTCTTGCCTTTCGTTTTCCATATCTCATTCCTCGTATCTCACTTATCGCTCCTCGATTCTCGCTTTACGCTTCTCAATTTTCACTTCTTTCTTCACATTTTTCACTTTCATCTTACTTATAACTTCTCATTTCTCCCTTGTTGTTTTTTAGCATAACATAACATACACATTGGCCCAGGTAACATTTTAAGTTTTATAAAGTTCTTAAAGTCCATAATTTACCCTACAAGAGTATTATAAAACCATCATAAAACCAAACTGTTACTAGGAAGGTGGTAATACAATTCTCAACTAAGCAATCTATTCCATATACATAAATAGATGTATACCTGGTCACGTCCTTACAATTGGCTTACTTTCATTTCTCACTTATTGTATTTTAATTCTCTAAAAACCATTTCATGCTTCCCACTTTTCATTTGTAACGTCTCGATTCTCAACTCTAGCATTTTTTTCTCATTGTTTAGTTCTCGTGTCTCACTTCTCACTTCTCAATTTCATTTTTCACTTTTCACTACCCACTTTTCATTTCACAATCTTCTCGCAATTCACACTTCATTTCTCACTTCTAAGATCTCATTCTCATATCTCCTACTTCCTTCACAATTTTCACTTCTATTTTCTCACATGTCATTGCTCACTTCTCACGTCTCGTGTCTTACTCTTCACTTCTTATTTCTCACCTTTCAATTCCTACATTTCACTTCCTATATTTCACTCTTTGTTTCTCATTTTTCAAATCTCATTCTCACTTCTCATGCCTTGGTTATCATTTCTCAAAACATAAAACTTTGCAGCTAACGTGTCTCACTTCTCCCATCGTAGTCTCTTCTCCGCTTCTCGTCTCTTGCTTCTCACTTCACTCTTCCCACATGTCATTTCTCATTTCTCACGTTTCGTGATCAATTTCTCACTTTACAACACTTACATTTTTTCACCTCTAAATTTTAATTTTTTCAATCTAATTTCGCATTAAAACTAAGGCCGGGGTGGCCTGTGCTGTACATAAAAGTCTTCTCCTTTCAACTCGGTCTATGGCTGCACGTCACTAGCCACGTAGTCTGCGGAAGGGCCGCAAATCGTCTTCCATCTGATCGATCCACCTTGCAGGCTGCACAGCTCGCCTTCTTGTGCCCAACGGATCGCTATCGAGAACCATTTTCACCATGTTATTGTCCAACATTCTGGCTACGTGCCAGCCTACCGCAGTCGTCCGAATTCCGTGGTGTGAACGATGAAAGGTTCTCCCTGATGCAACTCGTGGTTCATTTGTCTCCTTCATGTAATGCCTCCACCGTAGATATACGACTACAATTTCTCCCTTAAGGTGTCTAACTGCTCGCTTTTCATATTTCACTTCTTTCTTCCCAATTTCCATGCCTCATTTCTCACATCTCACTTATAGCACCTAAAGCCTCGCTTCACGATTCTTCACTTCTTCTTTCTCATTTGTGGTTTTTGCTCTACTCATTCATAGAAATACCATTTCTTGCTTAAAAATTTCACTTCTCACTTTTCAGTTCTTATGTCTAGCTTCTGAATATATTTTTTCTCTTCACGCTTCCCGCTTTTAAGTTTACATTTTCACTTCTCACAAGTCACTTTTTATGTCTCATCTCATATTCTTCATTTCTAACTTCTTATTTCTCATTACAAATTCTCACATTTTACTTTTTCTTGTTTCTCACTTATCTCATAAGTCATTTCTTATGTCTCATGTCTCACATAATATTTTTTCCTTTTTACGTCTCACTTCTCACATTTCCTCTAGCAGCACTCATGTTCCACACAAATTACTGCAACTGATATAGGACCAGATTTACACTGTTCACTTCTTTTTTATAATTTTTTATTTTTTGTTTCTTATTTCTTATCCCTTCTCACAATTCACTTCCTGCTTCTCAGTTCCCTCCCTCCTTTCTCGAATATCACTAATTCTCCTTTCTTCCCACATTTTTTTTCACTTCTGTACTTTCTTTAAACTTATCCTTTCCTCACTTCTTGAATTTGCTTACTTATTATTACTTACTTATTCCTCACCTCACCATTTCTAATTTTCACTTCTCTTTTCTCACATCTTATTTCTCAATGCTCATATATCCCTATGAGCAATTTTAACTTCCCAATTCTCTCATTTCATTACTCACTTCTCACATCTCGATTATAGCTTTTCATTTCTTGCTTATCATTTGCATATAAAACTTTCTACTTCTTATTTTTCATTTCGTAAATCTCATATCTTTTTTTCTGAATACTTGCGTATCGCTTTTCAATTCCTAATTCTTATCACTTCCTCTCACTTCTGGCTTCTCCCATCTCTCACGGCGCATATCTTATACCCCAATTTTAAGTTTACAATTATCGAATTTTACTTCTCTTTTGCCATTTCTCACTTCTCACGTCCCATCACTTATAATTTCTCACTTGGCACTTTTTACGTCTCCTTTGTCATTTTTCACTTTTTACTTTTTTATTAATAATAAAATTATGTGTGACACATGCCTTTATCAAACTACCTACTGGAAAGTTAACATTAACATTTTTTTTTGCCTTTCCCGTACAACGAAGTTGTATCGAAAGGTTATCATTTCACTCCGAAAACGACCTTTTTATAGAAGCCTCTGAGACCCATAGTGTTATATACCAATCGTCTCAGCTCGACAAACTGAGCACATGTCTGTCTGTCTGTGAGTATGTGTGTGCACAAAAGCTATATAAAAAACGTTAGCCAACTTTTTGTATAGCAATCCTCAACCGATTTTCTCGCAACAAGTTTTATTCGACAGGGGACAAAGCCTTCTTGATCACTATTGAATTTGATAACGATCGGTTATTGCGTTTAAAAGTTATGAAGAAAATGGTACTTCGGACTATATAAACCTTATATATAGTTGGTGTCTTAACTAAATGCGAGAGCTATCATTCCAGTTCGAGACAGCAACACGTACGGACGTGTTTTTTGCTCGCGCATTTTTTTCGAAGTGTTTTTTCTCGTTCTTTCGCTGTTTACGTTTTCGCTTGTCGCGTTGGCGTTATTTTCTCCCGGACCCGTCATGGGAGACTCGGTGGCCGATTCGGTCGCTGGAAAAGTGCCTAAGCGCACTGCTCTTGGAGGCGCGGGTAACCCCTCAAAGCAGCTTTTGCAGAGCAACGTGTTCTCGCCGTTGCCGCTTGATGACGCCGGCAATCCGCCGAAAAAGAGGAAGAAGCAGCAATCGCAGCTGCCGCAGGTGCAACCGGAGCGGAAGGAGAAGTGCCCTCCCGTGTTTGTGAAGGGCGATCCGCCGGATTTACGACCAAAAATTCGCCAGCTGATCGCTAAGGGGCTGAAATGTACTTTTCGGCTCTGCAGCGAGGGCGTGAAAGTGATGCCGGCCAACAGGGACCATCATCAATCCGTCGTGGAGTTCCTCGAGGTCCACAAGTATGAGTACTACACTCATGACCACCCCGGCACGAAGCCGCTCAAGGCCTTGCTGCGAGGACTTCACGACATGAAGGAGGAAGAGCTCCAAGCAGAGCTTGAAAGTTGCGGACTGAAGCCAGTAGCCGTCCACAAGATCGCTCGTCACGACAAGGCGAGGAAATATCGCGACCAGCTTTACCTGATCCATCTGGAGCACGGTTCCACTACCTGGAAGGACCTGAAGCTGGTTGGCGTTATAAATTACACCGTCGTTGACTGGGAGCGATATCGGCCAGTGCACCGCAACGTCACGCAGTGCACCAACTGCTTCAACTTCGGGCACGGCATCAGGAACTGCCGCATGAAGCCGTGCTGCAACAAGTGTGGCGAGCCTCATCCGACTGACGTGTGTGACAAGACGCAGGTGGCCGATCCCAAATGCGCCAACTGTGGCGACAAACATCGGGCCACCACAAAGGGCTGCCCAAAGCGAGCCGAGTTCCTGGAAATCCGGAAGAAGGCTTCCACCAGGACCATTCCGAAGAAGAACCGTGTTCCTGTAATCAACGAGGTGAACTTTCCAGCTATCCCGGCTCCCCGTCGTGTGATTCCAATACTCCCACCGCTACAGCCGCACAAGCGACTGGCAGCGGCAGCTGCATCGGTCCAAGCTCCAGCATCGTCGGCACCATCCACCAGCGAATGGCCCCCGCTTCCTCCTCCTGGGTTCCGTCGGCAGTCGGAGAACGAAGCCGTCCCACCGGAAGAATCTGCCCCGCTGTACACTCCGGAGCAACTGATGCCGATCTTCGCGCAGCTTGCCACTCGACTGCGCGGCTGCAAAACCCGATTCGACCAGGTCTTCACACTTGGCATGTTCATCATTGAAAATGGCTGCTAGGGTGGGCCTGGTCAACTGGAACGCTTGCTCGCTCAAGAGCAAAATAATGGAGCTGAAGGATTTCCTTGAGAAGAAGGAAATAGACGTGGCGTTCATCACCGAAACGCACCTAAAACCGGAGGTGAACATCAACATCCCGGACTTCCGCATCGTGCGACTCGACCGGCCGACCAGGGGAGGTGGTGTGGCCATCGCTCTTCGCTACAACATCAACTGTCGTCTGCTTCCAAGTTTCCAGCTCAGTGTCATTGAGGCCATCGGTGTCGAAATCACCACTTCGGTCGGCACAATCGCGCTCATCGCGGCGTACTGTCCAACGCAAGCCAAAGCCGGCGATGGATCATCGGCTGCCCTTCGGAGGGACATCGTCAAGCTGACGCGGAGGCAAGGCCAGTATATCATTGCCGGCGACTTGAATGCCAAACATCAAGCCTGGGGCAACAGTCGCGGCAATCGAAACGGCACCATCTGGAGCAACGACATGGAGGAAGGCCACTACACGATCCTGAGCCCGGATTCCCCACTCGGCTGAGTCGGTCCGGTGCCCACGCAACGCTCGACCTCTACATAACAAACCTGAGTGACCACGTCTCGCAGCCGGTTGTATACCAGGAGCTCAGTTCGGATCACTATCCGGTGGTGGCGGAACTGGGCTCCTCGGTCAATCGGCACCAGCAGTTACGGCGGAACTACCACCGAGTGAACTGGCAGCGGTTCCAGCAGTGCGTCGATAACACCGTCGACTACGAGGTGCGTCCGGAGACGCCGGAAAGTATCGACCGCCAGCTGTGCGCTATCGAGGAGGCGATCACGGCGGCCCGAGAGCAACACGTACCGACGGCTCGGCAGGTAAGCAACTCCTTAAACATCGATACACTCACCAAAGATTTGATTCGATTGCGGAATGTCACTCGCAGGCAGTTTCAGCGTACTGGACTGCCTGAACTTAAGGCACGCTGCAATCGAATCACAAAAATTATCAAGGCCAGAATGGTGGACCTCAAAAATAACGACTTCTCGAATAAGATCCGCACTCTCCCAGATTATGTTAAGCCGTTCTAGAAAAAGACCAAAATTCTAAAATCCAAGCCTCGGCCCATTCCACCTTTGATCCCACTAGACAATAATGGCTCTAAGGATCGCTTGATAACTCCTGCAGAGAAGGTCGCTGAAATAGGTCGTCACTTCGTCAGCTCACACAATCTTGGGCAGAACATCGTCAGTCCACACGAAGCAGCCGTCAACGAGCATGCTAACAACATCCATTTGATTCCCAACGACTTCTCGGAGGAGTTGGAGATCTCAGCTGACGAATTGACGGCCTATATCAAATCGTCGAAGAACATGAAGGCCCCAGGCTTCGACAGCATCCTGAATCTCGAGCTCAAACACATGAGTGCTCCGTTCTTTGAGCACCTCTCGCTGATCTTTAATCAGTGTCTCCGGCTTAGCTACTTCCCATCGTCCTGGAAGTCAGCGAAAGTCATCCCCATCCGGAAGCCTGGGAAGGATCCTTCCTCCCCCAAAAGTTATCGACCCATCAGCCTTCTCTCAGGGTTATCCAAGCTATTTGAAAAAGCTATTCATCATCGGTTACTTGAGTCTGCCGAAAATCTCAACATCTTGCTCGAGGAACAGTTTGGTTTCCGACGCGGTCGGTCAACTGTACACCAACTGACTCGAGTTACCAACGTCCTCAGACGGAACAAGTATGTCTCAAAAGCATCCGCCATGGCCTTACTCGATGTCGAGAAGGCGTTTGACAATGTATGGCATGATGGCCTGGTGTTCAAACTACAACGCTACAATCTTCCCAGCTACCTAATGAAAATCATCAACAATTACCTGTCGGCAAGGACATTCCGGGTCTCAATCAGCGGAGCGAGTTCCAATGCGCACAACATCGTCGCAGGCGTTCCCCAGGGCAGTATCCTCGGTCCCCTGCTTTTCAATCTGTTCACCTCCGACATGCCAGAACCTCCAGAAGGCGGCATTCTGTCTCTGTTCGCAGATGACACATCCATCGTCTACAACGGTAGAGTGATCAGAGCGCTAGTGGCAAAACTCCAACGAGGCCTGGATGCCCTGACAGAGTACCTCACCAGCTGGAAGATCTGTATCAACGCGGCGAAGACCCAGGTCATCATTTCCCCCCACTCCAAATCCCCTAAACTTGTTCCGCCTGGGGACTGTAAAATCATCCTCAATGGCACGACCGTGGAATGGGCCAACGAGGCCGGCTACCTTGGCTTGACCCTCGACAGCAAGCTTATTTTCAGGCAACAGGTTGACAAAACGGTGACAAAGTGTAACGTCTTGTTGAAACTACTGTACCCTTTGATCAACCGCCGGTCGTCATTGTCCCTGAAAAATAAGCTTGCTGTCTACAAGCAAATCATCCTCCCTGTGATCGAATATGGCATGCCGGTCTGGGAGAGCTGCACTAAAACCCACCACCTCAAACTTCAACGGGTCCAAAACAAATTCCTGAGGATGATCCTCAACACCCTCCCAGGACAAGAACATCCGAGGTCCACCGTCTGGCCGGAATAAAACCTTACATGAACGCTTTGGTGAGTGTAAAGAAAAGTTTAGGGTCCGTTGCTTGCATTCGGATCAGGCTCCAATTAGGGCGCTAGTTCCAATCTAGGTTATCAAATTTCTTATTGTAAATATTAGTGTACATAGTAGTTAGGTTATCAAATTTGAAAAAACACACCAGCGCCTCCTAAAGGCCGTCATGATATATCATATTAACACTTAAATAACAATGTAAACATAAAAATTTAAAATTGAAGTTGGAGGGCCAAGCCGGCCGAGCACTGTACATGTAAAAAATAATTGTAGAACAGAAAATGAAACAATAAAGAAGAATTTTACTACTTACTAACTAAATGCGAGAAAGGCACCACCAACGCTAGGTGGATCAATCTGGGTTCAATCTGGGTTTTGTGGATCAATCTGGGTTTTGGGATGCGGATTGGCCTTAGCACTGCTTTTAAAAAATGTGAGAAAGACAGACAAATGTGATAAAATCACAGGTTCATACAATTCACTTAGCAGTCTGATAAGCTTAAACTTCCAAGAACTGGAACCAGAAAATTAATCTAAGATTTCCATTGGTCTGGGAACATTTAGGACCGCTATGCACGTTCGATATGTGAATGAAACTTCTCCCACTTTTGTACTCATAAGTGGCCTTCATTGCTTCATTCATATAATAAATATCAATGAATTTCTAATACAACACACAAACCCTCAAAATAAATTGCGTAAGCCAACGGATCTTCAAGACGCTTGCCTCATATGTGCCTAATTCATTGATTAACTCATTCATAGAAAATGCAAGAATTTTTGCTAACCAATCAATCGCAGTCGACGCTCAAAATAGAATCCCTATCAATAAACATTCGATAATTAGAAATAACAAATGACCGGCGCAAACGCGATTTGACTCACCTGCGCAAATGCGAACGAAAGTTAAGTGCGAGCCCCGGAATCACAGCTCACGAATCGTGCCTTCCGCCAAGTGCGGCAGAATTAGACCGCATCCACTTGGACGTAAATATGAAAATTGAAAACGTCCATCCATTCAGCCAACGCGCAACGCTCGCGTATGAATCATTCCCGGCCCAACCACCGCTAGATTGATTTCGGACATATTTCATTTTCGGAGTTTGATAAGTACCTACCTACATGTGGCTAAACGACTGGAAGAGATTTACTCGGACGGAATCTGAATTGATTGGTTCACCCTCGCGAGGGATTACCATGCCGGCCTGGGGCCCCGGTTATAACTTCTTTCTCTAGCTTTTCATTTGGCACCGGAATCAAGCGAAATCGGATTGGAAGACGATATCGCCCTCGGGGTGATTATCAATCAAAGGCAGCTAATTGTTAAGTATCTACAGTTTTGGGTTCGCTTCGAGGGTTGGAGAACACACGGATAAAAGTACGTCATAATATTTCATCTCGAGGAGTCGGAATCCGTTCAAAAGATGTTCGCGGCTCCACGGTTCGGGACCCCTTGCTGTGTGCGCTCCGGTGAAGCGAGCGAGGGTGGGTTGCAGTCGGTTTGTCCGAGCGCGGCTCCATTCAGCCTCAGCGCATAATAATCAGAGCATGAATGCGAATGGGTCTTGGAAGCGGAATCTGAACTAGCAAGTGGAAGCATCTTTTGATCCTTCATCGTGGCGATTTGACTGCGCTGAAACTTATCCACTCACGATAAATATATTGTTCTGATTCTAGCGGACTTGATAAATTCGATCACTCTTCAGATTTCGATGGAAGCCTGCAGTGAGGATAAATTGAGGCAATTTAATTCATTGTACGATGAGAAGCTTTAGCGATAGATTACAGTAATTTAGTTTTCTTTTACAACTATAATTAAAATTTGACCCACTCGTTAGCTTAATCGTAAGTGATTCAGACGATCGTCGATTTGTGTTTCAGATCAATCAGTCTGACCTCTTTTTTCAAAAATGTTAGGAACGATTTCATGTGATTCTACACCTGGAAAGTTATCAGTTGTTTACGATATCGAGAATAAACATCATAAAACAGACGTTGAGTGAAAATACTTTCATATCTCTAAAAAAACTGAGGTTTTCGCTGCGTCATCGTTGATTATAAAATCTATACATTTTGGCACAGTGGTTTAAATTGCAGGAGTCTACATTATTCAGTACAGTGTTATTACAATATAAGATCAGATGAGATAACGATTGTATGCATCTGCGTTACTTGCCAAAATTCAAATTTCCCTTTTGAACATGTGGAAACTGCATTTACAATACTAGTCAGAAATATTGAATATTGAATATGTATTTCCCCAGATTGTTGTTCCAGTTGTTTTTTAAACCTTCATTTCTACTCGTATCCCTTAAACAGGAACGGATGAAAAGTTTTACAATAGTGAACGATTGTTAATCCTTTCATCGAATGTTTTCTCTTCAATGTCAATTTTCGAAGGGTTTCGTTTGCAAATTATGTTACGCTAAATTTGGAATTATTGACCCTCTTCTTGCCCCTCGTAACACTTTTTGAATGGAATAAGCAAATTAATCGTATAAATCGTAATGCTTGGGCACACCCCCTTCCTCCACTTAAAGTGTTATGTTATTTATGAATAGGCCTAAAGGCATCGGTGGAGGGATGGTTTGTTCAACAGATTTTGAGTTTTCTGAGAAAATTTCCAATGAAAACCCCAATTAAAAATATTCAAAGACAATTCAATTTTGTTATGAGGAAATTCTAAATATTTCCGAAAATTTAATTAAAAAGCCCTTTGGTAGCTCGAATGAAATTTTAGCGGTTTAAAAAGAAAAAGAAGAAGCCAAGGAGATATTCACGCGATTACAATCTAAACAATTCTCAAAAAATAGGAAAAGTCCCGTAAAAGAATTTGAAGTGTTAATGCAAAAGAATAATACACAAAATCTCTAGACCTGCACGCCACACCGACACCGCCGATGAATTTTGTACGCCACTACCGCCGCTGTCCAAAACGAATCAGCGTACCGCCGTATAAAAATTGAAGACGCCGCTGAATAGTTATTACCATGCCGATGGCTGATGACCGGCCTTTTTTTTAGGAGGCAGCAGGGACTATGTCCAAGGGCTCGACGATCCCTCCCCAGGCCATCTGCGAGTTGTGGCGCCTGCCTAGGATGTGGTGGGGTTTGACAGTGGGCCCTGTCAAATTCCTATAAAAAGCTGTATGCATCCGCAAGTAGGCCCCACCAAAGCGACATGGTGCCGCTCAAAGCGCACAAGCCCAAGTTCTGGTGTCTGGTGGGACACAAAACAGACACACAACACGACGGCCCTCCGACAAGACAGGAGGTTTGCGCAGCCCCAATAAGCCGTCTGGAAAACCAATCATTACGAACAATATAAGAGATAATGCGACTCGATATAATCGGCAAAGACTTAGGCGACGAATAAAGGATAACGATTGAAATGCTTGGAACATGGAACTGCAAGTCGCTAGGCTTCGCTGCTGGGAAAGATGCGCCAACGCGTGATTGGGTGGCAGCCAATCAACGCAAGGATGTGCAAGCTGAGGATAAAAGGCCGTTTCTTCAACTATAGCATCATCAACGTGCACTGCCTACACGAAGGGAGACCCGACGACGAGAAAGAAACGTTCTATGCACAGCTGGAGCAGACATACGATGGATGCCCACTGCGGGACGTCAAATTCGTCATCGGTGACATGAACGCTCAGGTAGGAAGGGAGGAAATGTATAGACCGGACATCGGACCGGATAGTCTGCACACCGTATCGAATGACAACGGCCAACGATGCATAAGTGTTGCAGCCTCCCGTGGAATGGTAGTCCAAAGCACTTTCTTCCCCGCAGGAATATCCACAAGGCCACATGGAAATCACCTAATCAAGTAACGGAAAACCAAATCGACCACGTTCTAATCGACGGTAAATTCTTCTCCTACATCACGAACGTACGCACTTACCGCAGTGCAAATGTTGAATGAGACCACTACCTCGTAGCAGCATGTCTGCGCTCAAAACTCTCGACGGTGATCAACACGCGTCGGAGTCGTACGCCGCGGCTAAACATTGGACGGCAACAAGACGGTATACTAACCCAAGAATACGCGCAGCAGCTGGAAGTGGCACTTCCAACGAAAGAGCAGCTAGGCGCAGCGTCTCTTGAAGATGACTGGAGAGATATTCGATCCGCCATTGGAAGCACCGAAACCGCTGCACTAGGCACGGTGGCTCTGGATCAGAGAAACGACTGGTATGATGGTGAATGTGAGCAGTTAGATGAGGAGAATAATGCAGCATGGGCGAGATTGCTGCAACACCGCACGAGGGCGAATGAGGCACGATATGAACGGGCGTGGAACAGACAAAACTCGATTTTCCGGAGGAAAAAGCGCCAGCAGGAAGATCGAGACCGTGAAGAGACGGAGGAACTGTATAGCGCTAATAAAACACGAAAGTTCTATGAAAAGCTAAACCGTTCACGTAAGGGCCACGTGCCACTGCCTGATATGTGCAAGGACATAAACGGGAACCTTCTTACAAACGAGCGTGAGGTGATCCAAAGGTGGCGGCAGCACTACTAAGAGCACTGAATGGTGATATGGCAGTCAACGGTATGGTGATGAACCTAGGAGCACGCACGCAGGACATGCGAGTTCCGGTTCAAGTTCCGAGTTCAAGGTTTGGGAGGATGAGGTTCTGCCGCAGAATGGATGGAAAGTGTAGTGTGTCCCATCTACAAAAAGGGCGATAAGCTGGATTGTAGTAATTATAGCGCAATCACATTGCTGAACGCCGCCTACAAGGTACTCTCCCAAATTGTATGCCGCCGACTAACACCAATTGCAAGAGAGTTCGTGGTACAGTACCAGACGGGATTTATGGGCGAACGCTCTACCACAGAGCAGGTGTTCGCCATACGTCAGTGTCGTATCCCGCACAAATCGCATCAGCCGAATACTAAAAATTTGAACCAAACGACCGGTGCATGAAGCTTCGTGTTGTCGTCACAAAACTGCCCATGATTTCATAGTTGACGTAACAACCAGCACCATCGATGTTGGGAAAACGCATTTTTATTATTTTACCCGAATCATCATATCAATCAACAAAATACATGAACTAATCTGTCTAAATGGACAATATTAGTAGTTATTTTAAGGCCGCGGGGAATTAATTATTCACCCATATTCTTGTTTACGGACGAACGAAACTTTCGAACGAATGCAGTTCGTTCGAATCGTTTCCCCATTTGATTTTGCTGGCGTAAACGAGAATGCGCATCAGCTTTCGTTCGAAAGCACGTTCGAACGTAAACAAGAATAAGGGTGATTATTCCTTTGATTGAAAAGGTCAAAATATGCATACGACAGTTTATGCGATCAAACAAACGTTTTGTGAAATGTTTGTTCCCATAACATGGCGTAAAAACCAGGCTACTACGAGTGGTTATATAGCGCTAAAGAATAATTGTAGTTAGTTCCAACGATTTATTGATTGTAGGAGGGAAATCTTTTGAAAAGTTCTAGTATCCGAGAAAAGTTTTTCGGATAGCTCTTTCCGTGAAAATTAAAATTATGTGGTGAAGATCAGGGTGTCTACTCATCTGTAAAAACAAAATTCCCTGATTTTTCCAGGTTTTTTCCAGGTGTTTACATTGATTTCCAGGCAAAAACAAACGTGCCATATATAGATTTTAGCAGCAAAATGATCAATTCAAAAAAGTTATTTTAAAAATATTATTTTAAAGAATATTTTTGGTGGCTTCACAAAACAATGTTGTAAATTACTTAAGAAATTCCTCCAGGAGTTCCTCCGCAAGTTCACCCAGAAATTGCTTCAGTCATTCAATCAAAATTCCTTCAAGTATCACATAGGAAATTCCTCCAAGTATTCCTTTGAAAATTTCTCCATAGATTCCTCCGGATTTTAAGAATTGCTTCAGAACTTCCTCCAGGATTTAATTTGAAAATGTCTTGGCTAAAACTTTAGAAACATTGACAAGACATTGTTTCGGCCCTTAGAGACGAATTTGGCGATTCCTTTACCATTTTTTAATTCCTCTAGGTGTTTGTTCGCAAATGTCTCGGAAATACCTTTATAAAATTCAGGTTTAGGGTCATTTGGCCGAATGCCGTTTGGCCGAATGTCGTTTGGCCGAATACCATTTGGCCGAAAGGGTCATTTGGCCGAACGCCATCTGGCCGAATGCCGTTTGGCCGAATAGTTGAAATTCTCCGAATGAAGAATAAATGAAGAAGAAGGAAAGAGATAGAAGAAAGAACCATAGAAGAAGAAATAATCAAGAAGGAAAAAAGAAGTAGGAAGAATAAAGAAGGAAGAAGGAAGATAGAAGACGGAAGAAGGAAGAAGAAAAAAGGAAGAAGGGAGAAGAAAGAAGGAAGAAGGATGAAGGAAGAAGGAAGAAGGAAGAAGGAAGATAGAAGACGGAAGAAGGAAGAAGGAAGAAGGATGAAGGAAGAAGGAAGAAGGATGAAGGAAGAAGGAATAAGGAAGAAGGAAGAAGGAAGAAGGAAGAAAGAAGAAGGGAGAAGGAAGAAGGAAGAAAGAAGAAGGAAGAAGCAAGAAGGAAGAAGGTAGAAGGAAGAAGGAAGAAGGAAAATAGAAGACGGAAGAAGGAAGAAGGAAGAAGGATAAATAAAGATGGAAGAAGGAAGAAGCAAGAAAAAAGAAGGAAGAAGGAACAAGGAAGAAGGAAGAAGGAAGAAGGAAGAAGGAAGAAAGAAGAAGGAAGAAGGAAGAAGGAAGAAAGAAGAAGGAAGAAAGAAGAAGGGAGAAGGAAGAAGGAAGAAGGAAGAAAGAAGAAGGAAGAAGGAATAAGGAATAAGGAAGAAGGAAGAATGAAGAATGAAGAAAGAAGAAAGAACAAAGAAGGAAGAAGAAGGAAGAAAGAAGATGGAAGATGGAAGAAGGAAGAAGGAAGAAGGAAGAAAAAAGAAGGAAGAAGGAAGAAGGAAGAAGGAAGAAGGAAGAAGGAAGAAGGAAGAAGGAAGAAGGAAAAAAGAAGAAGGAAGAAGGATAAAAGAAGAAGGAAGAAGGAAGACGGAAGAAGCAAGACGGAAGAAGGAAGAAGGATAAAAGAAGAAGGAAGAAGGAAGAAGGATAAAAGAAGAAGGAAGAAGGAAGAAAAAAAAGGAAGAAGGAAGTAGGAAGAAGGAAGAAGGAAGAAGGAAGAAGGAAGAAGGAAGAAGGAAGAAGAAAGAAGGAAGAAGAAAGACAGAAGAAGGAAGAAGGATAAAAGAAGAAGGAAAAAGGAAGAAAAAAGAAGGAAGTAGGAAAAAGGAAGAAGGAAGAAGGAAGAGGAAAGAAGGATAAAAGAAGAATTAAGAAGGAAAAAGGAAGACGGAAGACGGAAGACGGAAGAAGGAAGAAGGATAAAAGAAGAAGGAAGGAAGAAGGAAGAAGGAAGAAGGCAGGAGGAAGAAGGATGATGGAAGAAGGAAGAAGGAAGAAGGAATAAGGAAGAAAGAAGGAAGAAGGAAGAAGGAAGAAGGAAGAAGGAAGAAGGAAGAAAGAAGAAGGAAGAAGGAAGAAAGAATAAGGAAGAAGGAAGAAGGAAAATGAAAGAAGGAAGAAGGAAGAAAGAGATGGAAGATGGAAGAAAGGAAGATGGAAGATGGAAGAAGGAAAAAGGAAGAAGAAAGAAGGAAGAAGAAAGAAAAAATAAGGAAAAAGGAAGAAAGAAGAAGGAAGAAGGAGGAAAAAGTTCTCTGTTAACTTTTCTCTTCCCACTTTTTATTGTTCACTTCTCACTTCTTACTACTCATTACTCACGTTTCATTTCTCAATCTTCGCTACTCGTAATTTGAGGTAAAATTTTTAACTATTCGGCCAGACGGCATTCGGCCAAACGACCCGTTCGGCCAAACGGCATTCGGCCAAATGGCGTTCGGCCAAACGGCATTCGGCCAGACGGCATTCGGCCAAATGGCCTGACACCAAAATTCAGATTTCTTTAGATATTCTTCTGATTTTTTTTAGGAATTTCTTTGGAAACTTAGTTAAGAATTCTTTCGGAAATTTCTTTGAATTTTATTTCGGCTGTTTTTTTTTAAAGAAACTTAAGAAAACTTCTTAAGGAAATGTTCCTGAAATATGTTTGGGAATTTCTTCAGGAAATTCTTCAGAACTTCTTACGAAAACTCCTTCAGGAAATGTGTTGATGCAAAAATATTAGATTGCTGGGTCCATGACGTTAGGCATAAGGACGTTAGGCATAATACTTTCTTTATGTCGTGGGCTATTTTTGGGGCATTTTTTGCTTAACATCCTTTATGCCTAACGTACTCATACCTAACGTCCTTATACCTGTTCGCGTGACCAACATCTAGTTTGTTTGGACCTAGCAGCCAAGGTACCGGTACTATAAGTGTCAAACGGCCAAGTTACAGCCTATTCAGATTACGCCATTTATGATCATAAATATCGTGATAAACAACAACCTGATGCCATCCCCATATATTCAATTTTCTTTCGCCGCTTTAACACGATATTTATTACGATAAATAATTTAATCGTAATCAAATTGGCCATTAAGCTAATTGAATCATATTTTGGCAGAATAATTTCAATGGTTACAGCGCCACTACCCAAGTAGCACACGCAACATCTTTCTAAAAGCACCTTGTTTCTATTCAGTTCCATTAAAGGCATTGGAAAAACATCAAAGCACAAAAAAGTTGCATCAAGATGTCAAAAGCGTTCGAATTGTGATCAATGTTTCATTAACATTGCAATGCAGCACGTGTTTGACATTTGGAAACAAACAACCAAGGAATACTGCTTTTCATGTTGCAAACACGGAACAAAATCATTAAGTTGCATATTTTTATCCATGTAACTTCAATGTGCCTTTCAAAATTTATTTGTTTGTTTAAATTGAGTTGCAGATAAGTTGAGTGTGTCTTCATGTTTAATTTAGCATCGTTCAACGTTTTGACAAACGACAATTTTTTCCTGTGATGGTGCAATCAAGTAACAGGAAACCCGAGTACAAAACTTCATAATCGTATGGTTTTTATAGTGAGTCTACATGCAGTCCCTTCGAAGTGTCCAATGGTGCTGTGGTAGAGTGAAAGACTATCAATCACAAGATCCATAAATCGAATCCCATTTTATATTTTTATTTTTATTTTTTCCGCTGTAGTATTTTGCAACATTATTGCAATTTTACTGCAATCGAAGGATGTTTCCGTAGGCTCCACCTCTTGCGCTTTTTAGATTGCAAGAGAGTTATATTTGATGGCATATATGCAAAGATGGTTTCTCTCCGAATAGTTGCAACACAGTGAAATGTTCAGTAGTGAAACAAGTTGTGCTGCTTGGGTAGCGTTCTATTACTGATTTACTGTAAAAACCTTCGGAAAATGCTTTGGATATTTTTTTGAAATTCGTTGGGATTTTTAGAAACTCATTCAAAAGTTTTTTAAGGAAAACTTTAGAAAACACATGTAGAAGTATTTATGGATATTTTGCTTTTAAGAATTCGTTGGAAATACTTCGAGAATACCTTTAGAAACTCCTTTGAAAAATCCATTCGGGAATCCTTCGGCTATTCTTTCAAGAATTCCTTTAGCAAAAATCCTTCACAAATCACTCCACACTTTTTTTTTGAAAATCCATCCAGGTTCCCTTACCGGAATTTTTTAAAGAAACCATACGAAAAATCGTCCGGAAATTCGTTTTGAAATTCCTCCGGGAATTCTTTTCGATTTTAATCTTGGAAATTCCTCCAGAAATAATTTAGAAAATTGCTAATCATTCTTATGGACACACAAAAGAATTTACAAAGCAATCCCTGATTGATTTCCTGAATAAATTCCCAGATTTCACCAAGAATAGCTTCGTTCACTACATTTTCGATAGACTTGATTGGTATATTTATACGAATATTTTTAAGGATTTTTTCATCTTTTGAGAGAATTTCACTCATGATCACCGGGTATTAAAATTTTCCTGATTAAGTCAGGAATTCCATGATAATTCCAGGTATTTTCCAGGTGGGGAGAAATTCCCTGATAATTCCAGGTTTTCCAGGTTTTTCCAGGTAGTAGACACCCTGGAAGATAAAATTATGTGTGGAAGAGTTCGTGTTGCAAAGAATTTTATCAGTACCGTACGGGGGTTATTGCACTATTACAGCATTAGAATGGTTCTGTAACAAGTGTGCAAGCAGTTACCGTTTTCATGTATTGGCCAAAGTCCTCGTTCCAACCAAATTTTAAGCAAAAATGGTTCCAATCCCTATTTTAAAATACCCGAGTAGACGAGGATTAGAAGTAAATCAATCGTGATTAGATTGTCAAATGAGATATGGGCCTGATTTATATGTAGGATATAAAAGCACAAAATATCAGACGACAATATCCGAATTTGCTCTGAAATATCATGAGGTTATCAGTTAATGGTATTTGGAAGAAGTGATTAATAACTCGAGCAATTATTTTGTTTTTATCCATAACACATCTTGATATTTAAATAATACTTCGGTGCATTTTTTTGTTGATATTTTTGCCTACTCTTTTGAATCTTACATCGAAATCCATATCATGTTTTATAATTCAGTTTTGTCCAGGTAAAGTAATGAAAAACATGAATAAGAATTGCATTGCAATTGTAAAAACTAAAATAACAGCCGTTGGAATAGGGGAACGGTTCGCCACTGGAGGTACGTCAACTTATGCGATCAAATGACCATTTTTCCAAAAACAATTATCGCCATAACTCAAATGTTTCCGAACAAAACATGAATATTGTTTCATGGAGCATATGTATAATCGTACGAAAAATCCATATCCGCAAAAAAGTGTGTTTTGGTCATTTTGGATTTTACGTCAACTATGTGATCATGGGCAGTAAAAGTCGTTAGCAAACTGAATTCCAAACATCGAACTCCTTTCCATAGCAACGATTCACTCTCGCAACTCGTTGCTGTGTCAGACTATAGGGTGCCTACATTTTTAGGCAAAATATCTACCATAACCACTACAGTCAGGTATTGCAGCAATGCCGCGAATACAACGTGCCCACACATCATCTATTTATCGACGACGGCAGCTAATGCACGAAAACGAATTTCCGGATAAACTGATACGGTTGATTGCGACGATGGATCGGGTGATGTGCGTAGTTCGAGTTTCAGGGGCATTCTCGAGTCCCTTCGAAATGCGCAGAGGGTTATGGCAAGGTTACAATCTTTTGTGTCTGCTATTCAACATCGCTTTGGGAGGGGTAATACGAAGAGCTGGGATTAACACGAGTGATACAATTTTCAATAAGTCCGTCCAGCTATTTGGCTTCGACGACGACATAGATATTATGGCACGTAACTTTAAGAAGATGGAGGAAGCCTACATCAAACTGAAGAGGGAAGCCAAGCTGATCGCACTAGTCATCAACACGTCGAAGACGAAGTACATGATAGGAAGGGGTTCAAGAGAAGACAATGTGTGCCACCTACCTTGAGTTTGCATCGGTGGTGACGAAATCGAGGTGGTAGAAGAATTTGTGCACTTGGGCTCACTAGTTACTGGCGAAAATGATACCTGCAGAGAAATTCGGAGACGCATAGTGGCTGGAAATCGTACGTACTTTGGATGGAGCGTCTTGCGGAATCGAATCGAATCGAATAGAGTTCGCCGCCGTAACAAACTGACAATCTACAAAACCCTTATTAGACCGGTAGTCCTCTACGGACACGAGACCTGGACGATGCTCGTGGAGGACCAACGCGCACTTGGAGTTTTCGAAAGGAAAGTGCTGCGTACCATCTATGGTGGGGTTCAGATGGCGGACGGTACGTGGAGGAGGCGAATGAACCAAGAGTTGCATAAGCTGCTGGGTAGCCAAAATGTGGGACAGTAACCTGGTTAAAATGATTCTCGACAACGATCAAACGGGCACAAGAAAGCAAGGTGCGCAGCGGGCAAGGTGGATCGATCAAGTGGAAAATGACTTGCGGACCCTCCGTAGACTGCGTGGTTGGCGTCGTGTAGCCATGGACCGAGCCAAATGAAGAAGACTTTTATATACCGCACAAGCCAATTCGGCCTTAGTCTGAATAAATAAATAATAATGTGAGGATTGAGATGCTGAGCAAAAGTCAGTGGAAATATATAAAGCATGAAGAAGAAATAAGAAAGATGGAAAAATACATGGGAAGGAAGAAGAATTATACGAGAAAAGCAAAAACAGACGAAGGAAGAAGGAAGGAGTTAGACAAAAGAAAGACTAAGGAAGTAGAATAAAGAAATAGGAAAAAGTAAAAAGGACGAAGGAATAACGAAACAGGAAGGAGAATGTAGGAATAAGGAAAACGAAAGGAGAAAGAAGGATGAAAACAATAAAAAGTAGGAGGAAGAGAGAAAAAAGGAGAAGAAATAAGGGGAAAGGACAAGTGGAGAAGGTAGAAAGTATGAAGAAATATAAGGAAGAATAAAGAGGGAAATAGTTAAAATAAGAAGAAAGAAAAAGGAAAAAGAGAGCAAAAAGAAGAATGAAGGAAAATAGACATCTCACTTCTCACCAGTCCACAATCCACTTCTCACTCCTCGGTCCTCAGTTCTCACTTCTCACTTCTCATTTCTTACTTCTCGCTTCTTCCCTTTCACATCTCACCTCTCACCTCTTACTCCTCACTACTTACTTATCACTTAGCACTTCTCACTTTTCTTATCTCAAATCTCACTTCTCACTTCATACTTTTCACTTCTTACTTCTCACATCTCATTTCTTACTTCTCACTTTTTTCTTTTCACTTTTCACTTCCCACTCTCATTTTTCATTTCTCACACCTCGCCTCGTATTTCTCATTTATCAATTTTCACTTCTCTCTTCTCATTAATTACTACTCATTACTCACTTTTCAATTCTCAATTCCCACTTCTCACTTCTTTCTTTTCGCTTCTCACTTCATTCTTTTCCCTTCTCACTTCTTTCTTTTCACTTCTTACTTCTTTCTTACGAGGATAGAAGGAAGAAAGTGGAAGGAAGTATGAAGAAGAGGGAAGAAAGAAGAGAAGAGAAAGGGAAATAGAAAAAAAAATAGAAGGAAGAGAGAATGAGGAAGAAGAAAGCTAACTTACCGCCTTTCACTTTTCAATTCTTTATTTTTACTTCTTACTTCCCACATCTTACTTCTGTGTGAAAGTGAGAAGTAAGTACTTAAAAGGAGTTACTTATTTCTCACTTTTGATTTTTTCTTCAAATTTCTCATTTATTACTTCTCACCCTTCGTTTTTCACTTTTTTAATTACAATGGACCTCGTGATACTCGCTTTAATAGCAGCCGACGAGTCATCTGCACTTCCACGAGAAATCACTGGGATGTTGGATAGATGGGGTAGGGAATGTGACATAGTTCGTTTTGGTAAACGGTCTGCCGTGTATAGTGTGTAGTTTGATTCAAAACACAAACAATCGAACGAACGCTTATTATTTTAATTATCGGCCGCACTACACAACTGCATACGAACTAAATGTTCTGATTAACTTACTCAACCGCTCAATGCAGAAAAAATACGGTCTTTGCAAAGATCTAGTAAAGGAATTACGAAAAAGTGAGTTTTGACAAATAAATCTGGAGATATGCATATTTTAATTTCTGGTGATCCCCCAGTGCCGGACGCATAAGCCATTTAACGAAAAACTCTCTTTTCATTTGGATTATGTTTACTTGTATACCATACCAAACTATATTTAATTATTTTATCATTTTAACAAGTGCATCGACGGTGTATTTTGAGGATGAATTTTGGTGTCCTCAAGTAGCGGACACTATTGCATCATGTTCAAATATGACCAAGTTTCTGTTACATGAGTAAAGACATCATTTAAAATAGTAATATTTTTCATTTGCTTTAAGTTGTAGATAATAAAATGTGTTAATAGAGCTTATTTGACTCTCCAGCAAAATTTTTTACACCCTACTCTAAATCCCCACCTCTTTCAACGACATCCTCAATTTTTGTTTCTGATTATTTCTGTGACTTTCTGATACCTTAGCAAGAAGAAACAATTGAATTGAAGTAAGTTTAACAAAACAGATGTAAAGAATGACTATTTGATCACATGAAAAATCTCACTGTCCGAACCCGGGGACAGCTACCGGATACAGAAATTGATTTTGCACCACAGTTTCATTATATATCTAACAAATCATGATCGTTATTTAAAATATGGTTCATTTTGACCATCTCCACATAAGAAAAATGCTTTCGATTAATTTTAAGATTGATGATTCAAAAGTTTAAGGCAAGGTGAAACAAAAATTTTATACGAATTTAACAGCATGCGCATCTGATATTCCATGCAGGTAAATGACTTTTCAAAGCTTTCTTTGTACTACGTTGAATGGTGAATGCAGGGTGAATGGACCTCTGAAAGTGTATTTTTAACAAGTGTCCAGCATTGGAAGTTTTCCGGCACTCGGGAATCATCCCGTATATCACAATGGTCATTTTGTTTCCAGAAAAATGGTACTTGTACAACTCTACACACTAAAAACAGCTTATTTAAAAGAAAATTTGGCACCATGGATGTTTCCGCAATAGATTTTAACCCTATTATGAATTTCAAGATACCCAGTTTTCTTTACACGGGTGGATTTTAGTCGATTAAGACCTTTAGCGTTAACCCTATGAAAAAAATTACGAAAAATCCGAAAATTCAAGTGGTATTTGAAAAGCTGTGAAAGATCGGGTTAACCGGGAAATTAAAGAAAACCAACCGTGTAAAAAAAATGTTGGGTGTACTGTCATTTTGAATGATTTTTGTAAATGTACATGTACCACTTTTACTGACAACGATTTTCGGTTTCTATTACACTTGTTTTTTTTTAATAGTTCTCATTTTGTTCTCATTAATACATGTGCATCTTGTGCTAATGATCTTGAAATTTGTGAACTTCGCATATTTTTCACTACTACCTTGACTATCTGTCAATCAATTTCAATATATTGGGTTTATTGGGTTACCTTTGGATTAAATCTGATGTTGAAATACAAAACATTCATGCAAATAATCGTTTAAGCATAGAAAATAATGACTAGTATTCTAGTGTTCATGCAATGCTGTAATTTTCGTGATGAAATGTGTCTCAAACTTTCGGGTAGTTTATTATTAGAACCAATTCAAGTATGTTACTGATTTTTATATAACTAGCTAGGATAGGAGATAATGAATTGCATTTTTCTTGAAATTGGATAAATTTGCTTAGCCTTGAAGTACGATCCGACACTCAGTTCAGAGTTGCGTTTTTTTTACTGATATTAGGGTTGATGTACCAGTCGTGATTATAACACCAATTCTCGCCCTAATGCATTATACACCGAATGACACGCCAAACCACAACAACACATGTTCTGATAAGTGGATCATATCCATAGGATACGATAACACCTTCAATCTCTTGCTATAGAGCATGAGCATGATTGACCGCCCACGGTTGCTACTCCGTTATTGCCAGGTCAGCTGTAATTACACAGAGAACCGACAGATGAAGTTTGGTACTAACATCATCTTTAATGTGTAAGAACTGGTGATGTAAAAATAAGCAATACCAGTGCCGGCCGTGTCCGAATGCAGGTCAATTAGGGAATAGGTTGGAAATTGTTGACATGATACTCGCTTTGATAGAAGCCGACGAGTCATCTGAACTTCCACGAGAGATCACTGGGATGTTGGATATATGGGGTAGGGAGTGTGGCAGGGTTCGTTTTGGTAAACGGTATGCCGTGTATAGCGTGTAGTTCGATCGATGAAAACAATAGGGGAGACTGGGTAGACTTGATCCCCTTTTCTGATTTTCGATGTATCACAGCCAAAAATAAATAAACATACGCGATTTCCACACAGACTCTCTAAGAAATATAGTTTTTAACTTTACTGATGTATGACAGTCCTTAAATTATTGTTGTTATTGATACACAATCGATTTTTTGAAGTGCTGTCAAAAATCGACTTTTTAAATTTTCGGGAGAAATTGATCCCTCTCCAAGAACTTGCTTTGATAAAATTAGAAAGGTGCCTTCAGATTTTTAAAATATTTGTCACGTCACCCCCCTGCCAATCATCCACTGTGGCGAATTTGTGCTGCGGTCATCATTATGGTCACTCAATCGTTGACCAATACAGCGATACACTGACCACCAGCGAAAAGAAGGATGGAATAGGTGATGAACAAAACAACAATAAATTGTTCCTCATGCTGCATTAAGAGTTGTTAGAATAAGTTAATTTCTATCTTAAACGTATACTTAAAACTATTGTGCTACTCATATTCCTAAGACTAAAGTGCCAATAACTGCATACAGGTAACGAACGAAACAAATACTTAGGTAGAAAACATGCAATTATGATATATTAAAATTAACCTAAATTGATTGCAGACCTATGTAGATTTTACACCCGATCTATAGATGATAGCTCGGAGACAAATCAGGAAACTTTGCATTGTGGTTTGCACAGAAATGTGAGTAATGATATTAATTTAAACAGGCATCAGTAAACACATTTATATTGAATTTGTAGCCAAAGTGTGAAGCATAGCCAGATCCCAGAGGGTGATAAGATCCCACACTCTAAGGTGTTCACAAAAAAAAAAAAAAAAAAACATTCTAAAAGATTTTTTGTACGTGGGTAGCAAGAATGGACGGATCTGTGGACAGTGTCGAGAAAGCAATGCTGCTGGTTCTACGATCTCTTCTCGATTGCGGTCTCGAACCAAACGAGTACCGTCAGCTAAAGCGCCGGAAGGCAGACCAGGCGTGAATACTTTCGAGAAGGAAGCGTCGATCCAAAGTGGGAGTAGTCGATCGTCGGTTGTTAGAGCCCGAATAGCCTTGATCAAGGAAGAAGCGATGCTGAAAAGGATTGAGCTGGAAGAAGAAGAAGCCTTCAGAAAGCTTGAACAGGAAGAAGCCGAAAGGAAATTAGAAGAAAAGAAACGCCAGTTGGAGGAGGAACGGAAGCTGAAGGATGAAGAATCAATCCTTCGACAGCACAAGCTGGAAGCAGATAAAGCGCGTCTGTTAAAACAGCAAACGATTCGCCGAGAGTCGTTAGAGAAGAGAAACGAGTTGATGTTGCAGATTTCCGAACGTGGTAGTGTGATAGAGTCGAGTAGAAGATCTAGAGAAAAGGTCTCGGACTGGTTGGTGGCCCACTCTGCACATGGGAAGACCGGTTGGGAAACACTGGGTAATCGGAACGATGTCCCAGCTGAATTGGTTCCTCCGGCCCCCAAAAATGTCAGGCCAATAACCATCGATGTTCCTTCCAACAGGGCATTCGTATCGAAAACATCTGTATCACAAGTTCAAACAGCTGCAAATTATGTTCACCCCATACATCCCACCGACTCAACGGTCGCAAAGGACATTCTGGAGCCCAATTCTCGCTCAACGAATTACGGAATCCAGTGCCAGCCCGTACGATCGGCTACCATCCGTGAGCCCTTCCAACAGTTCACGACGTCGTCAAGGAAATTTCAAGCATTCCCCGCGTCAGTATACTCGTGTCCTCCGGCAATTCATCGGTCAAACGCTCCAGCTTAGTATATAGATGCAAATGTCCACCAGAGTTGTTATCAGCCAGAACCAACTTCCAGTACCCCCATCCGGTATGGCGAAATAGCAAATCCCCAGCCGGCGAGTCATCGTTCCTTCGTTCCTGCAAATGAAGGTCGTTTGGAATCGGAACATCAAAAACCATCATCGAAAGGTCCAGATAGGTCACAGAATTCCCATCTATGGACGCGGAATGAGGCACCAGGGGCTCTTAACTCGCAACAAATAGCCGCAAGGCAAGTCGTAGGCAAGGATCTGCCGACATTCAGTGGGAATCCGGCGGACTGGCCGATGTTTATTAGCAGCCTAGAGCAGTCAACAGTAGCGTGTGAATACTCAAACTCCGAAAACCTTGTACGTCTGCAACGATGCCTCACAGGACACGCACGAGAAGCAGTTCGCAGCAGACTGTTACTTCCCGCTAACGTACCACAAGTCATTAGCACCCTTCGCACGCTCTATGGTCGCCCAGAGCTGCTGATTCGTTCGCTACACGAGAAGATCCGCCAAACGCCTGGACCCAAACATGATCGTCCGGAATCCATTCTGGAATTCGGGCTGGCAGTGCAGAACTTCGTGGACCACCTTCAGGCGGCGGGCCAGGAAGAGCATTTAGCTAACCCCAAAACTCATGCAAGAATTGGTCGAGAAGCTGCCGGGGCCGATGAGAATGGACTGGGCCACTTTCAAGGGCCAACAAATGCGAGCTACGGTGTCAACCTTCGGCGACTTCATGGCTAAGCTAGTTAGCGCAGCTAGTGAGGTCAGTTTTGAGCTCCCAGGACTTTCCAGAGGAATAAAGGCGGAGAAGCAGCAGCGACCAAGGGAAAAGGCTAGAATCCAAGCCCACTCTACTGAAGCAACTTCATTCCACAAACCAGTTACCGGAGATGCACGCAAGCCAGCGAAGGTGTGTGCAGTTTGTGAAAGCGAGGGCCACAGAGTGGCTGATTGCTTCAAGTTCAAGAAGCTTGACTTGGATGAGCGGTGGAAACAAGTTCAGAATCGAGGTCTTTGCCGAACATGTCTCAACAATCATGGCAAATGGCCATGCAAATCATGGAAAGGATGCGAATTCGATGGATGTCGACTAAAACACCACACTCTTCTTCATTCTTAAACCCCTCCAACAACCTCGCCACACTCGGTGAATGTATCGTCGGGTATACAAGCTGCTGACGCTGGGAATACGCTTTTCCGAATTTTGCCAGTTGTGCTCCATGGAAATAGGAAAAGTCTAACTGTGTTTGCATTCGTGGACGAGAGTTCTTGGAACTTGGTGTTTCTGGCCCAAGAAAGCCTCTCACTCTTCAGTGGACAGGGAACGTCAAACGCAACGAACAAAGGTCTGAAGAAGTTAATCTGGAAGTAGCGGGGAAACACAGCAGAGTTCGCCACGAGTTGCGTAATGCGCGGACCGTTAGTTGTCTTCTTCTACCTACGCAGCGTTTTAATTACAAGGAGATGGCATCGCGCTTCCCGCATCTGAGAGGACTTCCAATTGAAGATTACGATCTAGTGCGACCAAAGCTCCTAATCGGACTAGATAATCTGCGTCTCGGTGTTCCACAGCGGTTACGTGAGGGAAGACCGTTTGATCCTATAGCAGCTAAGTGCCGATTAGGTTGGGCAATATATGGCGCATCAACAAAGACGCTGCCGAGAGCGATTGTTAACTTCCACACGGCTGCGGCGCCTACCGTGGATGATCTACTAAACGAACAACTTCGAGATTATTTCACTCTGGAAGAAAATGGAACTACTAATCCAGGAAAGACGATCGAGTCAGACGAGGACATAAGAGCGTGGAAGATACTGGCGGATACAACAAAGCGTACAAAAACTGGGTTTGAATCTGGCCTCCTGTGGAAAGTTGACGATCCACAGTTCCCGAATACGTACCCCATGGCCATTCGCCGAATGAAAGCGTTGGAGAAGAAGTTGCAAGGAAATCCTGCATTGATGCAGCGAGTTAGCGAGCAGTTGTGCGACTTCGAGCGGAAGGGCTATATACGCAAAGTCAGCCAGTCAGAAGCGATCTTCATTGACTCTCGGAGGACTTGGTTTCTACCTCTAGGCGTCGTGTTCAATCCGAAGAAGCCGGCGAAAATTCGGTTGATATGGGATGCTGCGGCAAAAGTTGGTTTCCTTCAA
The DNA here is from genome assembly GCF_024139115.2 of Armigeres subalbatus. Taxonomy (NCBI): domain Eukaryota; kingdom Metazoa; phylum Arthropoda; class Insecta; order Diptera; family Culicidae; genus Armigeres; species Armigeres subalbatus. The sequence goes on along the minus strand of NW_026943245.1, from coordinate 64,927 downwards.
CTCATACTTGCTAAAAGGTCCGGATCTTCTCACACCCCTGCCAAAAGTTCTCAGTGGTTTCCGATTGTTTCCTGTGGCAGTTTCAGGGGACACCAGGGAGATGTTTTTGCAAATAAAACTGCAAGCTAGCGACAAGAACACCCAGATGTTTGTATATCGCCACAAGCCTGAGGAGCCGGTTCAAATCTACGCTATTGAAGTCACTATGTTTGGTTCCACGTGCTCTCCGTCTACTGCGCAATTCGTCAAGAATACAAACGCCCAGCATTACGCACTCCAGTACCCTCGTGCGTCGGCGGCAATCATCGACCACCACTATGTGGATGACTATTTGGACAGCTTCATGACAGTTGACGAAGCTGCACAGGTGGTAAACGAAGTCAAACTTGTCCACTCAGGAGGCGGGTTCGAAATACGCAACTTTCGATCGAATGAAGGCGAAGTACTGAGGAGAACTGGGGAGATCGAACCAGATTCATCCAAAGATTTTGTTCTAATGCGTGCAGAAACTACCGAATCAGTTCTAGGGATGAAGTGGATCACAGCCGAAGACGTCTTCACGTACAGTTTTGCTATGCGCGACGATCTACTGCCTGTTCTCGATAAGGATCACATTCCGACGAAACGCGAAGTCCTGAAAGTGGTCATGAGCCTTTTGATCCCTTTGGGATTCCTGTCTTTCTTCCTAGTTCACGGCAAGGTATTGATGCAGGACATTTGGGCATCTGGAATCGGTTAGGATGAACGAATCAGCGATCAGCTCTACACCCGTTGGCGTCTATGGACCAACTACTTTCCGCAATTGGACACTGTGCGGATTCCTCGCTGCTATTTTCGTGCTCCATTTCCCACTAACTTTGACGGTGTAGAGCTCCATGTTCTCGTCGACGCTAGTGATTCCGCTTATGCTTGCGTTGCATATTCTTCTTCTTCTTCGTTGGCATTACATCCCCCACTGGGACATTGCCGCCTCGCAGCTTAGTGTTCATTAAGCACTTCCACAGTTATTAACTGCGAGGTTTCTAAGCCAAGTTACCATTTCTGCATTCGTATGTCATGAGGCTAACACGATGATACTTTTATGCCCAGGGAAGTCGAGACAATTTCCAATCCGAAAATTGCCTAGACCGGCACCGGGAATCGAACCCAGCCACCCTCAGCATGGTCTTGCTTTGTAGCCGCGCGTCTTACCGCACGGCTAAGGAGGGCACGGCCTAAGGAGGGCGTTGCATATTACCCCCTCGAAACGGAGAACGGAATTCATGTAACGCTGATCTGCTCGAAGAACAAGGTGGCACCTCTCAAGGTACTATCGGTCCCTCGCTTGGAGTTGAAAGCAGCGGTCTTGGGAGTTCGGATGCTGGAATCAGTGCACAGTTATCACACTTACCCTATTCGTCGAAGGTTCCTCTGGAGCGATTCAAATACCATGCTGGCATGGATTCGGTCTGAACATCGTCGATACAATAAATTCGTCGCCGTTCGGATTGGCGAGATTCTTACCGCAACAGATGTCCGCGAATGGAGATGGGTTCCCTCCGGGTTAAATACGGCAGATCTCGTCACTAAGTGGAAGAATGGACCAGATTTTTCGCCAGACACTCCTTGGTTCGACGGACCGTCGTTCCTCCACCAGCCAGAAGACTCCTGGCCACAACAAGTGCAAACAATAACCACCAGCGAAGAACTGAAAACTATTCACACCCATTCTACGGCTGCATCGTTAATCGACCCCTCACGGTTCAGCCAATGGCTCCGTCTGCAACGAACGATGGCGTTTGTACTCCGGTTCATCAACAATCTAAAATGTAGACGAAGTGGTGTTACACCACAACTTGGCATTCTCTGCCAAGACGAGCTGAAACGTGCTGAGGAAGAACTGTGGAGGGTAGCACAAGGTGATGTCTTTCCGGAAGAAATGTCCATCCTCTCGGAAACCCAAGGTTCACCTGATGCGCGTCACAGACGCGTAGCTAAATCCAGCCCGATTTACAAGAACTGGCCATTTTTAGACGTACGTGGAGTACTACGTCTTCGTGGCCGAATTGGTGCTGCCACATTCGCACCAACCGAAGCTAAGTACCCTGCGATTCTTCCCCGACAACACATAATCACCCTCCTAATTACAGACTGGTACCATCGTCGTTTCCGCCACGCCAATCGCGAAACCGTCGTCAACGAGATGAGACAACGCTTCGAGATCTCCAAGCTACGCGCCTTGGTCGAAAAGGTCGCGAAAAACTGCATGATATGTCGAGTGAAGAAAGCCGCCCCAAGTCCTCCCGCAATGGCTCCACTTCCTGCTGCTCGTTTGCAACCATTCGTTCGGCCATTCAGCTTTGTTGGGGTGGACTATTTCGGACCGGTATTGGTCAAAGTGGGAAGGAGCCATGTGAAGCGGTGGGTAGCTCTGTTCACCTGCCTTACGATTCGTGCCATACATTTGGAGGTAGTACACAGCCTGTCTTCTGAATCCTGCATAATGGCAGTACGACGCTTCGTAGCTCGTCGCGGGTACCCGGTCGAGTTCTACTCAGATAACGGAACATGCTTCCAAGGTGCGAGCAAGGAACTGCAGAAAGAAGAGATAACGAAACGGAATAACGCATTGGCCACAACGTTTACAACCGCTCAAACTCGATGGTGCTTTATACCACCTGCCGCCCCACACATGGGAAGCGCATGGGAGCGCCTCATTCGGAAGCGCCTCTGTAAAGGAAGCTATAGGAAACCTAGCAGAGGCCCCACGTACACCGGACGATGAAGTTCTAGAGACGGTGCTGCTCGAAGCTGAGGCTCTCGTCAACTCACGCCCACTCACTTATATTCCTCTGGAGTCGGCGGATGAAGAAGCCCTCACCCCCAACCATTTTCTTCTGGGGACTTCCAGTGGCGACAAATGTCCAGCCAATGAACCTGTGAGTAGCCCGGCCGTATTACGAAGCAGCTGGAGACTGTCTCAAACAATAGCCCAACGGTTCTGGGCAAGATGGATCAAAGAGTATCTACCAGTAATCACACGCAGATCAAAGTGGTTTGAAGAGGTTCGGGACATTCAACCGGGAGATTTAGTATTGGTTGTTGGTGGAACGGCGAAGGACCAGTGGATCCGCGGACGAGTGGAGACGGTGATTCCTGGACGGGATGGGAGAGTACGCCAAGCAACAGTCAGGACGGCAACTGGAGTGCTACGACGGCCAGCAGTGAAATTGGCAGTACTCGACGTTCTAGATAGGAGTGAACCAATCGGATATGTAGCAGAGCAACAAAAACGTGACTAGAGTTCACGGGAGGGGGGATGTCACGTCACCCCCCTGCCAATCATCTACTGTGGCGAATTTGTGCTGCGGTCATCATTATGGTCACTCAATCGTTGACCAATACGGCGATACACTGACCACCAGCGCAAAGAAGGATGGAATAGGTGATAAACAAAACAACAATAAATTGTTCCTCATGCTGCATTAAGAGTTGTTAGAATAAGTTAATTTCTATCTTAAACGTATACTTAAAACTATTGTGCTACTCATATTCCTAAGACTAAAGTGCCAATAACTGCATACAGGTAACGAACGAAACAAATACTTAGGTATAAAACATGCAATTATGATATATTAAAATTAACCTAAATTGATTGCAGACCTATGTAGATTTTACACCCGATCTATAGATGATAGCTCGGAGACAAATCAGGAAACTTTGCATTGTGGTTTGCACAGAAATGTGAGTAATGATATTAATTTAAACAGGCATCAGTAAACACATTTATATTGAATTTGTAGCCAAAGTGTGAAGCATAGCCAGATCCCAGAGAGAGGGTGATAAGATCCCACACTCAAAGGTGTTCACCAAAAAATGTAAGCTAGTGATAGGGTAGCCAAATCGATTTTTTCGCTAATAAACTCATTGCTTAGCTTTTAGCTAACCATCACAAAATCGGGTTTGCTTAAAGGAATTTGGAACCTTTCCCCACCACAACAATATTTTTTCTTCAAAATACGCAGAATTTTTGAATTGCTGTGCGTATAGGGGAACAGGTGGTAAAATGAACACGTTAAGCTTTTTCTCGTATCATTCTTAAACTAAACAATAAAACACAAAACAAAGTACATCAGATCATTTTTTTAATACATCTCCATGATAAGTATTGGAAATTAGTAGTCAAAATCGTGATTTTATATGTATTTTTTGCATTTAAAAAAACTGTGAAATTCCAGACCTTTAAAAGTTATGCGGGTAAAATGAACATATGGGGGTGGTAATATGAACATAGCGGGGTGGTAAAATGAACATATGCAGGTGGTAATATGAACACCTTGTGAGGGTAAAATGAACATATTGGTTTCATTGACATTTTTCATGTTAAAAATTGATAGCACAAAACATTTATGGCAACATATTATCAGATCAGAGTTTATTTTCTTGTATATATATTGTAATAAACGTAAAAAAAAGTCCATTTCATAACTACCTTTAAAACAACTTAAAACAAAAGAAAGGATTGAAAAGTGTTAAAACACTTAAGTCTGTCGTCCACGTTAATGAGAGATCTCAATTGCAGGAGCAGCATTTAGAATCATCCTCGTTCGCACTACATTCAACGTGGAACCACATCAAACATGAAATGCATTTCTCCCATTTTTGACCGTCGATTGATTCCGAAAACGTAGCACCACATAGATCGCACAATATATCTTCACAGCTTTCATCCTGTTTTTGGACTTTGCCTCGGGTTTTTGCCGGTTTTCGTCCTTTTTTTATCGCTTTGATCGTTTTTGATACTTCCGACGCCGTTATGCTTTGATAATAGCTGTCCCCGGTAATCTCAACTGCTCGTTCGGATTTACGCTTCCGCTTGGAGGCTCTCGGAGCTGTCATCTTAGGCAGCGGAAGTATCTTCATCGGAGAGATATTGAATGACGAGGATGTTTCAGAAGGTGGTTCCAGTACCGAAATATTGAGCGAGGATTTTGGAGAAGCTTCTGAAGGTGACTCAATCCGATAAATCTGGTTCACGTCAGGCGCGGGAACATCTTCAGGAAGTTCATCAGACTGAGGGAGAACGATAGCATTCGGCAAAGAAATTTGCTGTATTGTTGATCCATCGACAACCATCGGATTAGTAATTGTGATCAACGTAACGGTAGTGGTAAGTGCCTGGTCGGTCACTTCGGAGGGGGCAAAGTCTTCATCGCTGAACACATTTCTGTTAAATGGCCAAATGCCAGTTTTACGAAAGCCGTTCTCAGCTACAGCTACCGAAGCGGCTTTTGGAAATGCCACGCCCAGCAATTCTGAGACGTCGTACAGCCCGATAACTCTTCCAGGATTTCTGCGCATGAAATCTTCAGAAGCACTCGCATAATAGCTCTTAAACGGCGCCATAAAAGCCACATCCAGCGGCTGCAACTTGTTACTGCAGTGTGGTGGCAGCGCGATCACCGTTACAAAGTTTGCACGAGCCTTCCGGGTAAAACCGAAGTTTTTCGTATGTGAGCTGTGACCATCAATAATCAGCAAAGCAGGGTTCTTTTCCGAGGGATTGACATGGTCAATAAAATGGTCGAAGTAATCCAGAAAAGACTCGCAAGTCATGTAGCCGGAAGGGTTGCAGTTGAATTTAGTCCCGTTGGGCGCTCCTCTCTTCAATGCGTCGTGCATGCGCACCCGGGGAAAAATGACGTACGGTGGCAAATGTTGCCCGGTTGCGGACATGCACATCACGACTGTCGTCAATATTCCTCGCTCGCCAGAGGTGATGGCCCCCACCTGCTTTTTTCCTTTCTTGGCAGCAGTTTTCAGTTTCTTGGGGGGGACCTAGAATGTTTTTGACATGTTTTTTAGTAAATGCAAATGAAAATAGTAATAAGAATATTTACCGTGCTGATTCCCGTTTCATCGGCATTGAATATGCGAGATGGCTGAAACCTGTTAGTTTCCAAATGATGGCCAAGAATGTCGTAGAATATATTAACAGACGGTTTATTAAAACCTCTTGCTCTTGCAGCAGATGTTGCCTCTGGTTTCCGAAATGATACGGTTGGATTCCGCCTGAGATATCCCAGTAGCCAGAAGGTGCCAGCCTTTTTGGTCTTCCGGTTGAAGTTGTGCGGCAGGCCGTTCAGCTCTGCCAGTTCATAGGCAAGTTTGCGTATATCCTTTCTATTCACCCCGTTAAATCTTGCCTCCAGATCGAGAATATGATTAGTCAGCTCCTGTTCTTGTTCTTGAGTGAAAACCGTTTTCTTCGAGCCGAGTCCTCTTTTTTTTTCGGGAGATGCAGTCCACCTGGCAAGAGTTAGCCTAGGAATATTGTACCTCAAGGATGTACACCGTACAGACATTCCGCCTTCTACGGCAAGCTTTGCCGCAGCCATCTGCTCATCTGTCCATGTTTGCCGTTGCGTTTGTAAACCCGTTTCCTTCTGTAAACCCGAGGCATCTGGAAGGCCAAAAAGAAATTGTGCACTGTTCATTTTACCCCCACAGAGCATACAACGAAAAACGACTATTTTAACATGAAATAAATTGTGCAAAACCTTACCTTAGCTAATAACAACTAGGGAACGATTTGAATTGCTTCTTTTCACAACAATACATTTATAGCATTACTGTTAAAATGCAATAAAACGTTAATTTACTCGGATCCAAATTAACATCACGGCGAAGAACCAGACTGCGTGGTTTGTTTTTGTTTATTATTTTCGCCGTTTGACAGTTCAGCACAGCATAGGGTGGCTCTAATAACATTTTTTTGCCCTTAAGATAGGGTGGAGTGAAAATTGATTACTTTTATTTAAGAAAATGTAGTAATTTGAGCACCTGTTCATTTTACCACCTGTTCCCCTACATGAACGTTTTATGTTATTGAATTGAATAATTGCACATGCAATTTTAAAATTTGGGGAGACTTGATCCCCTTTTTATGATATCTACGCAATAAATATTTTTTCTGGCCAAAACTTCATCAAATCTGTCAAATTCACACAAAAATAGGAGCCTGAATACAGATTTATATTTTTTTGAATTTTTTCGACAAATTTTTGAATGGATGATTAATGGGGGATCAAGTGTCCCCATATTGAGGCAATAACTTCAAATCCAAATATCCTTAAACTTTGATGGAATGTTGACATTTTCATCAGTACAGATCATTGAGGATATTTATGGGTTTGTGCTGTGAAAAAACAAAAGCATTTGGTCATTGTTATGAAAAGTTGTTCAAATTTTGCGTGGCCAATAAAAAAATCTTTGGGAAGTTCAAAACATACAAACCGCCCTGCAGAATAAATAAGGTTGTCAATACAAAAAATAACTATCCACATAAAGGTCATTTGTTTAGAGGATCTATACTAAAAAAATATGCTAGAACAAAACTACTTTAGTTCTCGATAAAACAGGGGGTGATCAAGTCTACCCACCTTCCCCTACTAATTTTTTTTAAAGGCCGCACAAAGCAGGACAAAGTTTCGGTGATCGACTGATCGTTCTGCTTACCGCACAAAGCAAAATAAAACTATGATGACCGGCCGATCGTTCTGCTTACTGAAGAAAACACGTTTGGACGCGATCTCCGACCGTTCTACGACCAATACAAAACAGGAATAAATCTGCACTGAACTGATTATTTCACTTTCCAATTTACTCGCCACACAGCAGAATCAGATACTTTGATAACCGCGCGACCGTATTGCGTCCAACGCAAAATACGAACACACTTGCACTCTTTACGATTTATCAACGCTCTTCAACAATATCGAAAAAAATTCTAAAATCTAAACCAAAATCTAAAAATTTCGATAGGGTAAGACGGTATAATGCGCCCCACCTGGCCAAAACGCCCCCCCTGGATTTCTAGTAAACTATAACTAACTAAGGGTCAAATTCAGTTGGTACCTATAAATATTTGTAAAACCATCATCCTATGTGAATATGGGAATATTTTTGTATTACATAATGAAAATATTTGCAAAATACAAAAAGTCACAGTTTTGATGTAACTTTTAATGTTTGTTTGCTGAACATTCTGGAGCGACTCTGGCATACTGTCCGCAAAACTTGCACTGGAACACTCAGTTGGGCAACAAAATTACTTTTCTCAGTGGTTAATATGATATAAAATTGCTTCCATCTTCAAAAATGTAACGATTTTCGAAAACATGTTTCACTGGCCAAAACGCCCCAGTGTAGGCAGGACGATATGCCCTTACCAACTGGACACAAGCGCAGCGAGCCTGCAGCAGTAGCTTCAAAATTGTATGAAAAATATTGAAATGTAATTCATACCTGCTTGAATGGACCTATGTTGGTTTTTTAATGTCAAGCGCATAAGGATTTGTAGCCTTTTTATTATGGGATTGATAAAATACTAATGAAGGGCTATTAAATGACTTTGGTTGAGGTGGGGCGTATTGCCCAGGCACTTTTTAAAATTCATTTTTTCACGACTTTTCAAAAAAGCTTTATTACGTGTTTTCTGTAATGTTTTTATATGACTACTCACGGGCAATGCATTTGCGACTTCCTGGACTACCAAATAACACAAAGTTTGCATAAATTGCGTTGAAAAGAAAAAAGTTATCAAGGAGTTGCCTTAGGGGGGGCATATTATACCGTCTTACCCTATTTGAATCATAAGTGATGTAAATTATGCATTAAAAGATTAGCACATAGTAGAAAACGAACAGAGTTGATAGGAAAGAATAGAAACGTAGATTTGTATATATGAAGCAGAAATGATGAAAAAATGATAGCCATATGAATATGTTCTACGATAATTCAATAAATGGGCGACATTCATAACTACAGTTCACATAGATCACAAGAGACAATGTACAACAATATTAGTTTGATCTCACCAAATCATAGCTGAGGCCCAATTAAAACCGTTGATCACTATCCTTTAAAATGACTTTGTAGTTTTCTGGATCAAACAGGGAAAATGCCTAAGAGTAGACATCACCGCTCCGAACGCCAAACCGCCAAGCAGTTGTCTTTACTTCCCTGCGCTAGGGTAGAATGGCATCCAAGTTCTCACTACAACGGACACCTCGAATAATCGTCCAACCGTCGTAGATAGGGGGAACAGCAGTTGTTCGTCACAAATTGCTTTTTGCGAAAGTCACTTTGAATCTCACTAAAATATAAACTCTTGAAATTTCTTCCTTTTTTCACCAAATTTTGACAGAATCCCTTCAATCTCCTGCTATAGATACAAAACATAATTGTAGAAATTAATTTTGTAACGATCAGAAATTTCTAATTAATAAATATTTTCTGTTTAAATGTTAATGAGCGAAAATACCATTCATACTTTTGAAATGTGGAACTACCCCTTAGCATAGGCAACAAAGCCATAAACTTTAGCCCAATCTTTCCTTGGGCGAGTTTATTTGTCGCCTCGAAAGGTTGGAAAGGGACGGCAGCAGGTCAAGCGCACCGGGTTATCCTTCGGAATTGTGCAGTCATGAATGTGCACAAAGAAATTTCGGGAAATAGCGAATCTCCAGATTGTCCGGGATTCACTTTGCTTCATCTGAGGGAACTCCGCGTGTACATGGTCCATCAATCGGTCCGATTCAACCAGTCACCAACGGCCATCGCGAAATGCCACCACTTGTCGCCATCATAGCATCGCTGCATCGCCGCCCGTTTAGAGCGGGCAAGTCAACCGCCGCCATCGACCAAGCAGCGCTTATACAAACGATTTACAGTGAATAATGCACTAAAATTTCATGAGCTGAAAAAGCATCCAACACCAGAGCCGAGATTAGGAAAATTGGCCGGACTTAAAGTCCAACTTTTGATGGATGAAATTATAGATTGTGAACAATTATTGTTGTTTTTGACTATTTAGCGTAATAACCAAAAGCAGGAAAACCGTTTGGTGGCATAATTTTGTTTAGATCTTCAATATATGAATATTTAAATCGATAAATGTGCTCAACATTTGTGGAGACACTTGCTCACAGATAGACCACGTGCTGGTCGACGGACGGACGAAAAATATCCACGAAGCTGTGACTACAACAGCACAGGAAGTGTTAGGCACTGCACAGCGACGCCAACGAAATGGTTGGTTTGATGAGGAGTGCCAGCGAGTGACGGACGAGAAAAATGTTGCTCGTACCCGTTCCAACAGGGAGCGGTACAGTGTAGCAAGGGCAGAAGAGAAACGAATCCACCGTAGAAAAAAAGGCAACATGAAGAGAGTGTGATAGCTAAAGCGCAGGAGAACATGGATAGAAAAGATATGCGGAGATTTTACGCAACTGTCAATGGCGTGCGGCATAAGACTGCGCCAGTGCCCGCCATGTGCAATGACCGAGAAAGGAATTTGCCGACAGACAAGACTATGGTGTCAGCCATGTTGATGGAGCACTTCGAAGATTTGTTGAACGGTGAAAATGAAGGTGTAAGGAGAAGGATGGACATAGTCGGCGACGGTCAAGCTGTGGAACCACCAACGCTGGACGAGGTTAAGAAGGCTCTAAACGAGCTGAAAACAGTAAAGCTGCTGGGAAGGACGAGATCCCGGGCGAGCTTCTCAAACACGGAAGTGAGCAGCTGCATCAATCATTATCCAGAAAACATCCAGCTGCATCAATCATTATCCAGAACATTATCCAGAAAACATGGGATGTTGAAGAACTGCCTGCCGGATGGTTGGATAGCCTTATATGCCCATTGGGCATTGCCCAATCTATAAGAAAGGGCACAGACTAGAGTGTGCCAATTACAGAGGGATCACCCTTCTGAACTCGGCGTATCCTGTTTAACAGACTGAGACCGCTTGAGGAGTCCTTCGTCGGCGAATACCAGGCAGGTTTTCGTGAGGGCCGATCAACGACGGATCAAATGTTTAGCCTGCGGATGATCCTTGATACATTCCGGGAGTACAACTTGCAGACTCATCATCTTTTCATTGATTTCAAAACAGTGTACGATTCAGTGAAGAAAAATGAGCTGTGGAAGATACGTAAGACTGATACGTGCAACGCTGGATGGCTCGAAATCAAGTATTCGGATTGCAGACGAAGTGTCAATCTCGTTTGTGACCTTAGACGGATTGAAGCAGGGTGATGCACTTTCGAATTTATTGTTCAATATTGCACTCGAAGGCGCTATTAGGAGATCTGACATGCAGAGGAACGGCACTATCATCACACGGTCGCATATGCTCCTGGGCTTTGCTGACGACATCGACCTTATTGGAATCGATCGCAGAACAGTGGTGGAGGCATTTGTCCCACTGAAGAGGGAGATGGCGAAGATAGGCAACCATTAACTCTACTAAGACAAAGTACATGGTGGCAGGTAGAGATAGAGGAAGATCTAGTGATGTTGGTGCTGAGGTAGTGCATGATGGGGACGTATCTTGTATGGCAAGTACAATGGAAGCCCAGGGAGTAGAGAATGTTTCCAACCCGAAAACATCCTAGACCAGACCGAGAATCGAACTCGCCATCTCCAGATCAGCAATCCTGCGCCTTTGCTCGCTGGTTGCTCAATTTATGAGACTATAAAATTTTATCTCTCGTCAAAATGCAAGCGTTTGAAAATCTATTTTATGAAAATCCCAAAAAAGTATCGGGAAGAAACACTTGTTCTGTTATCGATAAAGACTACGTTAAACGAAGAAAGAAAATTCAAGAAAAAACGATAACAATGAATAAACTCCAGACTACTCAGTACCGTATTACCGATACTACTAAAAAGGGTTCGGTACCGATCAATAAGGAGTAAGATTAGGATTACGTGTTTTCGAAGCTATGAAGTGGGGAGAAGGAAAAGCTGCTGTGGGTGTTCACACTTTACGCTCTATTAGGAGACTCCAGATGCCTGAAGGGCGGCTCCCTCAGATAAAGACTTACCAAGGAGTTCCCCAAAGTATTGCCAGGTGTAGTTTAAGATGCACTTCTCCCAAAATCAAGAGATAGACCTGAAGACTTCAAGGTCCTAGCGCTAGAGTATTTTTTGCTTTGCTGTTAACTATTTTTAATCCTAATCTATAAGGTACACTGGGGGAAGTGGAAAAGGAAAAATCGATAGTGCATGTTTGAATTAGTGTAAAACAAGTTTAAATGATCTAAATGCACTGAATCAAAATGGACTATCAAAAACAGTCAATTTTGCACCAACTGTGCGGTAATTCATACCATTTTGGTTGCTTGAAATTTATGGAAAAAGATTTGAAAATTAGGAGTTGTTTTTCCACTTAACCCAGTGGGATGGGGTAAGTGGAAAACCCATGTTACCTTGACCTTCAATTGTGATGAGTAGTTATATATAACTAAAATCAAAACGATAATTGCTCTGAGTATCTTTTGTCGAATAATTTCATTAGTTTAACGGCATAGGTTCCCAAGGAATTCTCGTAATAGCTAGTCGAGGGCTGGTTTTGCATACTCGAACATTAAGTGTACGTAAAATCTATAGGTTCTCCTCAAAGATGATCTTTTTATAGGAAAAATGGGGCTCACAGGGTTATAAACTAATCAACTTAGTTTAACGAATTGAGGTGATGTCTGTGTGTGCGTGTTTGTATGAATGTGTGTGCGAAAAACACGTATAAAATAATCTCCTATTTTTAAGCACTTGTTCTTGGCCATTTTGGTTGCAAAAAAATTGCATTCAACAGCAAAACTTGCTATAAATATAAATGAACGTGAATTGTGAAATATATTCACCTACCGGTGCTATTTTTTCTTTCTCATACATTTTTTTCATATGTAAAACATGTGAAATGCTTTAATACCGGTAGATGGATTAATCAGGCTTATTCTTATGTACATTAGTTCAATCAGCACTGAAATCACAACGATAACAAAGAAGGAACATATTAAGATTCACAGCCACTAAAATAAACCCTGGAGGCACGGGAAAAATTGCGTGATTAGAACATTTTCCACTTCCCCCGCAGTGTTTGATACCAGGGGTAAGTGTAAAATCTTTCAATTATTTGCTTTCATGGTACAAACCACTACAAATTGAATGTGATTAGTTTAATTGTATTGAAATGGTCACCTGTGATACAAATTCACTTGAAAAATGACAATTGGCGCAAATAAGCTTTGATTTTATGAATGGAAAAATCAATTTCTCGCGAAACCGAAAATGACAGTTCAAGCGTTAATGGTGTAAGTGTATGTATTATACAAATTTTAATATGGTATTAGTGTGGGCATCAAAGTATATTCTTGCACGATGTTATGATGTGGTAAAAACTGTCAAGTATGTACAATTCCAATTTTTTTAGTTGATTTTTACACTTACCCCCTTTTTCCACTTCCCCCAGTGTACCTTATTTTGTTTTCTTTTTCTCTTCATAATGATATTCTCATTGGTCGTTTTTCAACTTTCATAGGCTTTTTAATGTTGTTTGTTTTTTATGCTTATTTCTCCAAGTTCCAAACAAACAACAAATTGATCGGATGTTGGAAACAATAAGTATTGCATCTGGTTGCATCCAATGTAATTGGCAAGGTTTACTTGACATCAAATGAGTTACTGCCGTGCTTTACAACTAATCTAATTATAAATACCTAATGGACGAGGTTTTGAGCCCATGTTTGCTTCTACCGTTCTACAATTTTCCCATTCCGGTCAAATTTCCCATCCCCTATGCAAACGGCAATCCCATCAGCAAGAACAGCACACCACTTTATTGAATCAACACGTAGGAGGGCATGTTTGGCAACCCATAATTTCGGGAATTGTGCGCTGAAATAATGGGGCGGTACAGCGCTTTACACATATTTTGGCACTGTGATATGCATGCAATATGCGCTTAAATTTTTGTTTCATTCCGCATTTTTGTCGGTCGTTTGTCGGTTGGTTTGTTGCTCGGACTGCAGGAAGGACATGCATCACAGAGCCCAGGTCCGAGAGTACGACACAGCGATGGATTCTCGAGCGCGGCAGGTTCAGCCGGCAGCAGAAGGAACTTGCTGAGCTGTCGAGATGATTAAAATTAAGACATATTGAGCTGCATGTTTCTGTCGGATTTGGGGGCCTTAATTCGGACGAATTCGGAAATTAATAACAACGCCTTTCGGGGTACTGATGGCTTTTATTTATTTATGGTTGATGCGGTCACGAGAGGATGGGGAAGGGGTCTCCGTGGTGGTCAGTCAGTGTGAAATGTAAGAAGATTGCCGCACAAGATGACTCACATGGGAAGCTAACCACGGATCCGTCGCATCTCGTCAAGATGACTGTAGTGCAGGTGGCTTGAGAGTGATTGATATAGATAAAGAGTTTTCGAAGCCTTAGATATTTATTAGAAACAGAAAACTTATTCAAAATGTATGGATTATACTGATTGACATATGCGAGAATATTGGGTCTCAGTCGGACGCAACAAAACAATTTTTGCCGCACAAGCTAATGTTTTACTGGAAGAAGCATATTTTAAACGAAATATGTGGGGCAGCCCGGCTTACTTTATTGCTTGATTGAATATTGCAGGTTTCAATAGATTGAAAATAGAGCCATGGGCCATAATTGCTTTGGGAGCAAAGACCCAAGTACAGTTGTGTAACGAAATGATTACAGGCGTAAAGCTGTGGAAAAGGACATATGGAGCTATGAAAAACTTCGAAACTTTACAAAAATTGTATAGACAAAGAATTTTAAATTGAGCCTTTTGTGAATTTCCAATGAACCCTAGCATATTACTATTGTAAATGTCACCATGCACCAGCGTTCGCGATAATAAAATGTCTTGATTATGTTTACTGGGAAGCACAAAAAGCTAATAAAATGCACACAAAAGTCTTAAACTTTTCCGACACAGGCTCGGCTATATTTGAGCCGCGGCCGACTCAACACCGACAAATAGCAACATGACCAACTGGATGGCAAACCATCCAACTCCTCCACCGCCTTCAATCAATGGGCGGCAGCAGCCAGCCGACCAACGGCAGCTTCATAAACTCATCATGTACCGAGACACCATCAAATCGCGCCAAACAACTAATAACAATAATCGACTTTGTCGGCGCTTTTAGGCATTTATTTTTACGTTTGCCGCCGCTCTGCCGCACCTGTTTCACCACTTCGCCCATCATTGGCGGACAGAAAAACTGATCGGAACTGGACCTGGGAGAAATTTCCCACTGATTCGCGAACCAACGCACGCAACTCCAACTGGTTCGGCATGCCATATTTATGACGATGATGACCTATTGGTCGTATCTCATCGGCTTGTTCCTGATGGCCCTTGGACGGAACCAGCCAGTCGCTCCGCTCCGAGAGCGTTATGGGCTTTCCACGCCGGGGTCGTCGTCGTCATCATGTCTCGGCTGACCGACCGACCGACCGACCAAAGCTTAGCAAAGGCGGCTTCAGGCACGCGGGACAAATCTGACCGAGACGTCTTCTTCAGGTGGAAGGCAAACCCGAAAGGGGTTACGGACAGGAGAAAAGTCAAAGGTGTGTGCTTCAATTTGGGCGCGCGTGATGAAATTGACTCGCTTTTGTGATCAATGGAAGTGACGGTGCGCCGGAGCGGAAGGTTGTTGGAAAGTATTTTAAATTCTATTTGAAAATAAACCACGTGCGGGAATGACGAGTCGCGAAGGTAATAGAATCTGTTCTAATAAAATGTTTTACAATTTGTACCATTTTTCGTTCTATAATTCCACCTTCTTAGCCTAACGATGAGATGTGCACCTGAAGGTGCTGCTGAAGGTTCGATTCCCGGTCAGGTCTAGTCAATTTTCGTTTTAGAAATCATCTAGTCTTCCCCGGATGTTAGAGCATAATCGTGTTAGCTTTATAATATACGAATGAAAAATGGTAGCTTGGTTTTGAAACCTCGCATTTATTAACTTTCTAATGCGGAAGGTTGTTTGGTCGAAACTCATTCGGCCGAATGCCACTAGGTTGAACAAACCATTAGGCCGAAAGTCATTTGGGCGAACGGGTCATCAGGCCGAATATGTCATTTGGTCCAATAGGTCATTTGAAAAAATGAGAAATGAGGAGTGAAAAGTGAAGTGAGAAAAGTGAGGGATGGCCGTCTCACTACTCTTTTCTCACCATTCACTTTTCACAGAAGTATGAGATGAGAAGTGAGAAGTGGGACGTCTCACTTTTCATATCTCACCCCTCATTTCTCATTTATCACATGGTCAAAATGGCTTATTCGGCAAAATGGCCTATTCGGGCAAATGATTTATTCGGCCAAATGACTTATTTGGCTATACGACCCTTTCGACCAAATGACCATAGGCCTAATGGTCTCTTCGGCCAAAAAACTTTCGACCTAGTGGCCTTCGGCCAAATGGCATTCGGCCAAACGGATCTTTCCCCTATGCAATAGCTTAATGAACATTCAGCTGTGCTGTGAGACAGCATTAAGAAGAGTAGAATTTCACAAATGCATATTAATTAGAAAATTATTTAAAGCTGTTTAGTATATTATCGTCACTTGTTATAAAACGAGTAAGTACCAACCCTTTTAATTTTGCTACTTGATTGTAGCTTCATAAATACGAATTTCGGTCGTTTTTTGTAATTCCACCAATTTCTAATTAACCAGATAAAATACTCACTATTTAACATATTTCAGCACACCGCTCGACCAGTCGAGGGCGGCCGCGGCATCGCCCGCAACTAGTCGACAACAGGACGACAGCCACATCAATTGACAGCAGGCCCGTGTGTGTAGGTGCTTTTCATGTTCACCGGCACCTCGCGAGGCGCAAAGCTCAAAAGCGCAACAGCCAGCGCGCGGAAAGGGTCATCCCGGCACTCGGCACTCGGCATCGGAATTGGTGGCTTTGTTGGATTGTTCAATAGGTACCTGCCTACCGACCGACCGACCAACCGAGCTTGCAGGCAGGCACACCGACGAGCAATTGAAGGTGAGAGCATGCAAGGTGACATATGACCCAAGTAATTCCACGCTTCAACCAAATAACGATCTATTAGCGAGCCGACTTTTCTCTTGCTTGCAGTATACGGCGACAGGGAGGAGGTGTGAATTCATATCATTAACGAAAGCGCTTGGTTTACAGCCTGCAAATTGGACATACACACGCCGATGGTGGTAGATAATTTTCGCTATCATTTTGGATAATGATTGGAATTACGGGAGGATAGATTGGAACAATGAACTGCATATTGGTGGAAATGTCGACTCCTGTTGGAATACGATATTTTTGGGAGTTTTTGTTTCATTTCTTCTCAGCCTAACTTGAACTGGTTTCACACATTTACAGTTGCTTCCCGTGAGTCACTAACATTGATGGAATCGCACAATTCAATGGTCAATTAAATACCCTCATGCGCTAAAATTTGTTTTTCATTTGTCTTATAAGGTTAACCCTTGTGTTACCAACAAATACGTTAACAAAACCGGCAGGGTACACAGGTATCCACGGACTTGAAATGATTATAATAAAAAAAGCTTCTAAAAGACACATGTGAAGATTGGACAATCAAGCATCCGAAAGATATTCAATTTGCAAAAAAGGAGCTAACCGCGCTGCAGGTTGGTACTCGGATTCTGATGGCTTTTCCGCAAACGTGACTTTTAAGTGGTCTTGTTGTATATCACACCTATCTCGAGAGTAGGAGGTTGAGGGTTCGAGGCCCTCCAAGCCACGTGGATTCTTTTTGGCAAATTTCATATCAATTTGTCCATTTCGAAACATGTGCTGTGCTACTTTGATATTTTTGGAAATTTTCCGCCACGTAGTGAATTATGGCGATGAATGCTTTGATATCACGTGCTTTTTGTTCTGCGGATAAATTTCACACATCTATGAGAGCCTTGGAAAATGATCACAAAAGTTGTCATTTTGTTGCAAGGCAAAATACTTTATTCATAATAAATGTTAAAATTTATAGAAAATAAGTGATATTTTGAACATTCATACAATTCACATAAAAAAAGAAATTATTGAAGAATGTTGCAGCTTATTCTCACAAACATATTTAAGACGAACCACTATCATTTGTTCCGTCTTGATCTTGATGGTTAGTAATAATTAATAACCAATCAAGTTAGCCGCTTTGTAATTGTTTCCGTAACAGTAGTCAGGGAATGTAAAACAACAACATTGTCCTCTCTTGTAACTCGCAATAAGCGTTTGTACCAAACTGTAGCAGAATAGGACAATGATCGCCAGCCGCGTATTTGGAGAAGCAGTCGGTTTTTGATGATGTTTTTGGTTAAATAAGAATCAATTATCAATGTTTAGACTTAACATTACCATCTGTTGACATGATTTGTGTTTTACTTCTGAAATATACAAATTATCGCAGTTTGAAAAGTTCACAACAATTACCCCTCCATATTTGTTGTAAATAAAATGGAATTCAACATTGTCTTTATTAATGCTGTCCAATGAGCAGCTCGAAGTAGCTCGAAGTTGTTCCCGTTCTGCTCGTTCTTTTTTGTCAACAAATGGGCAAGAGAGAGATGGGAAGAACTTCGAGCTACTTCGAGCTGCTCATTGGACAGCACTATTCTCTGCAGATGAGGACAAATAATTTTCGCTATTCTGTTGCTTATTTTTTTTGCATTTTTCAACTACAATAACGCTCCGTGACAGTAGTATGTATTGAAAAACGTGCATTAGGGACTAGTTTGAATTGATCCAAATTTATAGTGGAACAAGGCGGAACAAAACAAAACATCGTGCATTCGTTAGCTTAAGAGTTAACCCTTAAACGCGCAATGTTGTTTTAAAACAACAAACCGAAAATAGTTTAATGTCAATTATTTCAATGGTTGTTTACGTTAAAAATATTTTTGACGATTTCTAAAAAAAATCGCCTTGCGCCTTTAAGGGTTAAGACATCTTTATCATTCAGATGGTGGCTGTTTGGCTTACCGATGTCTGCCGCTTCTCATGATATGTTAATGTGAAAACTTCCTATTTTTGCCTTTCTCGTATACTAAGTATACGGTAAAGGCTATATGATCGCTCCAAAAACAAACTTTTTATAGAAGGCCCGGAGACCCATAGTGTTATATACCAATCGACTCAGTTCGACGAATTGAGGTGATGTCTGTGTGTGTGTGTGTGTGTGTGTGTATGTGTGTGTGTATGTGTGTGTGTGTGTGTGCGCAAAACTACTCAAAAAATGTCACTCATTTTTCGGGCACTTACTCTCAACCGATTTGCTCGCAACAAGTTGCATTCGACGCAGAATCCTGTCCCATTGTTTCCTATTTGAAATTGGCCAGATCGGACTATGGGATCAAAAGTTATGGCCAAAATACAAATTCATACGAAAAAATCGCGTAAAAAATGTCACTCATTTTTCGGCCACTTATCCTCATCCGACTTGCTCGCAACAAGTTGCATTCGACGCAGAATCCTGTCCCATTGTTTCCTATTTGAAATTGGCCAGATCGGACTATGGGATTAGAAGTTATGGCCAAAATACAAATTCATACGAAAAAATCGCGTAAAAAATGTCACTCATTTTTCGGGCCCTTATCTTCAACCGATTTGCTCGCAAAAAGTTGCATTCGACGCAGAATCCTGTCCCATTGTTTCCTATTTGAAATTGGCCAGATCGAACTATGGGAACAGAAGTTATGGCCAAAATACAAATTCATACGAAAAAATCGCGTAAAAAATGTCACTCATTTTTTGGGCACTTATCTTCAACCGATTTGCTCGCAACAAGTTGCATTCGACGCAGAATCCTGTCCCATTGTTTCCTATTTGAAATTGGCCAGATCGGACTATGGGATCAAAAGTTATGGCCAAAATACAAATTCATACGAAAAAATCGCGTAAAAAATGTCACTCATTTTTCGGCCTTTTATCCTCATCCGATTTGCTCGCAACAAGTTGCATTCGACGCAGAATCCTGTCCCATTGTTTCCTATTTGAAATTGGCCAGATCGGACTATGGGATTAGAAGTTATGGCCAAAATACAAATTCATACGAAAAAATCGCGTAAAAAATGTCACTCATTTTTCGGGCCCTTATCTTCAACCGATTTGCTCGCAACAAGTTGCATTCGACGCAGAATCCTGTCCCATTGTTTCCTATTTGAAATTGGCCAGATCGAACTATGGGATCAGAAGTTATGGCCAAAATACAAATTCATACGAAAAAATCGCGTAAAAAATGTCACTCATTTTTTGGGCACTTATCTTCAACCGATTTGCTCGCAACAAGTTGCATTCGACGCAGAATCCTGTCCCATTGTTTCCTATTCGAAATTGGCCAGATCGGACTATGGGATCAAAAGTTATGGCCAAAATACAAATTCATACGAAAAAATCGCGTAAAAAATGTCACTCATTTTCCGGGCACTTATCCTCAACCGATTTGCTCGCAACAAGTTGCATTCGACGCAGAATCCTGTCCCATTGTTTCCTATCTGAAATTGGCCAGATCGAACTATGGGATCAGAAGTTATGGCCAAAATACAAATTCATAAGAAAAAATCGCGTAAAAAATGTCACTCATTTTTCGGGCACTTATCCTCAACCGATTTGCTCGCAACAAATTGCATTCGACGCAGAATCCTGTCCCATTGTTTCTTATTTGAAATTGGCCAGATCGAACTATGGGATCGAAAGTTATGGCCAAAATACAAATTCATACGTAAAAATCGCGTAAAAAATGTCACTCATTTTTCGGGCACATATCCTTAACCGATTTACTCACAACAAGTTGCATTCGACGTAGAATCCTGTCCTGTTGTTTCCTATTGAAAATTGGCCATATCGGACTATGGGATCGAAAATTATACCATTTTTGCCTTTCTCGTATACTAAGTATACGTAAAGGCTATATGTTCACTCCAAAAACAAACTTTTTATAGAAGACCCATAGTGTTATATACCAATCGACTCAGCTTGACAAGTTGAGGTGATGTCTGTGTGTGTGTGCGTGTGTGTGTGTGTATGTGTGTGTATGTGCGCACCAAAAGAGCAAAAAGTTTAGCTCATTTTTTTGCACTTACCCTCAACCAATTTACTCGTAACAGGTTGCAATCGACGCAGTATACTGCCCCATTGTTTCCTATTGAAAATTGGCCGATTCGGACTATGGGCTTAGAAGTTATGGCCAAAATACTTTTCCTCATAAAAAAACGCGTAAAAAAGTCTAGCTCACTTTTAATGCACTTACCCTAAACGGATTCCCTCACAGCAGGCTGCATTCGACGCAGTATCTTGCTCCATTGTTTCCTATTGAAAATTGGACGAATCGGACAATGGGCTTGGTAGTTATGGCCAAAATACTTTTTCCCATAAAAAAGCGCGTAAAAAAGTCTAGCTCATTTTTAATGCACTTACCCTAAACGGATTCCCTCACAACAGGATGCATTCGACGCAGTATACTGCCCCATTGTTTCCTATTGAAAATTGGACGGATCGGACAATGGGCTTGGTAGTTATGGCCAAAATACTTTTTCTCAGAAAAAAGCGCGTAAAAAAATCTAGCTCACTTTTAAGGCACTTACCCTGAACCGATTTCCTCGCAACAGGTTGCATTAGACGCAGAATCTTGTCTCATTATTTCCTATTGAAAATTGGCCCGATCGGACGATGGGCTTAGAAGTAATGCCCAAAATACTATTTTTATACCGCACGAGAAAGGCATCATCACCGCTAGGTGGATTAATCTGGGTTTTTTATTTATTCCTTATGGTGAAACTGTCCAGAATTCAAATAATTTTCACCTCGCATTTTCAGAGGCACCAATCTCAACAAAGAACGTAATTAGTGTACGAGCCCTAACTAGCATAAACCATACTGCAAAAATCATTGTCTCGAAAATTATGCTTCAGGGGCCATCCACAAAGTACATCACGCTCCAAGGGGGGAGGGGGGGTTCCGAACAGCGTGACGACTCATACAAAAATTTTAGAGGTTTGAGCATGAGCATGAGCATGAGCATGATTGACCGCCCACGGTTGCTACTCTGTTATTGCCAGGTCAGCTGTAATTACACAGAGAACCAATAGATGATATTTGGGACTAACATCATCCTCAATGTGTAAGAACTGGTGACCCAAAATTAAGCAATACCAGCGCCGGCCGTGTCCGAATGCAGGTCAATTAGGGAATGGGTAGGAAATGTTGACGTGATACTCGCTTTGATGGAAGCCGACGAGTCATCTGCACTTCCACGAGAAATCACTGGGATGTTGGATATATGGGGTAGGGAGTGTAGCAGGGTTCGTTTTGGTAAACGATATGCGGGGTGTTACGTGTAGTTTGATCGCAATTTAACAAAAAAACTCATTCGAACGCGCATTAGTTAATTGAGTTACCGACTGCACAACGCAGAACAAAATATTTCGGTGATCGCACGATCGTTCTGCGTGTTAGAAGAAACCCGATTGGACGCGCACTACTGTTTTAATCGCTAATTATTTTACTAACTTGCACTACGCAGAGCAAAATATTTCGAATATCGTGCGATCGTTCTGCGTGTTTGAGACCGAGAAAACAAGAAACATGATCGGATGCGCACTTCTTTCACTAGAAATCACTAAAATGATGGATATATGGGGTTGGGAGTGTAGCAGGGTTCGCTTTAGTACACGATATGCCGGGTGTATCGTGTAATTCGAAACTGAGCTTGAACACTATCAAACGCGTACCTATTACTTTGTTTTCCGACCGACTATATGAAGATACACAGAAAGATTCGGACTTCGTGAACATTCTGCACACCTCATGAAAATACGATTGAACGCGCATTAATTATTTTGTTTTCTTAACGACTTATATTTTAGTCTTCTTGCCCTCAAATGCATTAAATCTATTCTACAAGAATTATAAGTAGTTGAAACAGTGACCCATTCTCACCCCCATTTGACCCATTGTCACCCCCGACGACGGTACTTATAATTCAAATATACAATATGAAATAAGGGATCCATCACAACTTTAGGAAAGACACTAATCTATATGTATGTTATGGTATAAAGTATTGTTCAATCCTTATAATTTTATTAATTCGTAATAGAGCGTAATAGATTACATATAAAGAAATGTGTAATAGCAAATCGCGTAGGACAAAAAGTGTGTGAAAAAATGCGTACGTACAGTATACCCCCGCTGATCCGACAAATGTATGGCCGAACTATCGGGGTTTCTCTCGTTAATCCGATTGTCAAATCCATACAAATGAACCAAAACAAAATCACAGCACAAATTTTGAAAACTGACAGCATAATGTGTTTAAATGGGTGTTGATACTTTTTAATCCGGAAAATTCCGAATTAGTGAGATCCGGACTAACGAGTCGTCGGACTAACGAGGTCCGGATAAGCGGGGAGATACTGTACAATGTATTAACGTGATATAAGGGCAATCTAGCGAGGGATTTGACGTAACTGCGAGATGTAGAGCTTGTAAATAAGTGAGTGCGACAGTGAGCTTTGCTGATTTTTTTTTTTGAAAAAAAATACTTGATACCAATACCAAGGTGGTAATCAGCTGAGGAAATGCAAAGATACACAAACTTTAAATCAAAGAGTGTGCTACAACAATTGGTCGGCCCTACAACTAAGCATATCCTACAGCAAATGTGTGGAGTCAATCATCAAGCAGTTTGGTGCGTTTTGACAGAGCCCCGACCAATAATCTAATATAAATATTGTTGTTGATAATGAGGGAGTCTAAAAAAAAGTGCCGAAACTTTGAAACTGTCGAAAAATATTAACTACTACCGTTTTGACTGAAATCCCATGACTCACACTCCGAACACTGGCATTTTAGAGTGTACTGCCATTAAAGCGAGTTTTCGGAATATAAGCCACGCTCGGAATCTGAGTCAAAACGGCATTAGCTTTCATTAGTCATTGTTAAAAATTGAGAACATTATTATGGCACTATTCGTCTCGGTTAAAAATGTGATTGAACGACAAATTCTTTTTAATTCAGATTTACTAAATGCAGAATTGAAATGCTTGCGACAGGACATACAACAGGAACACCTTACCTCAATATGTTGCATAATAACGAAACTTTAAGTAGTATGGATCTCACCAAGTTAATATTACTGCCATAGCCATCAAACGGAATTTGCAAAACTTCGCATTGCAATGAGTGTTTTAGCCATCTTCGTGTCTTCCATGGAATTTTGAGCTAGGTTTTGAGGCATCCGACACTTACGTTAATGTCAACCTTTTGTACCTGAACATCTCTTCTCTCACTAAATTATGAACTACATCTCCATAGTTTTACAGCTAAGAACTAGAAGCAAAATTTGAAAAACAAAAAGAATGACAGCAGCTTGTTAAAATTGCGTCCACTTTGTACTAATGCTTACTTCGATCTCACATACAAAAATTTTAGAGGTTTAATACAAAAAGTGTGACGAAGCGAGGAGGGGGGGTTGAAAATAGCCGAATTTTTCGTGACGTACTTTATGGATCTTCCCAATACTATTTTGAATAATCATTCATACAAAACGTGCCCCAACTTGTGATTAAACCGTTATTCAAATTGTGTATATTCAGAAATGATGTTCCAATTCACGTTCTCTAGAAAATTGCAGAGGACAACCACTGGTTTTGTGAATCTACGTAAAATTATATTTCCTTGAGGTGGATGTGAATATATCATTAAAATTATATTATCAAAACTGGTGATGTATGTATCCAGTATTTTGCGCTCGATAATGGCGGCCTCCTGAG
The DNA here is from genome assembly GCF_024139115.2 of Armigeres subalbatus. Classification (NCBI taxonomy): domain Eukaryota; kingdom Metazoa; phylum Arthropoda; class Insecta; order Diptera; family Culicidae; genus Armigeres; species Armigeres subalbatus. The sequence continues at coordinate 40,290 of NW_026943245.1, read as the reverse complement.
TTCCTCCCTCAAGAGGTAGAAAATTTTCACATCTTTCGATCAATGTAAGCTTTGATTCATTGGAAAAATTGGCACTCATCAAGGTTCATACAGCCCAGATACAAACAATAAAACCTAAAATATTCCCCTTAAAACTTTAGTAGGGTATCCAATCATGATTTGAACTAGTGAAAAGCGTATCATGGTTGAACCATTTTGAAATCAGTCGAAATTGCCATTTCATTGGCAGGAAATGACCCTAAAACAGTATGAATGGTATATTTAGGTATACTGGAAGTGCTGAAGGGCCCTCCTTAGCCATGCGGAAAGACGCGCGGCTACAAAGCAAGACCATGCTGAGGGTGGCTGGGTTCGATTCCCGGTGCCAGTCTAGGCAATTTTCGAATTGGAAATTGTCTCGACTTCTCTGGGCATAAAAGTATCATCGTGCTAGCCTCATGATATACGCATGCAAAAATGGTAACCTGGCTTAGAAACCTCGCAGTTAATAACTGTGGAAGTGCTTAATGAACACTAAGCTGCGAGGCGGCTCTGTCCCAGTGTGGGGATGTAATGCCAATAAGAAGAAGAAGGCAGTGCTGAAGTTCATTTAAACTTTCGTATATATTGTTTAAGTAGTAAAATGGAGTGATTTAAAAACGTCCTGACATTGCGCTGAATTACCCCTACCAGTGGCACAATTTCAAAAAGCTCGTAAAAGACTATTTTCATGACACAGAAGTAAGATCAATATATGAAAAGAAACCCATTTTTATCTGTAATCGATAAAAATCATTGTACAATTGAGGAACAGTTGTAAATAGTTAAAATAGTAATATTTATACAAGGTAAAAATTGATCACGGTTTGAACTAAAATGTATCGTGCTTTGAACTTGTAAATGCAGTTATGTTCTGTTGCTGCCCGCTAGGAGCGCTGCATGTGCGTAGCTGGAGCATCTTGGTTATATTTCCGATATGGAAAAATCGCAATATTCAAATCGATAATTCAGACGATTTTCAAACGTTTCGAGTTACTAATTTAATGCGAGAAGATGAATAGTAAAACAAATTTGCTTTTCTATAGGTTTTCTCAGCGTTTCATGCATGTAATTAGTATTATATTTAGGAACTGCTGCCAGTAGTTCAAACCATGGTACGAATCAAAGTTATGTAATTATTAAGTTTTTTCAATGAAACTAAGCATAAATATGTGAGCTCAGGATGTTTTCTGAAAAACAATGAACTAAGCTTTTGTATAAGCTAGAGTTCGCAGTGCTAACATGTCTCTATAATGAAATAGGGTTATGCGCTAATTCGTCCATGGCGCTAGTATCCGTCATATCAAATTATAAATCACTAAATACTCGCGAATCGTAAACTGAAATAATGAACTAATCATCTGGCGAGATAGAAAAAAGTGTACACTACGATCAGCATTCATTTAAACTACATTCCGGTGTTACTTACTTGAAATACAGTTAAATTTAACTTTACGACTGTGACTTTTTGCACAATTTCCTACGTTATCCGTGTGACGAAGGAATATCCAGTTCGTTCACTGCTGTAGAAGACGCGCAACACCGTCACCAAAATCAACGTAATTCACTGATTTTCAGTGCACTTTTTCACATAAATTTCTCACTGCGCACTAAATAAAACCAATGTTTATTGCTCAAGTGAAAAATAATTGAAAAATAACTACCGGAAGGCGTTCAAATGATCTGTTTTTTTTAAGCGTTTGAAATTTATTTTCTACGTCGCCTTGTTTATAGTCGAAAAACACGTTGCCAAACTGGCGGTTTGAACTGAAATAATCTTATGTTACACATCTGATAATACATTATGCAGTCAATAAAAGTGGGTTTTCAATTTTCCGCTAGTGTAATAAAAGTAAAGTCTTCTAATTAAATATTTTTCATACACACTCGTCATTTCTTATAGAATTTTCTACTATTCCAAAAGTTTGAAACAGGAGAAATAATTTCATAATAGAAATTTGTTGGCAGCACTACCCACGTACATGTTAAGCATGTGTGTTAGTTGTTTGACAGACTGAGGCATTTAACTGAATGGCAGCACAATCAAAACCATTTTTATGCGGTCGAAATGGGATTGCACTAGGAAATTTTTGTTAACTGGAACCGAAATAAACTTTCAAAATTGACCGAAATGATAGTTATTCTGCATGAAGTCACAGATAAGTCATCCAGTTATCCAAGAAATGGCTTGAGCTCAGGAACAAAGATTTGCAGTCCTGTTTTAAGTATGGTACATGCTCCTTGTGGTACAGAGAAAGGATACGTAGATGATCAATTTTCCGATTTCAAATATGGAACATGCTCTCTGTAGTACAAAGAACAGAATGCGTTCACAGCATATGTTCATGGTCATCCAAGAAATCCCTGGAGTAAGGCCTTTCGATCTAAACGCGGAACTAAAGATCAATTTTCCGGTTTCAAATATGGTACATGCTCTCTTCATAATGGGTACATTACATATATTCAGAACAGGCCTTCAGATCGTTGGTTACTTGTGTTGACCTGAAGGCCTTCACTTCCGGTATTTCTTGGATAACCGTGAAGATCTTCCGTACATTACATTTACAATTTACATTGGATAACCGCGAACATGCTCCATACAAATATTCTATTCTATGTTTAACAATATACACATATCATATTCAGAACAGGCCAATATTAATTGATTTTATGTTATTTTTATTTAACACGGTATGATACCGCATAAAAAAACTAATTTGGTGTACTTCTAGAAATCGCCACCAATACCAACAGATTTATTTGACAGCAATCCATCGAATTTTAGACTGGACGAATGAAAATTCTCATGGACGTAAACAGATTTTCATAAGACAAATTTAAAAATTTTGAAGGGTGTTTTTGATTGCCGATTCTCAATAAACTATGATTTGTTCAATGCGCTAATAGTACACAATGGAAACTAGGAACTCTAAAATACGTGTTACATACAACTTAGTTGGAGTAAGCAGTTGTGATAGCGTATAAATTAGATTTGAAGACCAAGCACTATCTACTACGACGGGAATTAGCTCACTACCCTACCACATCACGAGACATCGAAGAGCACCGACCGAAACAGCACTCGTATCATTTGAAGACTCGGAGATGTCGATTTATGTCGTGAAATTTGACAAATCCGACCATTGTGCGTTGTCGAGAACCATTTTCACCGGGTTACAATCCGACATTCTGGCTACGTGCTCGGCCCACCGCAGTCGTCCGATTTTCACGTGTTCTACGTCATGAAAATTTTATCTAATGATGGATTTTAGCGATAAATTTCACTGACTTGAAAATACTTCTTTTTTGCAATATAGCCATCAGTAATTAGGATCAGAAAAATGTTGATCTTATTTTACACCGTTATACACTCTTTGCAATGCAAATATTCTTATTGAGGTTATTCATTTGACCACATTACAACCAAATATTCCGGTTTTTATCGAGCTTTGAAAATATGACTTTTTGCACTCTTCATCACAACCGTAGAGCAGCTCATAAAATCAATCGGTATTTGACGTTTGAAGCTTTTTCAGCAGATTTATGAGAGGTTTATTGATAGTAATAAGAGCGCCAATAAAACTGAGCAACTAGCCATGGCGATTGCTGTCATAAATCCACTATAAGAATTAAATAAATCCAACAAGCATGGCAATTATTACTTGGGTAATGCTTCTTCCTCTGCATTTTGGACGGTGGAAGTGCAGCAGCGCTTGATATTTATACATCGGCAAATTACCCCCACCCCCCCAAAGTTTCGACACAGCCTGTTGTTTGCGTGATTGGTTTGACCCTTTTGTTACCGACAAAAAAACACCCTTACGTTACCGACAGGGTACCCGGGTACCCATGGATTCAAAATGATCATAACATTGTCAATTTTTAACCATTTTAACGATTTTGGTTGCTACGGATTCAGGAACTTACCCGCTATTCGATACACGTTACATAGGACCGATTCGGATAACCTGGCTACCGGAATTCTGGATTTACTGGGCCAAGTCCCAAAATTTGTGTAAATTGAAGATATACAGTCAACCAAATAAAGATTTCTTGCGTCATGACTGATGAACTTCGTTGGAAATTAAAAGAATTCTCACTTAACTAGGACCTAAGTAACATTTTTTCATGAATTAATTTGAATAGCGCAATCAACAGAAAAACATGAAAACTTTTGATTGCAGTACTCAAATTAATTCATGAAAAAAATGTTACTTAGGTCCTTTTGAAAAGTTATGCGAGAATTTAACTTAACTACGTTACAGGATCATCTTGATCGTAGTGTGCTGTGGTAGCTGATGGACGTGGAAAAAAATCCTCCCGTCAAATCTATATTCAAATCTCCCAAAAATATGGAATAAGAAAGCTAGAAAATATTCGATATTAGTTCGATATTTCTTGGCCAGAGTCATCCCACCATCAGCAATGGATACTATAGCAGTTTCGTCACCTTTAACTAAGAACTCGGTATCGGCGATAGCAGCAGTTGGCAGCAAATCCGGAAGCAGTTCCCAGTCCTCCCATCGGATGGAAACAGAATAAAAGCCTTAGTGCAGCAACCAACAAGCCATCGCGGGACCAGCAGTGGCAGCTTCCGGTGCTACCCCGGCTACTGACCTGAGACATAGAAGAATCGGTGGAGTCGACAGAATCACACTTCAACATACAGTGAGAAGATTTCGATAGTGCAGATCTTACTACGGGATGTATCTGGAGTTTTCTTGCCGCGTGTATATGGATATACATGGTGGAGCTCGTCAACAAGCGTTATTCAGTGTGGTCCATTTTCACCCAAGAGTGACTTGATGTGAACGCATTTTACTGAGCCACCACAGTAGCAGCCATGATACTAATAGCTACCGGATTTTCCACAGCTGCGAACCTTACGAATACTTTCGCGGGTGCCGAAACTGTCGCAATTAGGAATTGTAATTACTCCATATAGAAGCAAAGGAGGATGAGAAGTGCAAAACTCCAGAAAATCAGGCGGTCTTTTATGGATATCACTGGTCCTTCCAGTTCCAAATTGAAGAGCTTGGACGAAGGTGGACGAACTTAATTGGTGAGCACGTTCCATTACTTTTCCTTTTTTTCTATAATTGAATCATCGATTTGAGTTTCATAAAATCTACAGGGTATCGTTTGCTGTTATAGCCGCGGATATGGTGGGAATCCCAGATATCCGGTTCACGCTTTAGTTAGTAACGGTGGCTCTTCTCGACCTTCTACTCCCTGAGTAGTTAGTACGAATAAGGGCGTCCTTGTGAAGTTTTGCTGTACCTGTTATGAACCACTAGTACATCTCATCCCCTGCTGCACTACCTGTAGAAACCTTTATTGCTGCAGATGTGCATCCTTTTTGTAGTACTAGTCTTCGTAACAAAAAGTGCACCATTACGGAGCATGAGATCTGATCAAATTATTCGTATTACTACTTGACCAACGCCCCCAGATGGGTGAGGGAGAGAGGATGACCCACACACACACACACACACACACACACACACACACACACACACACACACACACACACACACACACACACACACACACACACACACACACACACACACACACACACACACACACACACACACACACACACACACACACACACACACACACACACACACACACACACACACACTACGTTACATGGCTCGATGGTCCCTTCAATATCGACTCATGGAGGATTTACTGTATGAAGAAACCCTGGCGATATGGGTACCAAAATTCATGAAATCGTTTTGGAAACATGATCTGATGAGTAATTAGGCTGTTCGATGGTTTTACAACGAACCAGTCATCCTTGAAAAAATTCCGTGGGGCCCAATGGGGACCCATAATTAGAAGAAACCCTGGCAATCTTCATTTTCTCCAGTGGCACATTACCACTGGAACCTTTTTTATGTAGATCAATTGCATAACTATGTGTCTTGCGTGGTGAGCACAAATGATACACTATGATAAGAGAGTTGAGCACATTTCTCACTCGGAAGCATCTTAGATAGAGAATCGAACTTGGCATCTGCGGATTGGTTACGCTTATGCTCACAAGGATAACTTCGGAAACATGTTTCCACAAGCAGGTATGGGAAAAATCGGTTCATTTAGCGTTAATCTTTCACTCACCTCTACACACAATCGCAAATTAGACAAACGTACACGAGCCCTTCCAATATTTTCGATTTCGAATGTCTACCGTTTGGCTTCAGTTAGTAACGAATCGTGCCAAAAACAAACAGACAAAATTCATCACCGAATCTTTCCCACAGATAGCAAATGATGCATAGCCGAGTATTTGTTTACATTCGGTTCGTAAACGAATGAAATCGCAATTGAAAAATTCAGCCCGCAAAACAAATCATTGAGTCTAAATTGAATCAATCTTCTGAGTCCAACTCAGTATTTTCTGCTGCACTCACTACACATCGGTTTATCCTCATCTCTCGATTTCTTTTCACACTATCTTTGGTTTCACTTATTCCTGCTGGGGAGGCACTCAGTAGGTTTGAATCGTTTGTTGGTTCGCTGTTGGGTTGAGTAGCATTCATTTTGCAATCGTGTGTTCGCTGATGGATAGGGATTTTAAATCTGCGTGGTTCGTGTGAGTGAGTGAGTTTTCCCATAGCTGCCCATAAGAACGAAACCGTAGAACCTTAATTTTCTAGATTCGATATTATGTTCGCCCGAGCGATAACGATCACCAAACTGGACTCTGGGTAGTTTCAAATGACGTACCTCTGGAGGTCAACCGCACCCACTGCTCTGAGCATTCTAAACAATGTGGTAAATAAGAAGCTGTGGATCCAATAGATCCACACTTTCCTATTTGCTGCATTGCTCGGTTTGCTCCTTCTCACTTCTTTATTCTTCCTAGCTTCCTTCTTTTCCCGTTAAGCTTCTCCCTACTCTCTTCTTACTTATCGCATATCACTCCTCACACTTCTAACTTCTTACTTCTCCCTTCTCATTGCTCACTTTTCACTTTTTTCTTTCCACTTTTTACTGCTCACTGCTCATTTCACACTATTCACTCCTAACTTGTCAATCGACCTAATGACCATTTCCAAGATTTTTTATACCCGTATTGTAGATGTTTCTTCTAATTGAGCTTGTGGCCGCTTCAGGCCATCCAGGAACCTGTTCCAGGATAGCCGTTCCGATTGCCATCGACCCTATGGTCTCAACAACATGAAAAAACATGTTTCCGGAACAATTCCAAGAATTTTGATACACATATTGACAGGTTTCTTCTAAATGAGTTTGTGGCTACTATAGGATCCACGGGAACCCATTCCGGGATGTCCGTTCTGAGAACAAATGATCAGGTGGTCCTCATTCGTTCTGAAGTCATAATCCTCGAATTTTCTACGAAACTGGTAACTCAGGATACAAGACATCATCATTTGGTTTCTATACCATCAGCATATTCATTTTTGACACATGGTCTAACAAATCCGGAATTCCACTAACCCGGCAATCTGAATCGGTTCAATAGATAGGATTAGATAGGATAGGGGACGAATTTTTGAATCCATAGCTACCAGAATCGTCCAAATCGATTGTAAACTGACGAAGTTATGATCATTCCAAGAACGTGGGTACCCGGGTACCCTGTCGGTACGTTACGGGGTAAAAATATTCAGGAGCCCCTCCGCAAGCCCCCCCTTACTTGCTTTTCATTTTGATATCACCCAAACCTAAATTTTACCGAGTTTGAAGATGTCACGGAGTTTCAAGTTTCTGCAATGCTTAGAACCCTAAAAAAATCACTTGAAAACGAAAAAGGTACCCGGGTACTCTGTTTGTAACATAAGGGTTAAATGGTCGAAACCCATCTGGCCGAACGGGTCATACGGCCGAAAAAGTTGTTCGGCCGAATAGGTAATTTGGCCGAAAAGATCATTTGGCTGGGCAGGTCATTTGGCTGTACAGGTCATTTGACGTCTTAATTCTCACTTCTCAATCATAATTTCTCAAATCTCACTGCAAAGATAGACTTCTCACTCCGTATTTCTCACTTCTAACTGTCGGGCCCTCCTTAGCCGTGTGGTAAGACGCGCGGCTACAAAGCAAGACCATGCTGAGGGTGGCTGGGTTCGATTCCCGGTGCCGGTTTAGGTAATTTTCGGATTGGAAATTGTCTCGACTTCCCTGGGCATAAAAGTATCATCGTGTTAGCCTCATGATATACGAATGCAAAAATGGTAATCTGGCTTAGAAACCTCGCAGTTAATAACTGTGGAAGTGCTTAATGAACACTAAACTGCGAGGCGGCTCTGTCCAGTGTGGGGACGTAATGCCAATAAGAAGAAGAACTGTGAAAAAAGAGTAGTGCAAAATAAGAAGTGAGATAAATGTTACGCCAAATGACCTATTCGACTTTCGGCCTAATGGTCTGGTCGATTAAACGGTCCTTCCTCGCTCAAAAGATCACAGCAAATAATTTTGAAATATCAACGACGTGTAAATTTGCAGCTTTTCCCATCAAACGAATTAGCATTCGAAATTCAATAAAATTTTATTGAATTTTACAAGCAAGCACCGTTTACATTTATTTCGATTTAAAAGAATAGTGAGATCGATTGAATGTTACGTTTATTTGCATGCTCCAAATATGTGCATGAAAATACATTTAAAATCACAACATATTTTTATCAGTGATGATATCTTTCCAGAGCACTCTTCGATTTGGAATAATATCTTTGCACAGTCAAAATAATATCCTGCACTCAATATTGCAATGCCTGCTCTATTCTACTGATGTGAGTATTCATTGCTCGTTTCAAATTCGTTTTTTTACAGACCGTCATTTTTTCCACCAACATACATGGTGACTCTATTAACTGCCGTGGCAGCTCCTCATGCTCGGGAGGGGAACTTCACGAAGGCATTGAGAATATATTGCTACCACTGCATATTGATATAAATGGGAAGCTTCTCACTAGCTTCTCATCAGGAACGTTGTTGGGTTTGAAAGATATTCCTGTTGTACAGCTACCTCCAAATGTCACACAGCCATGAAGAGCACTCATTAACAGTTTAATTCGGCCGTACAGCGTATTTATCTTTCCTGCCGTAATCTGACAAAGTGACGTATGCGCCAAATAACAACATACCAGTTTTCCATTTTTCTGTTAAAGAGCCCGATGAGTACTACTTGTTAACACCGTCTTCGGAAAATGGTTAAAACGTCACTTTTTCAGATTACGGCAGTATCTAGAAAAAGCTTTCAATTGATAGCTGTGGAAATGCTAATTTAACACTTAGTTGAAAAGCAGATTAAGTTCCAGTTGGAATGTAGAGTCAAAGAAAGAGAAAAAAAAGTGTATCTTTAATTTGGGGCACTTGTTGACCGACTCGCGGGGGTTTTCATACAACGTCAAAGGCGCGCGACATTCTTAGCGCAATTATACATATTCACACGCAAACGAACTATTTACAAAACTGATAAATATTGATAAATATTGATTATCTGAAAGCTTTGGTTGTACATAACCTGAAAAGTGAGAAGTGAAAAACGAGAAGTGAAACTGTGAAATGAGAGAAATGAGAAGTGAGAAGTAAGAGGTAAGATGTGAGATATCTCACTCCTAACTTTTCACAATGAGAAGTAAAAAATGGGACGTCTCATTTCTTCCCAATTCCTTATTTTTCGCTTACCACAGTGAGAAGTTATAAACAAGAAGCGAAAGGTAAGAAATTAGACGTCTCACTTCTAGCTCTTCATTTCTTCCCTTCTCAATTATCATCAATTACTTCACACATATTCACACAAATGGACCCTTTCTACCAAACGACAATTTTAGCCAAATGACATTTTTTCGCCAAATCGTTTTCGGCCAAATGTTCAATTTAGAAAATTAAATTAGTCTACATTATTTTCAGCTAACGTGTAGCTCGGCCAAGCGACATTCGACCAAATGGCTTCCAGCTAAACGACCCCTTTTGAATTAGGTATTCCGATGTATCGGTATTTTCATTCCATATGTTGATTATATCGAAACATTGATTCGATTATCGTATCGAATCAGCTATCGATATTTTCAGACATTGGACTTCCCTACTCCAAAATAATGAAATGGGGCTTAGAAAATCATCAATACGTGAAACAGATACGTGAGACGGAATGTGAATTACATCACGTGTTCACTTGATGCTTGATGCTGATGCTGGAGTCCTTTTCACGCGGTTGGATTTCAATAAATGCTCGGCCCACTTCTATTCTCACAACTTTTTGAATACCACCTGATTTTTCTTTGATTTTTTGTGGATTTTATCATGAGGTCAACTCAATGTTCTGGAAATCCGAAAACCAGTAATAAATAAAAACAAACCGTGTAAAAAGCGAGCCCTACGTGTGTGTAATTTCGTAAGATGAAATTAAGTTTTTTTTTGTGTCTTTATTATAGAGGCTCTCAGTCCTAGGCATCAGAAATAAAATTTAGGTCATTAATAGTGTAAATATTGCAAAAAGCACGTTTTTCCAAAACAATCAAGATAATAATAATTATAATGATCGCTGCAAGACGATTAGTTTATTTTTAAACATCTTCACTCATATTAATTGCGCTCGAAATTGTTCACTTCTCTCAAATATATAATATTTTGGACTGTCCATCGCTGCACCTGATGAGCCAACCTTCCGACACAATCAACCACCTTCTCCTTCATCTCCCAACTCACATGCTTCGAATTGTTCCAGCAAGAGCCCAACAATGCCACCATAGAAATGGAGAACGATGAAAAAAGCCGATGACTTTTCATATCCCAAGATCCGAGCCAATTTCCATTCTCTGTCCCCCGCACGGTTCACACCTCGCTCGTCCCATGGATGATCGACATCTACCGTGCCTTAATGTGTTTTGTTCCTGCCGGCGAAGGTTTATCCTGACGCTACGAAAGTTGGACAACCGCGCCATCGCCAACGGTAGGAGATACGTTCTTCCATCAGCACAGTGGTCCCAGAAAGTCTCGCCCGGGAATGGGTCACCTCGGATCTCGTTCATCATCTTGGTCATCAACGCCTAGCGGCCGTTAGTGGGTGCAAGGAAGGTGATGGACTACAATACAAAACACATCTCCCAAATAACAATCGTTCGAGGCGTTGTAGTTCGTTGTGTTTTCCGTTTGTGTTGTGTTGAGGGTGAGCCCATATCGGACGGCGGAACGAGACGGAATGGGACGAGTTGAATAGATCGTCGGCGGCGGCGGCTTCGAAATCTTTGATATTTGCCGGCCACCCAAAACGTCTTCACCGTCATCGTCGTCGTATTTAGTGGCCGGTCGACCCCGGTCATCGTTGGAATGAGGAGACGCCGAGTCTGAGTCATTTTTGATGGGAGATTTTCAAGTTATTTGGAGTTTGATCGAGGTATTTTAGTGGTTTGAAAAGTTGTTAAATAGGAATGTTAATTATATGTTTCAAGATTACGAATCTTCAATTCATATAATTGATCATAAGGACTTTTATCATTGTTTTTGTTCTAATAACAGACTAATGCAGAGGCAAGCATCGTGATTTCAAATTTGAATGTGTTTCTAAAATGTTGTTATTGAAGACTCGCTTTTGCAATTTTATTTCAATTCGAATAATTGAAAGTGAGTTTCCAAATCTAAGTCTAGCTTTGGGCTACGCTTTCCTTAATCACGTTAGCAGCCAATAATGTTCAACAAAGGTACAATTTATAATGTTATTGAATTTTTCACAATAATTTATTACAGCATCAAGATATTATTTATTTTCAACTCATAGACCATTAAATCTAATCAAAAACGGTAATTATGTTGTTTTACTTTCGATGCTAAATGACCACAAATTACCTCATATATCAATTTGTATCTCCCACACGCAACCAAAATGTTCATGAATCAAATTAATCACCAAAGAGCCTCGATATCGATCCTTCTAGCATTCTTGAAAAAAAATCTCCTGAATAACATAACCTCATCAATTCCATAATCATCATCATCGAAGCTCATGCCAACTTGTAGCACCAAAACCACGGAATAACTAATCGACATCTAATGATCGTTGCTCGTTAGAGAATAGAACAAGAATCCCAGAAAGAACATCGTATAAATCCGACAGAACAAAACCCACCGAATTCTAGCGGAGTAGCGGCAAGTGCTCACCCCAAGATCCACTTTATAAAATAGCCATTTGAATTTATTTTTTCTTCATTTCAACCACACGGTCTGTCGAATGGATGCTGTATTTTGGGTAATTTGTTGCTTCTACTCCTCCAACGACTAGATTTGGCCGGGTTAGACGACTCTGGATGTTGATATCCACCGTTCGCGCGACATAGCGAAGCATAGAGAAAAAGAAAACGAATCTCCCTTCAAAGCTTGATTATTATTAGCTTCGTTTGCCATCCGACCGATTTCAGATCCTGTGATGTCCTTCGTTTGGGTACTGGGTACTATGCTTTTAGACGATTCAAATGCTCGCTTTGATTTGCTGACATGACATTTGGATCAATTGAGAAAGCAATTTGCAAGCGTGTTTTTGAGATTGTTTTTATTTTGTGATTGACATTGCCAAATATTTTTTTTTTTTACTTCAACTGTTAGCTGAACAAATTCGGAGAAGAGTCGTGCAAATCGCTTTGATAAGACGAAATATCTTCAATTAAATTTGAAACAGATTGTGGAAATATTTCTGTTTCTAAACGTGGTTCATATCTTATGAATATTTAACGATATTTATTATTTGAAAACTTTATGAAACAGAATTCAAAAATGTTTTGGAACTATGAATCTGTCATTCAAAAATGCATCGTGGAATTTATGAATTTCATCAATAAGGCCGATACAAATATTAAATTTATTTTTTGCAATTCCTGATCATAATATCTGGTTTACAGTTCGTATTTGAGTGATAAAACGGCCTACTTTTTCATACCAACGAAATGGGTGCTTTAATGAACATTATGCAACTCAAATGGGTTGCATAATATTCATTATAACACTCATTTGGGTGCTATAATGAAAAACTTTCATCAGAACAGTAGTTACATGACTACATTTTGCTAAACTAGCTTCGGCAAATGTTCAAATAGTGTATTCTCTGCATCGCATAATGATTCAAATAGTTTGATGGACATTACACCAAAATTTCCAAAGGCAAGTACATCTCTATCGCTTTACAGTTCATCGATGTGCAATGCAGCACGGTAACATTGAATCTGATTATGCTCTAAAGCAACATAATTTATTGGCAAGGATGATCATGTCGAGTAGATTTGACTGTACAATTTTGGTACCGATTTATCATATTAAGGTCCATTTTTCGTCATTGCAAAAAATAGCGTGTGCAACTCGTTGCAAAACTCGATTTTTTCAGCACTCGTAGTATTTATCCAACTCGGCAGGCCTCGTTGGATAAACGTACAACTCGTGCTGAAAAAATCATCTTTTTGCAACTTGTTGCACAAACTACTATTATGTCACCCTTCAGCTTTCCAAATATATTGAAGGGGAGAAAAAAAAAAATTTTTTTGTGGTGTTTTAATTTTTTTTTTAGTTTTGAACATTATGCATCACTATTTGTATCTTGGTGCGAAATATATCATTTATATTTCATAAATTTGTCGTCAAGAGTATTTAATGAAAATTCGAGCATATATCTCTATTGGCATAATTATTCTATATCCTATCAGGTCACGAATATTAAGGGGACTCTTGCTTACAGATTCCGTCTAAGCTCATTTGCAATATGTGACCGACCCATTTCCATCCACGTTCTTAAACATCTTTTTATTGGTATTTGATGGCTTTTATGTGTCCGATATCCAGCTGTAAGGTCGTCAGAATTATAAATTTAAGACATCATCTTCGTTATCTTTGCCTATATGCAACACGTGTTGTATTTCGTGTAGTACATTCGAATTTTGGTGGATGGACAGATCCGGTTGAGTCTCAAAATATTTCGAAAACTCGCAAAGGTAGCCAGTCTTTCTGACTCGTGCTTCCATGACGATCCCAATTCCGCCATCTGATGATATCAAATAGTAAAGATATTGAAATCCTACGATCGTCCGACTACTGAAAAGTTTGAGGGGCTGTTCCAGTTTGACACTCAACTACCTGGTCCTGCTGACGTTGATAGTGAGACCCGCCACAAAGAAGCATACGGTCAGCTCGTTGAATCCACTCCGCACAAAAGAGAATCACAGCACTAATATAGTATTTCGTGTTCATTAGCCAAATCAGAATCGATTAAGGTATGGTACACGGTCAATCGCACCCACCAAGATCTCATAGATTGAGAAGTAACAGTGGAGATGAAATGCATCCTTGCCTCACATCAGCGACTATCCAAATGGGGTCTGACAAACTTCCGATCCTATCTAAAAATCCCTTACATGCTTAGGCCAATACTAACTTGTTTACCTGCTCCATAATGATTCAGAGCGGGGAAAAACATTGCATCATAGTTCCTACCTCCTTAGCCGTGCGGTAAGACGAGCGGCTACAAAGCAAGACCATGCTGAGGGTGGCTGGGTTCGATTCCCGGTGCCGGTCTAGGCAATTTTCGGATTGGAAATTGTCTCGACTTCCCTGGGCATAGAAGTATCATCGTGCTAGCCTCATGATATACGAATGCAAAAATGGTAACCTGGCTTAGAAATCTCGCAGTTAATAACTGTGGAAGTGCTAAATGGACACTAAGCTGCGAGGCGGCTCTGTCCCAGTGTGGGGATGTAATGCCAATAAGAAGAAGAAGAAGAAGTTCCTACAACATTCGCACAGACAGCATAGGGTCAGCCCTGAACACCTCCGCCGACAGCGGATCGACCTTCGGCCCCTTTAGATTTAATGCCTCGGTTGGTTGCTTTTTGAAGAAAACTGGGACTTTAAGATGCTGTTCAAACTGCCCGAACCAACTTTTCAGCTGTCCAAGTCAGTTGAAGCAATAATATCCAGTTGCAGCAGCCATCCTTTCTTCATCGATAGGGAAGTCGACCCATGCCCGCCTTTCCTGTCTCCAGCAGTGCCCGACTCTCACTTACAGAGATTCAAATCGTTGTGGGATTCTTTACTCCTCTGATTTTTCTCGTTCCTCAGCCTTTGCTTTTCTACACTCCTCAATCTTCCGACGGGTAATCATAATAATTTCTGTAATCCATTATTTTCGCTGAGTGCGCAGTTCATCAAAGTTGTTCTCGTAGGTTTCGAAAAGAATTCTTCGCCGCCCCCTTCCAGAATATCCACTACCCGAGTTTCAAGTGCTTCAACGAACGATCTCTTCACAGCTGGATCATCTAGTTTGTCTATGTTGATTCGTTACCCGAGCATCTCCTCCCGCCGCAGAAATCGAGCAATGCGTTGTCAGATCTCGCGAATTAGACGATGATAGTCATCCGCGATGTCAACTAAAAGCGGTTCTAAATAAGTAAGTTGCTGGCTGCAGACGGGAGAGGCGGTTGGACGCCCCAACCGACGATTGGAACAAGGACAAATCCGTGGATGCCAGGGAAAGACGCGACATGTCAATCACTCACCGATCTAACTGATCAGCTGAAACGTTCATCGACCTTAGCACAAATTCTTCAACTTTTGACGACTTATTCTAATTCGGATATAGGGAAAGGTTGACAAGTCTCCGACGACAGCAGGCAGGATTCCGGATGATCATGTGAGAACCATACTGCAAAGCTTTGCGTCATCCTGGAGCAGGTCAATGGATTTCAAGAGTCCCTCTATTTGTTACTGATTGACCATGGAAAAGCCTTCAATCATCTGAATCACAGAAAACTGGAGGACGTCCCTTGAAGCAAGGGAGATCTAGACAAAATCCAGAGTCCTGCACAATGGAATCGCTAGAGTGAGGCAAGGATGGATGTATTATATTTCTGTTGCTATTGCCCATCGTAATCGAGGAAATCATGGGCCACTCTACCAGCCTACCACCATAGAAAAATCGAATGACTTCGATCCAGATGATAATGCTCTACCAATGCAACATCGCTCTACCATGTACTAAATAACCTCATCAACGTCAACAAGACCAAATCATTACATGTGAATAACTCCAACTCCACGGTAGATGGACAAACCATGGAAAGAAGATCGAAAACCAAAGCCAGCCAATGTCGGGTGGCGGCACAAGATCAACATAGAACATGGAGATTCAATCGGTCCAGGCAATGCCCCAAACCTCGAATACGTGAAATCTGTGATGTTATAGGCCAGTGAGACTTTGTGCGTATTAGCAGAGATCACATAGATTTGCAAGTATTCATCAACCGATGTCTACGTTTTACAGCTCGGACCTGGTGGCCTTACAACTGGATCCCGAATGCTGAGCCCCATCGACTATGTCATCGAAATTCGATATCAACAGCAACTCCACAGTATAAACGAACGTAGGCCGGCCACGCACCACATAAGAACGTAGACAAAATCTCCAAGCAAGCGCTAGACAGGAATTCGGCAGGACATCGCTGAAGAGGCAGAGCTAGGATCTCCTAACGATGAAACCCTAACAGAAGAATGAACGCAGTAGATGTAAATCAGACTTGGGTCAATAAGGATGAAAAGCTTTTACGTTGGCTGTATGTACCCCTAAGGGCTGTTTTTTTAGGCTGCGTGCACACTGCGTCCACGCAAGGTACCCAGCATCAAATAGAGTAATGCACACATATACGTGTGTCATGTGCACGACTACATTTGATGCTGGGTACCTTAGGACATTGGGCCTGAAGCTCAGAACACAAGAGTGAGTGTGTGAAAATTTGATCCCACTTGATGAATGCCACATGTCATGGGTGCTGACTACTGAGAAGGAAACCAATCTAAGTGCCGTATAGCCAATGTATTATGTAACTTTGATTAGCCATTTTTACAAATTGATGGAGATTTATTTTAGAACTTGTTCGAAAGAATGTTTTATTTTTCATAAAACAAGGGGAACTATAAGTCTAAAAAAATCTAGGTTGTTTTCAGTGTTTCGTACCTTTGCATGGAGTAAGGTAAACGGAAATCTGCAACTAGATACCTGAGAAGACATCGCAGATCATGCGGGAGTTTGGAAGCGCTCAGGCAGCAACCGCCGTGCATGAGCCGAAATTACTTCCTTACGACTCTTGCATGGGTGAGTTTAACGTCCATTGCATCCTCTTTACGGGTTGACCCGAGGTTGTATCTATGCCACCAACAAGTAGCATGGCATTCCAATAATTTGAGGAACATGGGCTGATATGACGTGCTCCACCGATTCTGCTTAAGACTTCACATGTATTCCATATAGTCCGGGAAGCCTGCAATTTCAAACCTATGCAAGAAATTTATAAAACAGCCAGGCTCAGACAACACATCAGTGATTTCAAAAGTTCATCTGACCATTGCCCTTATTGATTCAACCAGTTTAAGTTCAGACTTGACTTGAACAAAAGCCTCTAATTCTAAAAGTACTTTAAAAAAATGGTGTTATCGATTCAACGGCACTTTTCCAAAAAGAAAAACAAAAATTTCTAAATAAATAAGTTCCAGTATTTTTTTTTTATTTTATAAAGTTTATGCTAAATTCACTACTGGATAAATATGCTACAAATATTCATATCCTTTGCATTCTCTAAAGATTCTTTGCTATCATTTTTCATTAAAATTTCAAATTTTCCATGGATTATTTGCATTTTGATTTTTTTTTCGTTTCCTTGTTATTTTTTTTATCCCCCCCCCTCCCCATTGTTCTTTTCAAGAGCTGTCGGACATAAAATAAATTTAATATGTGTATCGGCCTAATTGTAGAAATACGTTTGGGCTACAGCAATAAATTGAGCTATGAAATGGGGAGACGACATCTAGGAAGGAGCGTCCAAAATAGCTCTGGTCATATTTAGCTCACTAGTTCACTGGCGGCGCTTGCGGTTCACTTGCGGAGTACTGGAAATAGTGGGGCTCCATAATATTTGGCGTATCGGTTAAGCAGTCAAGAAGCAATAAATCAATTTGAAAGAAATTCAGGCCGTTTCAAATATTACGAAATTTAAATTGCATTTTATCGTCTATAAACTATTTAGTAATATATTGAAAAGGTCGCTGGGAATTCTTTATAATGTTTTCCCAAAACTTCCAATTCATGGAATACTTGAGAATATCCGAAGAAGTATGATGATGGTAGTAAAGTAATTCCAAATTCAAAACCAGGTTTTACTGCTGTCCAAAATTCTTCGGATGTGATCAGAAATACTTGGGATATTTTTTCGTAAATATCTTAAACAACTATTTGGGGAATACCTCAAAGATTTTCCAGAAAATGATTCCGGAAATTTCTACAGGAACTCTTTAGAATATTATTTCAGGAATTCCTCTGGATACCATCGGAAATTTCATTCCTTCGGAAATTTTTTTCAGTAATTTCTCCAAAATTTCCTCCAAGAACTATTCCCACAATTCTAAGACAAAATTTCAGGAACTTCCTTAGGAATTTTCGAACGATTTCCAAACGGACTTTTTAAAGGAACTCTTGGAATAATTTCTGATACTCTTATTATTGTAAGATTTATTATCAAACTTTCCAGTAGACCTGTGCGCCGATTGAAATGTTATTGGCGGGGCGTGATAGATAATTTTCAGCCATCGGTGGCGGCGTGGTGCTGTCACACCGTTGGTGATCGGCCGGTGCCAATTTTATGCATAAAAAATTCTTCGGATTTCTGTGGAAGATTCCAGGAGCGCCCCCGAAAGTTCCTCCTGGAGTTTCCGCCAAAGTTCCTCCAGGAATTCCTCCGGAAGTTCCTCCTGAAGTTGCTCCAGGAATTTTTCCGGAATTTTTTCCAGGAATTCCTCCAGAAGTTTCTGCAGGAAGTTATTACAGGACTGTGTGTTCAGAAATTTCTACTAAAGTTTTGTATAGAAATTCCTGCAGAAAATCGTCCAGAGGTTGATGCTGGATTTCCTCCAGAAGTTCGTCCAAGAATTCGTACGGAAATCTGTTCAAAAATTCCTTCGCCCAGAAACTGAAATTTCCTCTATATCTATCCATCCATCGGGAAAGGAAGAACAATGCGTATTGACATACGCGAGCGGAAGAAAAAAAATATATTAAATAATCGGTGGACCATGCGCTTCTTGGGGACAGCAGATATTATGTCCAAGGGCTTGACGATCCCTCCCCAGGCCATCTACGAGTTGTGGTGCTAGGATGTGGTGGGGTTTGACAGTGGGCTCTGTTACGCTTTGGGACAAAAGGTCGAAGGACAAAAGGTCGGAAGCCTAAAATTTAAAAATCTATAATTATGTACACATGAAAAAGAACAAAAAACACAACAAGTTGAAAACATGTTCCTGAAAAAAAAACCCAGCTTATTATATTTCCCAGAGATTTCTCCTTCTTTATTTCATGGGCAGTTCTTTAACCAATTTACGGTAAATATGCAGCAGCCAGCATTGTATGATTTTTATCAGCTCTCGGGATGGTGAAGCTGAATAATTAGTACTTGTTAGATCGTGCTCTTGTAACACGCATCGCTTCGATGGCATGTTTGAGTGAAACACGTTAATTTTGGTATCTTTGAATCAGTGTCGTATAATGAATTATTTCTCCGCTAACCAACGCGACTTCCTATGCATGCCTATACATTATATTCCGATTTCGATCATGGAGATACAGAAGATTGTCAATCTCTTGTAGCAATGTGTGTCAAATTCACTTTCCACTCCTTATCATGTATTAGATGGAGGTGTAATTTGTTTTATTTCAACGTGGCGTCGTTATTAGTGTTAAATACAAAATAAACGCTGTAACATGTACATACACTAAAACTGACAGCTTAAATTACATATTACTCGGTGACTCAACCTTACGAATCACTTTAATTAACACTCAAACACGCGTGGTGTTGTATTTTGTACAACATTAATGAAAAAATATATACCATGGTGCACAGCATGAACGGGCTTCAAAAGCGTTCCAGGACCCCGCGCGTCCTGAACGGTTTATAATCCCAATGATTGTACATAGGAATATTGCATATTGTTGGTTGAATTTCGTGTAGAAATAAGAGGTTGTGGATTCAAGTCAAGATTTGGCCATCGTTCTCACGAACAGTCTGTAGGTCGGCTATCAAAATCGATCAAAATCGTATCTTATATTAAAATTTCCTTGTGCCCAGATACTGAGGGTATGTGATAATATACTTTTTCCTGGCGAAACGAAACGAAACGAAATCTAGATTTATTTTCGAGACCTCGAAACGATACGAAAACAAAGGCAATTCAATTCGAAACTTTTCGAAACGAAACGATTTTTTTTTTCCGCGGAATGTTGTTGAATTGCTTATGTATGTGTGTGTGTGCATCATCCTCTATCCCTCACCCATCCGGGGGTGTTGATCAAGTAGTACTACGCATAATTTGATCAGATCTCATGCTCTATAGTGGTGCTCTTCTTGTTGTGAAGGCTTGTTCAGTATAAAAGGATCACTTCTGGTGAATGGTGTCTTCAAGAAGTGTGGGGAAAGGGGTGTACTAGCTCTCCATAACAGGTACTGTAAAATATCACATTGACGACCTTATGCATACTAACTACTCAGGAAATAAAAGGTCAAGAAGAGCCAGCGCTGCACTAAGGGGAAAAGGGTGACCATTAATCGGAAAATTTACTATCTTCAATTTTTCAAATTTATATATCATATGAAAATATACACCCTAGATAAGAAAATCGGAAAATATTGAAGCGCTATGTTTATTCAGTCTAAAGATATGAGCTGACGAAGTGAAAAAAGCTGATAAAAATAAAAAAAAAATTACTTATTTTGATTTGTATGTTTTTTTTATCTTTCGTTTATTTGGAAGGCTCATTTGCCGTGAAGCGTTACGGAGCCGAAATCAAGTTTAACAATACATTTCTTGATTCTTATACATAGTGTTAGTTTTGGGGAACCGAAAGACTCGCGGTTTAGTCGAGGTTAGGGAATACAATAATACAGTAGGAAAGGAAAGGATTTTAGGGTGCTTAAGTAATTACGATGCTGATGTTCACAAAGTTGACATTCCTCGCATTTTTACATCTGTAACGGGACAAACAAACTTTTTTGGGAGATAACGACGAGAGGAAGACATAGGGAAGGGATTAACGACAGACATTGAAATGTACAACAAGAAGAAGACTTTTGTAATGGGGTTCGACAGACAAGGGAATGGGCAGACAATGATTACAGTCTTACATCAGCAACTTTCAAAAATTGGTGGACCAGGGACATGTACTCGAGATCAAGGCCCGACAACACTTCCCTAATAGGCTTTGGTTGTTTTCCTCGGACCCGGAGATGTTCAGTTAGCGCAGATCTTGGGCCACGATGCTCCTCGCACGCCCACACGACATGATCGATGTGGTGATCATTCTTGCCGCAAACACAGAGATTTCCTTCCGAGAGCCCCACTCTGAAAAGATGTGCATTTAGAGTGTAGTGATTGGACATTAGACGACACATGGTTCGAATGAAGTCTCGTCCCATATTCAATTTTTTGAACCATGGACGCTTCGACACTTGCGGGCGAATTGAATACAGCCATCTACCAAATTCCCCATTGATCCATTTCTGTTGCCAGCTATTCAAGGTTTCCTGACGAACTTATGTGAAAAATTCATCGAAGGTGATTTTCCGATCGTAAGTATCACCTTCCATAGCGCCCATCTTAGCGAAAGAGTCCGTTCTTATTACCCGGGATCAAACAATGAGAAGGGACCCAAGCCATGGTGAATGTGTAAGACCGTTGTGATACGGCATTCAAAGCTTTCCGTATCCCATTCAGAAGATACGCTGAGTGCTTAACCGGTTTCATTGACCGAACAGCCTCCAAGGAACTTAGACTGTCGGTGAAGATGGAAAAGTGGTCAGGAGGTAGGGATGCGATTTGCTCGAGTGAATAGTGTATAGCTGCTAGCTCAGCAGTATACACGGAACAAGGCTCTTTGAGCTTAAAGTAGGCGCTATGAAAAACGTTGAAAACACCGAAACCAGTGGAGTCATCAATTTTTGACCCGTCTGTAAAAAAGCTTCTCTCCTCACTGGCGTGCCCGTATTTGCTTGCAAATAAGGGAGGTATGACCTCCGCACACAGAAAGTCTGGTATTCCATGAACCTCCTGCTTCATGGACAGATCAAAAGTAACAGAGGAACTGTAAGAGTCTAAGAAGTTAGCACGATTGGTATCTACCGAAGAAGGGCTTACCTCCAGCGTTATGTACCAGAGGTAAATACTCATGAATCGAGATTGAGGGTTTTGTTCGAGCAGCTTCTCGAAGTTATCAATGACCAATGGATTGAGAACCTCACAGCGCCGGACCGGAGCGAGAACCGGAGCGATAATTCCGCGAAACGATCTGTTAGTGGCAGTACTCCCGCAAGAACTTCCAAGCTCATTGTATGTGTCGAATTCATACATCCTAACGCGATACGGAGACAGCGGTACTGAATCCTTTGAAGCTTCAGCATGTGTGTTTTAGCCGCGGACTGGAAGCAGAAACTACCGTATTCGAGGACCGACAAAATGGTTGTTCTATACAACGTCATAAGATCTTCGGGATGCGCTCCCCACCATGTTCCGGTTATTGATCGCATGAAGTTGATCCGTTTCTGGCGTGCTTCCCGAAGGTACATTTCGAGTCGAACCAGACCCCGAGGTATTTAGAAGATATGCTATGAGTGATTGTCTTACCCATCAGTTGGAGCGGGAACTTTGCCGACTTATGTTTTTTTGAAAAGACAACCATCTCAGTTTTCTCCGGAGAGAATTCGATACCCAGCTTCGTAGCCCAAGTGGACAAATTGTCCAGAGTATCTTGCAACGGTCCTTGCAGATCAACCGATGTTGGCCCCGAAACGGATACAACACAATCATCTGCAAGCTGTCTTAACGAGCAATTTGGCATGAGACATTTATCAATGTCTCTGACGTAAAAATTGTAAAGGAGGGGCTCAAACCTGAGCTCTGGGGGAGATTCATGTAGCTAATTCGTGAAGTTGCCGAGTCACCAAGAGAAAAACTCATACGCTTCTCTGACAACAAATTGTACAAATAGTTGTTCAAAATTGATGAAAGTCCACACATCGACGCAAACAGTATCAAAAGCCCCCTTAATGTGCAAAAACACTGAGCCCATTTGCTCGTTTTAGCGAAAGTAAGCTGAATATCTGAAGAAAGCAACGCAAGACAGTCGTTCTTTCCCTTGCCCTGCGGAAACCAAATTGTGTATCTGACAACAAACTATTCGATTCAACCCATTTGTCTAGCCGGAAGAGAATCATCTTCTCCAACAGCTTCCGAAGACATGACAGCATCGCGATGGGGCGATACGAGTTACAATCCGACGCGGGTTTTCCGGGCTTCTGGATGGCTATCACCCTCACTTCCCTCCAATCATCCGGAACAATGTTGCACTCCAGTAACTGATTGAACAAGTTCAATAAGCGCCTCTTCGCGACGTCTGGGAGGTTTTTGAGCAAATTGAACCTGATTCTATCCATCCCTGGAGCGGAATTGTTACATGAAAGGAGAGCAAGTGAGAATTCAATCATCGAAAAGGGACGATCCATATCATCCCTGTCTGCAAAAGCATCACGTAGCTCTTGCCTCACCGGTACCGAATCCGGACAAACTTTCTTTCCGAAGTCAAGTATCCACCGCGACGAGTTTTCACGATCTTCGTTTACGGACGATGCGTTGCGCATTCTTCTCCCGACGGTCCACAGAGATTTTATTGAAGTCTCGCGCGATAAACCTTCAACAAAAGTGCGCCAATATCCGCGCTTCTTCACTTTGACCAGTTTCTTGAACTGGATTTCGAGCGCGGTGTATCGTTTGTGAAGAACGATCGCCCCGTGTTTCCGAAATTCTTTGAACGCGGCGGATTTCTCGCGATAAAGTTGCGTACACTCGATGTCCCACCACGGACTGTAGGGTTTCCTACGAACCGAAGCTCCTGGCACCGGCCGACGTTGTGCCTGAAGAGCGCTTTCAAGAATCAACTGCGATAGAAACTTGTACTCTTCCCGCGGGGAAGTGCTTCTATCGACTGTATGCCATCGCTGATGGCGTCCGCATATTTGCCCCAATCGATGTGCTTCGTGAGGTCATATGAAAGAACGATGGAAGCAGATTGCTTATGTCACAATGATCACTACCATGGGGATCTTGGACCACCTTCCAAGTACAGTCCAACGATAATGAGCTCGAACAAATGGAAAGATCTAGACGGCTATCTCTTGCTGGAGGAGCCACTCGTGTAACTTCTCCTGTATTCAAAATTGACATATTGAAGTCGTCGCAGAGGTCGTATATCATTGTTGAACGGTTGTCGTCGTACAGTTCCCCCCAGCCTGTTCCGTGGGAGTTAAAATCTCCCAGGAGCAACCGTGGCTCGGGCATAACCGAGCAGATGTGCGAGAGATCTCTTCGAGATATCGCGGTGTTTGGAGGAAGATATATCGAGGCGATACTGAGGTCTTTTCCTCGAATAGTCACCTGACATGCGACAGCTTCGTTACTTCATGTTACCTTTATTGACTAAGTTAGCCATCGAAGGATACAAATGACTCGAGGAGGGGCATTTTCGAAGCCAGCTGCTCCAGGAGAGGAGTCAGAATAGGAAGAACAGTTTTGACCATGTTCTTCACGGGGTCGGAAGCATCAAAGAAGTTGAGGATGAGCTCCACGATGCCAGAAAGTGTGAACATTGGAGCGCTCGGGAGTTCTTCTGCTCGCTCTGTATGCTCTCTTTCTGGCTGAGAAATCGCAAAAAATCGGGCATCTGAGAT
The DNA here is from genome assembly GCF_024139115.2 of Armigeres subalbatus. Taxonomy (NCBI): domain Eukaryota; kingdom Metazoa; phylum Arthropoda; class Insecta; order Diptera; family Culicidae; genus Armigeres; species Armigeres subalbatus. Next base: position 15,499 of record NW_026943245.1, on the reverse strand, counting down.
TTTAGATGTTCCCGGAAGCGGTAGAAACTCTCGATCATCCCGATGTGAAACCACAAAAGTTGATCGTTTTTGAGTATTTCCTCCCGCTTTGAATTTGACCATGTTGGATTGGGGCTCACTTTGAGGCTGTTTTCTAGGCTTTTTTGAGGGTCGCTGGCTCTGTTTTATTCTCTTCCTCGTTGAGCCATTTAAAACAAAGGGAACCCCATTTTCAGCCTCGGAATCAGAGCTACCTTGATCGTCCAAAGGAAGAGACGAGTAGATGGTGTCAGAAACGAGTGGAGGAGCGGCCTTCCTCAACATTTCGGCGTAACTTCGCCGAGAACGTTGCTGAAGAGACCGTTTCTGGTGGATTCGCTGCTGTATGTACGTTGGGCAAGCTTCAAGAGCATGTGGAGGGCTTTCGGTACAATAGACACATTTCGGTGCCGTCTTGCACGCTCCCTCCACATGCTTCTCTCCGCATGATGCACAGCGAGGTTTATTGCAACAGTACTGAGCGGTGTGGCCCAGCTGCTTGCAATTAACACAATTCATCACCTTCGGTACATACAGCCGAACAGGTAGACGAAGTTTGCCAATCACTACGTAGTCAGGCAGTGCGGACCCGGAAAAAGTGACGCAGAAAGAGTCAGACGGGGAATAACTCCGCTTCTCTCCCTCCTGCGACACCGAATACATTTGTTTGCAATCCAGTATCGCAACAGGAGGCAAAGAAACGTTCTTGAAACGACCGAAACCTTGTTTCAAATTGTCGCATGTCATACTTCCCTCCGTCACCACCCCCGCGATCTCACACACTGCTGACGGTAAATACACCCTATATTCGAGAGTGAAAAGCTCACAGGTGACAATCTCGTTGGCCTGTTTGCGATCACTGACCGTGACACGGAGTTTACTGGACCCAACCATGTCAATGGTCGTGACAGACGAAAATCGCTTTTCCAGATCTTTGCTAATCTGGCTGATATTCAAACGTTTGCCTTTGGGTCGAAAGAAAACAACATACGGCCCACTAGAGTCGTGAGGGTAGACCTTGGGACGGGGGCTCGTAGAGGAAATTTTAGCGTTGCTGGTGTCCATTTCGTTTTGGTTTGGAACACCTGAATGCAACGAAACATCTGACATGGAATACGAAGTACCCCGCCAACTTCGCCTTCGCGCATTGCGGACACGAAATGCGCCGCTGCAGCGAGGCACAATCTCTTTTAAAACTAAACAATTATCACAAGGGCAGAAAAAACACACACACAAACAAAATAATGATTTGGGACAGAGGAAGACGAGTAAAAAGAAAGAAAAAACTATTCCAATAAGATGGAGAAGAGAGGGGAACAATGAGAGGGAGCTCAATTAAATACTTGCGTTCACACTGCTGTGTTGCCGGCTAACAGTTCTGGCAGCACACACTAACTCGATGGACACTCGCCGGTGGTGCGGTCGAAGCGAACCACGCTATTGTTGGTGTTCTCGCCGCACCCAACACTGCAACTGGGTGGATGGATGGTGGCAGGACGGCAGCGTCTGTGTTGGTGGAGACGCACGATGGATGAAAAAAAATTACCGAAAAAAAAAATTACCGAAGTTTTTATAAATTATTTTTTGTTTTTTTTTTCACGGGTGGGTTAAAATTCTTGAATATTCCTTCACATAAAATATGTTGCATAGAAACAGTTTTCATTGAAAAAATATTTTTGGCCGCCCATTTGTATGAGAATTCCCCATAGTGCGCTGCTTACTAAAGCTTGAACAGGATACCTGGGAATCCCACAATATCCGCGGCAATAGCAGCAAACGATGCCCTGTGCGTATTTAGTTTTTTATTCAATACTAGCAGTCCCGTCGAACTTCGTAAGTACACTGGGGGAAGTGGAAAAGGAAAAATCGATAGTGCATGTTTGAATTAGTGTAAAACCAGTTTAAATGATTTAAATGCGTTCAGTCAAAATGCACCAACTGTGTGGTAATTCATACCATTTTGGTCGATTGAAATTTATGGAAATAGATTTTAAAATTAGGAGTTGTTTTTCCACTTACCCTAGTGGGATGGGGTAAGTGGAAAACCCATGTTACCTTGATTTTCAATAGTGATGAGTAGTTACATATAACTAAAATCAATACGATAATTGCTCTGAGTATCTTTTGTGGAATAATTTCATTACCTTAACGGAATAGATCCTCAAGGAATTCTCGTAATAGCTAGGGGAGGGGTGGTTTTGCCTTCTCGAACACTTAGTGTACGTAAAGTCTATATGTTCGCCGCAAAGATGAACTTTTTAAAGGAAAAATGGGACTTACAGGGTTATAAACTAATCAACTTGGTTTGACGAATTGAGATGATGTCTGTATGTGCGTATTTGTATGTATGTGTGTGCGCAAAGCACGTACAAAACTATCAGCTATTCTTAAGCACTTGTCCTTTACCAATTTGTTCGCAAAAAAAAATGCATTCAACGGCTAAACTTGTTATAAATAAAAATTAATGTGAATTATATAAAATATTTACCTATAAGTGCTATTTTTACCTTTCTAATACATTTTTTTCATATGTAAAACATGTGAAAGGCATCAATAGCGATAGGTGGATTTATCAGGCATTTTCTCATTTATATGAGTCCAATCACCACTGGAATAACAATGATAACAAAGAAGGAACATATTAAGATTCACGGCTATCGAAATAAACCCTGAAGGGAAGAAAAAAAATTGCGTAATTAGAACATTATCCACTTCCCCCGCAGTGTTTGATACCTGGGGTAAATGTAAAATCTTTGAATTATTTGCTTTCTTGGTACAAACCACTACCAATTGAATGGGATTAATTTAATTGTATTGTAATGTTCACCTGTGATATAAATTCACTTGAAAAAAGAACAATTGGTGCAAATAAGAACTGATTTTATGAATGCAAATATCAACTTTTCGCGAAACCTAAAATTACAGCTCAAGCGTTAACCGTGTTAGTGCATGTATTATACAAATTTCAACATAGTATTAGTATGAGCATCAAAGTATATTCTTGCATAATGTTATGGTGTGGTAAAAACTGTAAAGTATGTACAATTCCAATTTTTCGAGTCGATTTTTACACTTACCCCCCTTTTTCCACTTCCCCCAGTGTATCTTATCGCCAAAAAATAATTATTTTCAAAATTGGTGTTTCATTTGTATGGGAGGCCCCCTTTTCATAAAGGGGAGGGGTCTCGAACCTTCTTACGTACCTTCCCCAGTCCCAAGAACCTTTGCATACAAATTTTCACGCTGATCGGTTTAGTAGTCTATAAGGGTCAGACAGACAGAAATTCATTTTTATGTATACAGATAAGCATCACATAGTAAATTACTGGAACATGCTCACCAAATTCGTCCATTTGTAGGTCGTTTGTCCATTTGCTTCTATGTGCTTATCCCATTTACGACGTCTCTTCCAGCACGCATAGGATCGAGGCAAATCTTCTTGATGGTGTCTTGGGTGTGGTCTCGGCGGAAGTGGAACATTGGAAGTTATTACCACTGAAGTGCACCAGCTGGATAAGATGCATGTGTAGGTCGGTGTCGTTAGAGGGGGTGGCCTTTGGTTTGGGTGTTCTCCGACAGATGCTGGTGTCACGATTAGTACTGCCACTGCATCCAAAGCCATCGAACAGAAAATCTTCGGCGGCCTGATTTCGTTGGAAGCACTTTCCTGAGCACTTATTTTAGTAGTTTTGCTTTTTATGTTTTTTCTACTCATTCCTTACATACAGCCATTTTTTCGTGTAAATACACGAAACTTCTTTTAAGTACACTTACAATGTTCTCTGAATAATCGCGATACAATTTTTATTTAAAAGTAGGAGTTTTATTCAAATATTTAACGGGAGAAAAATTCAGCACACCCGTCTGTTTTCACAGCACACTACCATCAAAATCTTGTTGCATTGCTTATGTACGCCATTTGAATTAAATTTTTGGAAGTCCAATAAGGCCTTTACAATTATTTAACTTAAATTGTGTCCTACTGGCCTCCGAAAGGTCGAGGGTGGGAGGAAGTAGCGGGGGACAATATAAAAAAATTTAAATTAAAAAAAAAAACAAAAAACTCGTCGGATTTATAAAATAATGTTTTGAAAATCCCCAAAATTTATCTATGGGCGTCCATTTCTTCAATTAAGGCTCAAGAAAAGTTATACGATGAAAAGAGCTTACTGAATGATTTACCACCGTCGTTGTGTCGTTTGTCTCTTTCGTTCCTTCGAAAAATTATAATTGTAGTAGTGCAACACTGAGAAATACCACGAACACTCATTAAAAAAATACGGATTTGTATAGTGGTTTGATGTTAATCTTTGTTTCAACTTAAGTGCAAGAAACAGTCAAAACTTTCAGCAATTCTACTGATCTTCCAATCCAGTCTGGACTTTGGAAAATTCCAAACAAAGACCTAGAAATACTCATACATACATGTTACATACGTATTTTGCAAATAGTCAATAGGGCCTTTTTCATGCTCGATTAACGGTGCTTACTCATACGCTTAAGCCTGGCCTAAGACTGGATGGAGGTGAAGGCCTTTAGTAAGAAAGAGGCGCCCAGAAAAGACTTCGTCAAGGGCACTAGGAATCCACGAATTTGCTTCCTAGACAAAGTTATCAGTATAACTGATTCTTGTTACGAACATTTACACTCTAAGCCTGACGTACTGAAAATTGCGTTAAATCCTACGCATTTTTGTTAAAATAGGATAAGCCAAAAATTAAGTGAAAGATGCTTTTCGTTTGTGAGAACAGAGGGGGCATTGCGAACCTCAACTCGAAACGAGCAAACCATGCAAATGAAGCTGTCGAAAGGATATGCGCAATGAGGCCCCAGCTTTGATTATTTTCAAAAACTGGTAAATATCTGGAAAACACCTTACTAAATTTTTGCCTGTGCACCAATAGTTGCGGTAGTGTTTCTATAGTTGCGAGTCCCGTAATACTATGTTCGCACTAGGGCCTTGTAACATGTTATTCGGCTATCTTAATGAGCTTTCTTTTGTCGATAACTTGAATAACATGTTACTCAGACCGTAGTGCGAACATAGTATAATAAAACAATGAGATTCGCAACTATTGGAACACGAATTAAAAAATGCCGCAACTATTGGAACAGTGTACCAATAATTGGAGTTGTTATTTTAGGACGGATGACATGGAATACATGCGACGAAAACATTATTCCAATAAAATAGATAGGGAACGCGTTGGAATGTTTATCCAAGGTAAGCGAAATGGAGTTTCGTTTAATTCTATGTAAATTAATATTTTTAGAACGTGCTTAGTTCCTTCACTATTGGATCATTTACCCTATTTTTCGACTCGAAATTAGGTTACGTAAATAGTAGGCGTCAAAACAAAAAAACTTGAATATATAGATAAATTAGTTTATAAATTTCGCGGAATTCCGTTAAATTAAAAAAAAAAACTAGCTTTTAATAGTTTTTGATAACGAAATTTAAGAAATCAGATTTCGTCATGTTCAAATTCCGCGAAATTCCGCGGAATTTCGTTTCGAACCACCTGAAACGAAATTTTTCGAAATACCGCATATGCTTACCAGATACACTAATTCCATTATAAAGACATTCTAAGTTGTTGAAAACATGGCCCTATGTGATCCCTATTTGACCAATTGTCCCCTCCGATGACGGTACCTAAATCATAGTTTTGCTTTGTATTGTTCTCAATACTATGGCTTTTCAATTTTAATCAATTTTGTAATTTCAACATTTTGCCCGTTCGAACTTTTGTCCTTCCGACCTTTTGTCCAATCGACCTTTTGTCCCGTCGACTTTTTGTCCCTCGTCATCGAAGGTCAAAAGGTCGAAGGACGAAAGGTCGAAAGGACAAAAAGACAAGGAATGAGTAGTTAAAAGTTAGACGTGAGAAAAGAGTAATGAGCATAGGTAAATGAGAAGTGAAAAGTGAGAAGTGAGAATTGATAAGTGAGAAATGAGAAGTGAGAAGTAAGAGGTGAGAAGTGAGAAGTGAAAAGTGAATAATGAGTAGTGAGAAGTGCGAAGTGAGAAGTGAATAGTGAGTAGTGAGTGAGAACTGAGAATTGCGTAGTGAGAAGTGAAAAGTAAAAAGGAATAAATGAGAAGTCGAAAGCGACAAGTGAGAAATGTGATATAAGGAGTGATAAAAATGAGAAGTGGAAAAGTAGAAAGAAGGAAGGAGGAAAAATATACGGTAAGAAAGAAAAAAGAAGAATGAAGAAGAACATAAAAAGAAAGAAGAACAAAATAGAAAGAAAGAAGAAGGAAGATGGAAGAAGGAAAAAAGGAGAAAAAAAAAGAAAGAAATATGGAACAAAGAAGGAAAAAAAGGAAGAAATAAGGAAAAAAGAAGGAAGGAAGTAGAAAGAAGGAAGAAAAAAATAAAAAGAAGAAAGGAAGAATGAAGAAAGAAATAAGACAAAAAGAGTAAAGAAAGAAAGAGGAAAGAAGCAAGAAAAACTGTTTCCTGAAAAACTGAAGAAAAAAAGAAAGAAGGGAGGAAGAAGGAAGAAAGAGAGAAGAAAAAAGATAGAAAGGAGGAAAAAAATGAAAAAAAGAAAGAAGTAAGGAAAAACCCAGATTAATCCACCTAGCGTTGGTGGTGCCTTTCTCGCATTTAGTTAAGACACCAACCTTATATGGGGTTTATATCGCCCGATGTACCATTTTCTTCACAACATTTAAACGGAATGACCGATCGAAACGAAATTCAATAGTGATCAACAAGGCTTTGTCCCCTATCGAATGAAACTTGTTGCGAGAAAATCGGTTAACGATTACTATACGAAAAGTTGTCTAATGTTTTTTTATAGCTTATGTGCACACACATACACACACACATACACACGGACAGACAGACATGTGCTCAGATCGTCGAGCTGAGTCGATTGGTATATAAAATTATGGGTCTCAGAGGCTTCTATAAAAAGTTCGTTTTCGGAGTGAAATGATAGCCTTTCGGTACAATTTAGTTGTACGAGAAAGGCAAAAAGGAGAAAGAATAATGAAACACAGAAAAAAGAGGGAAAAAAATAAGAAAGGGAGGAGGTGAAAAGAAGCAAAAAAGAAGGAAAAAAGGAAGAAAAATTTAAAAAAAGGAAGAAAGAAAGAAAGAAGTTAGAAATAATGATGATGAAATATGGAAGTAAGAAAGAATAAAGAAGAAAGAAGAATGGAAGGAAAGAAGCATCTGAAGTAAGAAGGGAGAAGGAAAAGGAAAAAAAGAAAGAAAGTAGAGGGTAGAAGGGAGACAAAAAATAAAGAAGGAAGAAAAAAGAAGGGTCTTCCTTCATTTCGACCTTTTGTCCTTTCGACCTTTTGTCCTTCCGACCTTTTGACCTTCGAACTCTTGTCCTACAACCCAAGTAGGCTCCGCCAAAGCGAACTTGTGCCGCTCAAAGCGCACAAGCCCAAGTCCTGGTGTTAGGTAGGACGCTAAACAAAACTGACATGACGGCCCTCCGACGAGAAAGGAGCTTTGCGCAAGCCCAATAAGCCGCCTATAAAAACAACAATTACGAACGACATGGAAATAATACGACCTTTCGCGCAGGCCATACGACTTCCGGCTCCGAATCTCTAGGAAAGGAGTGAATGGAAAGTTTCGTATGTCCCATTTACAAAAAGGGCGATAAGCTGGATTGTAGCAATTAGCGCGCTATCACATTGCTGAACGCCGCCTACGAGGTATACATTTTATGCCGCCGGCTAACACCAATCGCGAGAAATTTCGTGGGGCAGTACCAGACGGAATTTATGGGTGAACGCTCCACCACAGATCAGGTGTTCGCCATACGTCAGGTATTGCAGAAATGCCGCGAATACAACGTGCTCACACATTATCTATTTATCGATTTCAAAGTCACATATGATACAATCGATCGGGACCAGATATGCCAGCTAATGTACGAACACGGATTTCCGGATTTGCCGACGACTATCTTACGTTGATAGTGGGTTTGTGCATTACTACCTTATTCGACCTGATGCAAAATGCTCTTCAGGTAGTTGAAAGTTGGTGTCGCCAATATGGCCTTTCGGTCAATCCGAATAAAACATCTATTGTTCTTTTCACGGAAAAACGTAATCGTAATGGTATTCGTCCATTACATCTTTTTGGTTCTGAAATCAATGTAACTGATCAGGTAAAGTATGTGGGTCTAATTTTGGATTCAAAGCTTACTGGACTCCTAACATTGAGTTAATAATCAAAAAGGCGTGTATGGCTTTCGGCCAATGCCGACGAACCTTTGGTAAAACTTGGGGTCTTAAACCCAAAAATTTTTCAAATGGATTTGCATAACAGTTGTACGACCAATTTTGGCTTATGGATGTCTTGTGTGGTGGCAAAAGGGGTAAGGGAGGACAATTCAGTCTAAATTAGGACATCTTCAAAGGATGTGCCTAATGGCAATGACTGGTGCGTTCTCTTCAACTCCCACGGCTGCTCTCGAAGTTCTCTTCGACGTGGCCCCACTACACATACATCTCAAACAAGAAGCATTTTCTTGTACTTACCGACTATGGGTACTCGGTTTTATGGAAGAGAATCCTGTAAACCGCAGTTCTACACACACTTCGTTGTTACCGCTTATGGTTAATTGGGACAAAATTTTCCTTGCTCCAAGTGATCTCACACACGTTAGTAGTTTTCCTTATAGGACATTTTCAACACAATTCCCCTCGCGGGATGAGTGGACATCTGGCTATTTGGAGAGAAGTATGTCGGACAGCATTGTTTGTTACACTGACGGCTCCTCCTGACGCTAGAGCAGATGCAGGCGTCTATTCGCGTGAGCTGAGATTGGAGCAGTCACACTCACTGGGTACACACTGCACTGTCTTTCAAGCGGAAATATTTGCCATCATGTGGAGTGCAATCTGCACTGCAGCAACGCATTATGGGCAAAGTAATATACTTCTGTTCAGATAGCCAAGCAGCTATTAAAGCTCTCGCCTCGGCCAACTCAAGGTCGAAGTTAGTAATCGCATGTCGAACTCAAATTGAGGAACTGAATTCAGTTAATACTGTACACCTTATGTGGGTACCTGGCCATTCTTCCATAGCTGGAAACGAATTGGCTGATGAGTTAGCTCGTAATGGAGCATCGCATGACTTTATTGGTCCTGAGCCAGCTATTCCAATATCCAAGTGTTGGGTGAAGCTTTTGATCAACTCTTGGGCTGTCACTCAGCACAAATGGCATTGGAGTAGTCTGGATTCATGTCATCAAACAAAATTGTACATCCGGGAGCCATCTCCGGTAGTAGCAAGCTATTTAGCTAATCTGTCTAAACAGAATTGCAGTGTCTTAGTCAAGGCCTTGACAGGTCACTGCCGACTGAACTATCACATGGCAAATATTCAACGCGTTGAATCATCTGTTTGTGATAGTTGTGAATCCGATTATGGAACTTCTTATCATCTAATATGTAACTGCCCAGTCTATGCACAATTGCGCTTCCAAATATTTGGTAAACACTTACTTAGTGAAATTGACTTCAGAAACCTGAACCTTCAGAGTATTTTGTTGTTCATAACCCGTTGTGGTAAGGAGCTATAAGCTCTTGTACGCTAATGCGTTGTATGCGCTCTTCAAGGGCCCTTTTCCAAACATTCCCTTTGTTCTCCCATCCACATTCCTTTCCTTTTGTTCACTTCCTTTTCCGTCAGGTGTGTGATGAAAAAGGCTGTGAAGGCGATGGCACAAATCTCCCAAATTGAGGTGAACGTGCCCCTGGAGCCGACGTTCTGATACCTGATACCTGATAGGCTCCAAAGCGAACTTGTGCCGCTCAAAGCGCACGACATGGAAATAATACGACCTTTCGCGCAGGCCATACGACTTCCGGCTCCGAATCTCTAGGAAAGGAGTGAATGGAAAGTTTCGTATGTCCCATTTACAAAAAGGGCGATAAGCTGGATTGTAGCAATTAGCGCGCTATCACATTGCTGAACGCCTACAAGGTATACATTTTATGCCGCCGGCTAACACCAATCGCGAGAAATTTCGTGGGGCAGTACCAGGCGGAATTTATGGGTGAACGCTCCACCACAGATCAGGTGTTCGCCATACGTCAGGTATTGCAAAAATGCCGCGAATACAACGTGCTCACACATTATCTATTTATCGATTTCAAAGCCACATACGATACAATCGATTGTCACCAGATATGACAGCTAATGCACGAACACTGATTTCCGGATAAACTGACACGGTCGATCAAGGCGACGATGGATCGGGTGATGTGCGTAGTTCGAGTTTCAGGGACATCCTCGAGTCTATTCGAAACCTGCAGAGGGTTACGGCAAGGTGATGGTCTTTCGTGCTTGCTGTTCAACATCGCTGTAGAGGGAGTAATACGAAGGGCAGGGATTGACACGAGTGGTACGATTTTCACGAAGTCCATTCAGTTATTTGGATTCGTCGACGACATTGATATTATGGCACGTAACTTTGAGAAAATGGAGTAACCCTACATCAGACTAAAAAACGAAGCTAAACGGATTGGACTAGTTATCAACACGTCAAAGACGAAGTGCATGATAGGAAGAGCCTCAAGAGAGGACAGCGCAAACCACTTACCACGAGTTTGTATTGGTGGTGACGAAATCGAAGTGGTTGAAAAATTCGTGTACTTGGGCTCACTGGTGACCTCCGATAATAAAACCAGCAGAGAAATTCGGAGAAGCATCATGGCAGGAAATCGTACGTACTTTAGACTCCGCGAAACGCTATGATCTAATAGAGTTCGCCGCCGTACCAAACTGACTATTTCTAAAACGCTTAATAGACCAGTAGTTCTCTACGGACACGAGACCTGGACGATACTCGTGGAGTACCAACGCGCACTGGGAGTTTTCGAAAGGAAAGTGCTGCGTACCATCTATGGTGGAGTGCAGATGGCGCACGGTACGTGGAGGAGGCGAATGAACCACTAGTTGCATCAGCTGTTGGGAGAACCATCCATCGTTCACACGGCGAAAATCGGAGGATTGCGGTGGGCCGTGCCAGATTATTGAACAGTAATCCGGTGAAAATGGTGAAAATGGTTCTCGACAACGATCCGACGGGAATAAGAAGGCGAGGTGCACAGCGGGCAAGGTGGATCGTTTAGGTGGAGGACGAATTGCGGACCCTCCGCAGACTACGTGATTGGCGACATGCAGCCATGGACCGAGCTGAATGGAGAAGACTTTAATGTGCACACATGTCACTCCGGCCTTATTGTGGTAATAAATAAATAAACATGATAATGATCACTTCTTACAAAAAACATAACTTGATCTCCTTATGATGTTTCAGTGCAAAATTTTGATAATGTTGTCTGATCTTTTATCTCTTGTATCAATCATGTCTATATCTCATTTGCCTATCCAATCAACATTTAATATTATTGGCTATTTTCGTCCGCTCGAGTAAGCTTATATCGAATTATTTCACATTAATTTGGGAGATTTATGAAATACTTACAATAGGCAGATTATTGTACTTTTAAAGGAACAACTGTTTATTGTTCTTTTCAACTTAAACAGGGAAGAAGACAACAACCCGTTTCGAAACGCTGGACAAATAAAAATCTTGTTCAAATTGTTAAAGACCGCGTAGCCAATTTAAGTTGAACTAGGCAGATTGCTTTTGAGTATCTAAAAAATACATAACAATGTATATATGTTTGGTTTTGGCCACGAATTTGTCCTAGTTACTCTTCTCTGCAGCCGCGGGACTTCGTGAGTTTGCTTAATACATACCCATCTCCATTCATACCCCAACTGGCAATTCGACACAGCCAGTGACTGGGTCTCATTGCTCATAACAAAAAAAATCACAGACTTCGATTGATTATACTGATTAATGGTTCCCCAGCCAGCTGCCGACTGATCATTTCTCACCCTTGCTTGCGAACTCGCAACCTTACAATCCCGAAAATCCGGGAGGAAGAACTGCCCGGCCTCTGTTGCCCATCCGGCCCCAATCAGACCGGTAATCCATCAAGCTATATACATAAATCCGGCGTCGCCGTATGATCAACGATTCCAAAGGAAATGTTTGCCGGCTTCCCGCGATCCACCATTATAGAGCCAGCCACGCAAAACAAAAGCCAAAAGATTTTTCTTAATGGAAATTAACATTTTTTATCGTCTACCGTAGCGTCAAAGCGCAGTGAAACTAAATTAAGCGCAACGAGCCGATGGCTCGGGAAACAGGCGGTCGTTGGTGGGGGTTTACCTGGCTTACGCATGTAGCCCCAAGCACGGCACGGCAACGGGGAGTCGAAATTTGATTGGTTCCAGCAATTTTTCAGACTTCGGGTGGTTCCGTTGGGGATGGCTGGGATCGGTCGTAGTAGTAACGAAATGCTAGACCGTGACAAAGATGGAGCGCCACAGGTTATGACTACTCCACATACTACGGACGGACATGGATCTACGCACCCAAATGGTTAAAATTTATGAATGAATGTGACTCGTTCAGCGACAAGGTATGAATGAATGATGAGACAGTGAGCGTAATGACTATTGCTATTGGTGAAGGAGAATGGCTTCGTTTTGCATTTCTGATTGTGGTCCCAACAATTTGGTGAATGAAGGCATACAGGCCAAGTCTGAGAGTTTTTTTTTCCTAACATGGCCATTGGTCATTCTGTATTTCTTTCTTTTTTCGTTGGCATTACATTTCCCCCCGGAACATTGCTGCCTCGAAAAAGTAGTATTGTTCATAAAGCACACAGTTTTAAACTATGAGGTTTTTAAGCCAAGTCACCCTTCTTGTATTCGTAAATCATGAAGTTAACACTTTTGCGCACAGTCGTGATAATTTTCAACCAGAAAACTGTCCAGACCAGACCTGAAACTTCATGAAATTAATATTAACAAATTAACATTTTTGTGAAGATAATTAACAAAACATTTTTGTGAAGATTTAGTTACCAATTCACAATAATAAAGTTTTAAAAAGTAGTCGCTGTTTGTTTAACCCACGTTTTATACCATGAACACATTCTTGATTACCATTTTGCAAATTATCCTCTATATCGTTACCTTAAATTTAGATTTCGGTTAAGCAGCAGTTAAGCACCGAACATTGCTAAATAACCAAATGACGCGGCACCAGTTTTTTGTAAGGTTTCGCACCAGTGATTGCAACATGTCGCAACCATGGCATTTCGATCTGTTCAAGCGTGACGATCATTTCAAAAACAGCATCAGAAGTCAATGCATCGATTTTTAGCAGCAGGTGAAATCCGTACCACCGTAGGCTGCATAACCCAGAAACCCCAATAACCTTGCCCGATGTTACTGTCTTTTTCCCTCTGCTTTCTTGCCCGAAAATTCTCTCCATCCATCTTAATTGAGTTGTTTTTCCTACCCAATGGAAGCCCAACAGCCGAAAATGCAACCGAATTTCACACCGGCGACCTTCAGACAACCACTCGGCAGCGAAGCAGTTTGTCTCTGCTGAGTCGTCGTCAGTCAGCCAATTCGGTTGAATCCGTAATGGGTTTCGAAACGAATTTCACGGACTGTGACTGTGACTTTCATGGTGAATTTTTCTTTCGGGAACTGGAACCAACAGAGCAGAGCATCGCAAGAACAAAAAAAAACGCACAGTCGACAATTGGAAACAAGTGTCCAAGTGTGATTTTAATATCGAAACTGACCTTCCTCCTGCCATCCAGGGACCAGCAGAGGCGAGGGCAGCACCAGTTTTGACTTCTTGATACCACAAGCGTCCTCGGCTCGGAGCTGCTGCATTTCCTCGAAGACCTTCGAACGGGCGAAACGATGACAACGAAACTAATCCAGTCGGTCAATTTTTCGCTCCGGGTCCAACCCCCGTGGTCTCTGTTTATGAGTTTATTTGTTTATTGTCGCATCCTGAAGATCGGAGTGGACCGAGGCAAGTTTTGTGCACTTTCTGTAAATATTTTCCGTTGCAGCTAGGGCTAAGCTCCGGGATAAAGATGCAAAATAAAGCAACGAAAATGGGCTCGAGATGAGTTGAATCGAGGCCGAAATGGGATTAAACAGCTCAAGGATCGGAGATGGAGCGGTGAAAACGCTTCAGTGCGAGACAGGTAGAATGGGACCTCAGGAGGACCGAGCGGGAATTCCATCGCTAAAACAAACAAATGAAATTGGATTAGTGAGCAGTTAAGAGTGCTTATTTGTTGGTTTTGTGCAGATTTCCACTTTTGGACCACGGGTAGAAACCGCCGGGGGCTGACTTGGAAGGGGTTTTATTTTGAATATTAAAGCCTTTCAACAGATTAAAAACTAATCTAGGATTTAGTAAAGGTAGGGAATAGCTGTAAGATGAGGCTTCCATATATTGTTCAATTGATGAAAAAATCAGAAAACCTTTCAGATCCGGAGGAATGCTTTACCAACACATGATTTTTTTAAAGATTTTTTGACACATATTGTTGACAATATTTGCCAAAACTGATGTTTTGATATTTTGAAGTTGCGTCAAGTTTTGTCTCAAGCGCATAATCCCATCGAACCTCATCAAAATTATTCTAAGATTGGCCGTGATTACTTTTTGCCACAAATTTCCATTGTTCTTAGTCTTACAGGGGCGAGAAGAGTTTTAACGATGATAACAAGAAACCAAATCCGGGTGACTGTCTAATTTGCCAAGTAAGTTTCTTGTGCGGGAAAGGTTAGAAGTTGAAAGCATCGAATAATGATATTCGATATTGCTTCATGCATCAACCAAGGGGAAAGCCTCTCGAAGCGTTCCTAAAAAGATATTTTGATTCCACCATCGCTTGCTTCTGTTTTTGACTTCATTTTGTTTTCGACATTTTTTTTCCAAGCTCATAACAAAATCGCGATTGGAAAATCATGCTACTAGAATAAAACTTGTTCGGAATTTTCTTTGTTCTTTATTTTAAAAGTTTCTCCTCCCAGAACTCAAGCAAACTGTTTGGCCGAAAATTGTACCACGTAATGCTGTAGAAAGGTGCCGTAGGTGTTGATGATGATATTGTTATCATGTTTCGAGCATTCCCTCTCGAAGCGCGGAATAACTCCCATTCACTTGGGCTGGACTGGGGAAAGCGGACGCGCACCGGCTGATGAGTTTAGGGAGTGGAAAAAATCGTTAATTAACTATTTTTCAGGCTACCGGAATGAGCGTATTCATGAAGCCATTGTGTGGTACCGAACCGTGGCATGTACTTCTTTTTTCCGCTGCTGAACGCTTTAGCACTTCTCTGGCGGCCTCCGAAGACCCCATTTAATGATTTCAATCTTTTCATTCATGAAAAAAGTTCAGAATGAAAATCTGATCGGGTTTTTTTTTCTTTATTCTGGATTGACTGATGATTCCACGACTGAACGATCCAATTTGATAGAAAAAGAGCATTCATGATGAGGAAGAAGAGGAGGATGTAATAAGCTATCTCTAGTTTATTGAGTTTCACTACAGAAATCGGATTCCAGATTGGATTTTCTCTTCGTTTGGACGACCT